>NC_056751.1:493200538-493515538 GCF_019279795.1 Protopterus annectens
CATTCCTGGATATACACTTGCACCATCTACTTTTGCACACAACAAAACTACTCATTTAACCCACTCACCCAGCAACAATACAGCCCTAAACACAGGCTGCTGAAACTTCTGGAAAGCAGTAGAGATCAACCCTCATCCACCTCATGGCAATTACCCAGCCACAATACATAGTTACAGCACCAGAATAACTCAGCTTAGAAGTGCAGGTAATGATAAACCTTCAACTGAAAGTGTCATTGTCTTAAAGTATCAGAAATTCTAATCTATTTAGCATCTCTGGAGAAAAAAAAATCTGAACATTGTTTATATCTAAAGAGAAGGCTATTTACCTCCTGCCGATTATGTACCAGACCTCAACAAACTCCTGGTCTCTTTGTCGCGGATGAGTACTTATCTGTATCTAAACATAAAACCCCTAAAACCCCCACCTCTTACTTCTGCCTGGTCCAACCCTACATCACATCCCTCGAATGCTTAACCCTTTCCTCCTCACCTCAAATCAAGCCCTGCCTAACAAACTCACATTAACTCACCCTCTCCTAATCCTCTCATTCCCCCCATTCATCACCTTATACCCATGAGACATCTCCAAACAAATATGTCTGCAAGCAAATTATATTTTTTGTGCAAATTGCTCTTTTATCACTGAGCTGAAGTTAAAAAATGTCACTGCTACTCTGGTCATTCAAGGGAACACAATAGCAAGAAAACTGAAATCCAAATAATTGAATTGATTATTTAAAATAAAAATTTAGTAAAAGAGTAAAAGGAATTTCATTTCATTATCCATCTGTGACAGTCTACAAAAACTAAAGGGTGCTGCTCGAAACTGTGACTTGGCATGTCAGGTAAAATAGAGTGCAATGTACAAACACGGCACCAGTGACTAGTTCTAGCAGCTTCAGGGATCAAAGACCTGCTTATTATTCACGCTACTGCAGTGGTACTATAATGATATGTTTTCAGTTCACAGCCAGAAAGAAAAACAATAACTGAAAATAAGCTCTCACATAAGCAGCAAAAGGAGAACAGACTGGTCCAAAGTGATAACTGCTTAAAATGAAATCTTTGTTTAGATAAACATTTATTTTTTGATATTTTTGAACTGGCATGTGGCTTCAGGGGGTACAGATTTACTAAGAGTTGAGCACATACAAACTCTTTCTTTTAGCAAAGCAGGTGTAATACCAGTTTCTAGTCAATTTATCAAACAAGCATACAGATGACAAAGGAAGAATCCTATGGAACATCAGTGCAAGCCTTTTGCCTTTGAGCAAGTCCTTCACTGTGACAGAGATATGCTGCCATACAAAGATAAGTTAATTTTATCTCCTAGAGGCTGACCTGTAGACTGCATAAAGCTTAGACCACCCTTCAACTGATGATGCAGGAAATCCTCAGACACTTGTTACTTAGAAGTAGGAAGTTTGTGTGTGTGTGTGTGTGTGTGTGTGTGTTTGTTTGTTTTAGGGGTATAGCAACGAATTGGGAAAATAGACTTGCTTTTAGGCAATTTTCAATGAGAGCTGCTGTCAGACCAGCAATACTAACACATAAATATCTCAAAATGCAGCAAATAAGAGACAGGCCTGAAGATTATGAAGTGTTTGCTAATGATATCCTCATTGCTGTCTGCATATCCTTGATTGAACCAACCACAGACGTTAAGGAACATATAATATTTGCCAGTGTAGTTAGCATGCTAAATATTTTCAGTTTTTGATTTAAATTTCTAGTAATTCTTTTTAAAGCTGTACCTGCAGTACAAAAACTTTTGTCAATCCTGGATGTATCTAACAAGAGTTTAAACAGCTTCATTTACTCTTACTGTTAAATTCTGCTACTCTCAGTACCAAGTCCCCACCCTCTTTTTCCTCATAAACTCACTGTTCCATGTTCATCCTGGATCACATAACTCCGTGATCTGTGTGATCTGTGATCTGTGTCTGTGTCACCAGTCACATCTGTGAGATTATGGATGTATTATTATTTTCTGAATTAGTTTTATGCAAGTCTACCAGTGTTTTGTGTCCAACTACCTTTCATCAAGTTTCAACCAACTGACGCTTCAACCAGACAAAGCAAATTGGTCAAAGATTCAAAAGAGGCAAAACACAGGGAAAAAAAAGCATTCTCTGCAGGACTTTAGTCCCCTTGCACCCACTTTGCAGAAGATCAAACCCAAACACCTTTCTTAAATATATTAACTACAATTTGTGGCTGCAAAACCACACAGAAAACTGGAAAAAAAAGTTGACAGTGTCAATACACTAATAGAGAACACACACCTGCAGTGATTCTCAAATGACTATAGCACCTGCTGAATGACTACAAAGGAAAGTGTACTTGATGAGTTTATACTTAACTAAGGATATGAAAACCATTTTTTGCTATAGGTTTTATCTTGTCATCTATATTTGTCAACAAATGGCAGAGTCAAAAGTTTTGGTTATCTTGACCACAAAGAGGACTTTTCTAGAAATATATACCTTAGACAAGATGGTCAAAGAAATATCCAGTGCTGGCATGGGCTTACATAGTTCAGAAAATGATACATTTCTCAAATGGAAATGTGTCTTTTTTTTCATTTCTGAGCAGCTTCTCATGTTTAAGATATCAAATATGCAGCATTTTATACTGTCATTTTTCAGCATTTTTAGTAAGACTTTATTGCCAGTCCTTTCTTTTGTTAAGAATGCTCTCTTCAAATCTGTCCTAGAATTTATAATTTTGTATACCTCTCTTTTGAAAAATAGACATCAAACTTTTCACACTACTGGGGAATTCCTCTGATGCAGCATTTTCATTTGCAATTTTCTTTTTATATGAAAACTCTAAATTCTTTTATAATATCGAGGAGTTATAAAGGAAGAATTTGATTTATTAAGTGGGTTAATGGTAGCTTAACAAATGTTACATACTGCTGTGTTTTACTTGGGATGTCTTAAGGTAAAGTCCTAGCTGGATGTAAAAATATTTATTTAACAAAGTTACTAAAGAAAAAAATGAAAATGCATAAAATCTATAAAATATAAAACAAGACTGGCAAAAACATATTTTATAATGTATGTACAGAATTATGAGCTGAAATAATGAGATCAACGACCAAATATGAATTGAAGTCAGCCTCCAACCCTAGTAATAATACATTTTATAACTCTATAAATGTTGCATAAAATAGGAATATTATATTGGTCTTTAACTTGAAAGTGATAAAATTATTAGTGGCAGTAGATAAACTGCTACTAGGCTTAGTACTTATTTTTAAGAAATGGTGTCATTAGGCAATAGGAAAAGCAACAACATGTTACTTGATAAAATCAACTGGTTCTGTCTAGCCATAAGACAAGAAATAGTTAAACCCCCCTTGAGAAAATATAGGTTGATAGGAGTACAAGTCCTTATTGCATACCTGGCAATTCCATTGTTTGTTTATTAGTAATTGCAATTAATATATTATTGAACAAAAGAACTGTACCAAATACATGGAAATTGGTATATGCTGACGTAGTATATAAAGGTGAAAGTTATGACATATTGTTTAGCATAAACCAATAAGTTTGACATCACCTTTAGGTAAAAGTTTTGAAATATGTTATTTATTTATCCTTTTTGTTGACTGAGTTAGTCTAGTGGCATCTTTAAATAGAGTATAAGGGGAGAATTGGCCACGGCATTGGGAGCTTCATTATACTCTTTTTGATAGATACTGTAGGAGATTTTACATACACCCTCATTAGGCCAACCACTGTATATAATGCCCCCTTTGGCATGTATCTGTACAGACACATGCAACAACTGTTGACTGAGATACCTTACTAAAAGGCTTAAATAATATGTTATACGTGGACCAACTCAAAACCTTGTCAACATCCTCTGTATCCTACAGACTGCTAAGAGGTGACCTGTTACTCCCATACAAGGCATCCTCAGACCCACTACTGATAGATTTACTGCACATCAGCTAGTCAAATGGCATCAGAAACATTCATTCTAGGGATCCAAGCTTGTTCTCCAATGTCAACAGAATGGTTTGGAGGTACAGGTATGTCTCACAGACATACCTCTCAACTTCTTAGAGCAAGAAATCTGAATAAAGCCATAAATAATGGGAGGACAAAGGCTCAAAAATAGGGACACTTTTTTTTAATATTGCTCTTACAAACTTAGAATGTTGACAGAATAGCAGGTTTTGCATTAGCATTTATTTTCCAAAGGGTATGAAGTCTGAAACTGAAATGTTGATCATTATTTTTCTGACTTCAATCCTCAATGTTTTGCCAATGATTTTCCAGAAAACCACAATTTTATAATAAGCAGACCAAATATATGAGGCAAAAATTTGTACACTTTGAGAGGTATTCTCGCAGAGGATACCACTGCTATGGAACATATTCCCACATCACATAAAACAAAGTACATCTCTGGCCATATTCAACAGCAGCTTAGATCTTTGGATGGGAAACAGAAAATTTCCCCAAGGAGTACACCCTGTACTACTAATGGACGGAGGCCAAAATTCTTTATCCCATGGATGGGTACCTTCATGTTATCTATGGTATGAACCCAGTTACTCTCATTAGGAGTAATTTATAATTATTGACCATGAGCTGGCTAAGACCAATCTATAACCAAATGGGATAGATTATTTTGAGCACAAAAAGGGAAGTTGGGTAGGCTTAAAATTGCAAAGAAGGGCAGCTAGCCTACCACATACCTATCAAACTGTGAACTTATCAATATTCATATCAGTATTGTTTAATTTGGTATTTTCAACTTTTCTAACCTGTGCAGAATATTGGATTTCCAAATGTGTAGATTATATCAAAACAGGGGCTTATAAAACAACAGAAACATGCATTATACTGTTTTAATAGGTACTTGTCATATTTACTTCCTGGTACTTCCTGGTTTTTGAGCAACACTCAAAATTATTTGTAATAAATTTGGAGTTAGGTATTTTTGTATGGTAATAATAGGGCATATAATTGTATCCTAGGAGTTTGACTAATACCATGGCATACTCATTAAATGCGTCAAATATTAAATTTAAAGTATAAAGAGTTGTTTGTCTGATACTAAAGAACATAATTTCAAAGTCGTTATCTTAAAAAAGGTTGTATATTTCATATGTTAGAGTTTGATTTAGTTTTTTGTATTTATTCAAATGAGGTTAAATGAACTTAGATTACGTCACAAGAATGTTCACATGGAAAATTGATGAATGCATTAACATTGTTTATGACCACAGATTACAGCATTTTGGAATATATTGTATTAGTTATAGTCTAAAGTGATGGAAATTATGTTTAGGATGCACAGGGTGATGATTTGAAAATATTAAAGAAAGAAATTATACATGCAGATGATAACATCCACGTTAGTTAGAAGTAACACAATAAAAAGAAGAAAATTTATCACATGGACAGTTGTTAAACTGTGAATAAGTTACTATTGTTGGTTAGGAGCAGCTCAAATGCAGAATCTGCAAGATAGCTTTAGATTGCTGTGTTAGTTATGTGGGCAGACGTATGTGCTCCAGATTCTGTTTTGGTAATACCTTTGGATTTACTCACAGAAAGTCTAAACCTTGTAAACTTTATAAATTATTTTTTTAAATTATTTCAAGTGTGTAGCATGCGCGATCTGTCCTTGACATATCCCAGCATTCATTTTCTCAGCGATGGTTAATATCTGACTACCTAGATTACCTGCATAATCCTGGGGACAACATTTTCTAGGTCTCAAAGGTTATTCTGAAATAATTGTGAAGTCTGCATTATCTCTTATTGTATCTAATACTTTGACTGTTGTTCATTTCCCAAATATGGTATTTTCACTGGAACTCTTTTGTAATGTTTCTAATATTTTGTACTAAATATTTTAGCAACCCACTTCTATCCAGTCTGTTACCTTTGCTCTCATCTATGAGCTTTTACAACTGGCTGATCTATATATTTCCATGATAGTTTGAAATATTAGTAAAAGGAAGACATAATCCCAATATTTCCTTCCTGAATAATGCCTGTACTCTTCTTATACAGTCTGATACTTACTTTCTGTAAAACTGAGTTTAAGTAATATAATATATTATACGTCACTCAATGGGTTGCCAACTGGCTTACTGACAGAACCCAGACTGTAAAAGTAGCCGACTCCAAATCCAGCTCCAGACAAGTGACAAGTGGAGTACCTCAGGGTTCAGTCCTGGGACCACTCTTGTTTGGCATCTACTTCTCTGAAGTACAGGTCAACACTAAGGGACTCTGGCTAACAATGTTTGCAGATGACTGCAAACTGGGAGCCATTACTGAATCCCCAAATGATGTGGATATTCTACAAAAGGGCCTTATAGAAACAGAAGCTTGGTGCCAGAGCCATGGGCTCAAGCTCAATGCAAAGAAATGTATAGTTACCCCCTTTGAGAAAAAACATGTACCCATGAATTACCACATAGGTGGCAGTACACTAAACACCAAAAGTGTGATAAGAGACTTAGGGACACAGGTGGACAGTGGTGTCACCTTCGATAACCACATTGCCACAACAGTCAGAAATCCTTCTATGTGGCAAACCTCATCACTAAGGGCTTTTCATCCAGAAAAAAGGAGGTCATTGTCCCACTGTACTCATCCCTCATTAAACCCATTATAGAATACAATGCCCCGTTTGGTATGTACCTCTCAAGATATCTGCAACAACTGGAAAGGCAGCAGAAATACCTCACTAAAAGAATCACAGGCCTAAAGCAGGTTCCCTATGCTGACCTCCTTAAAAAACTCCAGCTATACTCTATCACATATCATCTACTCAGAGGTGATCTCTGCTTAACATACAAGGCCATGTCAAGCCCAGAGCTGTTTGACATGCTACACGTAAAGAAATCCCAATCTCTCAGAGCCACAGGCTCCATGGATCTAAACCTTGTCATCACAAAGAACAAAATATGCTGGAGGGATAGGTTCCTGACCCAGAGACTCCCCAGACTCTGGAATAGACTGCCCATATATGTCAAGCAGAGCGCCTCTTTGGCCTCTTCAAAAGGAACCCTGATGATTGGATGGGAGATCAGAAATTCACCCCGGGGATCACATTAGTCACCCTGCTAGACAGGGGTCCAGGGAAGTAAATATTGTGGGAAGAAATAGCTAGGGAATTGTTATGGCTAGGCTTGTATAGGCCCTAGGCCAATAGCATAGTACCAACCTATGAACCTATGAACCCATGAACCTATATGATCTTCTGTACACTTTTACCATGACTGAAAATACAGAGAAATTACAAATTTATCCTGGGTCTAATTTTATTTCAAAGAAACTACTAAAATTAGGTTTCAATCTTTTTTTTTAACATCCTTTAACAAAATAACTAAATAGTTGAGAAAATGAATAAATAAATAAAAGATCCTACTCTGTATGTCATTCACTATCACTATTAATGTATAATTAAACAACACTGCTGGTGGGTCATGGAATTGTGAGGCTGAAAGTCAGGTCATTTCTCTCAGGGGGTGGGAATAATGAGATGAATCTTTGGGGTCCCAAATATTCCCACTACGTAGTGGTGAAACTGGCTAAGTTGTGAGCATTATATTATAGAAGGAAAAACTTCCATAGTGCTTTTTGCACTCAGATGAGAGACAGACAACATTCTGTCTATACAGACAGCTTCATGGTATCTAAAAAGAACCAATGTTGGAAGGTTTAAAGTCTTGCATGGATGCAGCAATGATAAATCACACACACACACACACACACACACACACACACACACACACACACACACACAGTCGTGTGTGTGAGAGTGTACAGAAAATTTATCCTGTCATCTTATGATTGAGCTATTAGCCTACTCTGAATCACATTAATGAAGGATAATAAATGGGTGTGGCCTACTGACAGGAAGGCCCATTAGAATATCTAACAGTGATCCAAAATGAAGGAGAAAAGCAAAACCAAAAGGAAAAATCTTGAAAAAGCTATAACTATTCCGCTTATCTTGATATATCCCATCCTTTCATCAGATGCCCAACCATCCACCCATTTCCTGAGCCACATTTCATGGTAAGGGTGAAGGTGGTTAAAGTTCAGACAACCTTGTCCCGTTGTAACTTAGGAGTGCTTTGGCTTTCATGCATGGATGTTTTTAGCACATTCATAGTACTGCTTTGAAATTATGCTACCTGTTGCCATCTTCAGTACTATACTGACTAAAACTATGTCTATAAGAGCTGGCAGTACATCTTCTCATGTCTGACTCATTAGTGCCACATTTCAAATACTAAATCAAACCCTGCAGATCTGATTCTGGCTGAGGGGTAAACTGAACAAGAGCTGGAAATGCTGGCTGTAGAAATGTAATTTATTCCTGATTTTGAATTTGTAAAACCTGAGAAGGTACATCATGCCATACTTCAACATGGCATAGAGGAAAATACCCTTAAAATGTAAGGCACGTTTGCTTTAAAAGCTAGAGAGAAAGATAGAGTTATACAGTGAAAAAAATAACTTTTTGTGGTTATAGTTGTTGTTGTGTCTTTCGGCTTTTCTCAGTTAGGGGTCGCCACAGCGGAACTCCGGTCCGCTAATGACTGGCAGAAGATTTTTACATGCCGAGTTGCCAGCTCTGATGCTCAACCTTCAACGAAGGTACGCCCATTCACGCATGTCTCTACACAGAAGACGCTCTAGCTGAGAATCGAACGGGACAACATCTTACTGTGAGGCGACAACGCTACCGCAGCACCACCACCGCAGTTGCTTTGTGGGTTATAGTGAACCAAGTAAATATCAGCCATATCTGTCTTTTGTTATTCATGAGTGCACAAGTTCATATACTAAGTAATGATATTTAAAAGAAATCAGCAGGTCGGTTGTTAACCAGTACTTAATACCACAACAAATCCAAAGAAGAAAAAAAGCACTGGAACACTCAAAGTCTTTTATTTAAAAATTGCAAGTTAAAACTTCACATGAAAGTTAGAACTTTCACTATCAAGGCTTCTTTAGGTGAATACATCTTAACAGTTACAGTCATTACTTAAATAGTTGATAAAATCACATGACACAATTTCAAACTCGGTGTAATTCTCTTAAATAAGGTTTCAAAGTGAAACTGACATTTAATCCTGGTGGTATGTGGGACTTCATTCACAAAATCCATTTAATTTCTTCACTTTCTGTTAACAACTTCACATCACCTCCCCTCAGAGGTTTATAAACCACTTTTAAAATCATAAATTTAAATATATGTTGATCCCCTCTATCCAAAATGAGCTTACTTAGTGCATTTTTTAATAACTTACATTTAATGTCACTAATATGGCCTGCTAGATGTTCTTTGAGCTTCCTATTAGTCATGCCTACATAATAACAATCACACTGTTCACACTTAGCCATATAGAGTAAGTTACTGGCATTACAATTCCCATAGGCTTGAGGTATAAATTCACCTTTAGTCACAGGATGTCTTATTGATTTACTAGTATATAGATGTTCACATTAAACACATTTATTACATCTATATGTACCATGCTTATGTCCAAAATCAGTAAGTTACACCAAAAAAATTGAAATTGTGTCATGTGATTTTATCAACTATTTAAGTAATGACTGTAACTGTTAAGATGTATTCACCTGAAGAAGCCTTGATGGTGAAAGTTCTAACTTTCATGTGAAGTTGTAACTTGCGATTTTTAAATAAAATACTTTGAGTGTTCCAGTGCTTTTTTCTTCTTTGCATCTGTTGTGGTATTAAGCACTGGTTAACAACCAATCTGCTGAGTTCTTTTGGACATTTGGACTTTTCACCAAGGTTGGTGGACACTCAATTTGGTGGTAAATTTGTTTTTACCAAACAAATATTTACGAATGTGGAGAGATGGCAGTGTTTTTGAAAACAATTGGAGAAATTGTAAATGTGGAAGTTAATCCATTGCTTATTGTTACTGACATCAGTAGCATAAGGACAGCATCTACATCGGATGGTAATGGCCATCTAGAATTGCTTCAAGCCTACAAGGAGAAATTACATGAGTTTGAATACATGGCTATGGCTTATAAACATTTACAATGGCAGAGACTGTTATTTGAGGCTTATCTACAACATAAAATTGTGCCAAGAGGGCTTCACATATTAAAAATGCCCTCTTATAGAGATAAGTATCCAAACTTGCTACCCAGACGGCAGCTCATTAATTTGAGCTGCTCTTTTTGGTATATGGAGTTATTGAATGTATATTTTCAACCACTAGAGTCAGACATGAAGTCCAATGTTGAAACTTTTTATAATGAATTAGCCTCAAATACTGAATTTGAAGATAGTGTGGTGCTTATGAATGAGACCTTAAACAGATTATTTTTGAGAAAAGATTAATAAATATGAAAAAAAGAAAACTGAAGAGAGATCTGACTGGTTTTGACAATGGACATGCTTTTGTTTGGCTGAGAGATGGGAAAGAGAGCAATAGACAAACTAGCCAGCAGCCGGAAGTCCTGCTCAGTCTTGAAGCAGTAGTACCAAGTACGTCGTAAACAGCATTAGTAGAGGCGGAGCATCGAGCAGTTGAGATGCAAGAAAATATGTTGTTTACAAATAACAGACATCTTTCAGTCATTTCAATACCAGTTATGAATAAAGAAAGCCATTGTAGAGGGGGACAAGCAGTAAGGGTTGATCTGACAAAGATGGATGCATTAAATCTATTGGATTTTCCGTTTTTGATTAACCAGCCTCTCCCCATGCCGAAACCATGGACTCAATTGCAGATCTTAACAGAAAATCACAAGAACGAGAGTTTGTGAAACGTCCATATACCAGGAGTCAGAAGAACAGATAAAAGGACCAATTTGGTATTTAACCTATGTAATCATGTGCTTACTGACTCTGAATTATCTGTTTTAAACAAAGGCTTAACCTTTGTACCTGCTCAAGTGACTGATATCTCTAAAACATTAACTGAAATCAAACACTTTGTTCATAATTTGACTTTGAAAACATATTTAGGCACTGTAAGTAATTATGAAGTTACATTTAAAAAGAGGAGCATTTTTGTTCTGCAAGTTACTGGTGCTTTACAGATATTTGAAAAAGCTATAGAATGAGACATTTATGCACTATATGAGAATAATAAGGTTGATAAATATTACAATTTTACCAATGAAGAACAACGGGCTATACGCTCACAGGATGGAAATCAAGATTTAGTTATTAAAGGTGCAGATAAGGGTGGGGGGATTGCAGTAATGGAAAAGCAATTTTATTTGCGAAATGCAAATGGTGTTACAAGAACATCGGTTCATTACAAGAAGTGAAGTAAACAGTCTTTGCTTGGAGTTAAACAAGAATTTATGTGAAATGCATGATACTGGGTTAATTACAGATGATTTGTTTTAAGTCCTAAAATTGCCAATAATTTATGGCATACCGAAGCTGCATAAAAGTGTTAGTGATCCACCAATGAGGCCCATTGTGTCATCAAGGAGGTGGGTCACTGAACAGATATCTAATATTTGGAACAGCAATTACGGATAGTTTTAGAGAAAATGCCCACCATATTGAAAGATACAGCTAGTTTTTTGAAACAATTTTATAACTGGTCAGCTGGTCACCTAAAAGATCAGTCGTGTTTTGTAGCAATGGATGTAGACTCACTCTTTACCTCCATACCACATGAGCATGGCATAGATAGTGTTAAGACATTTTTAGAGAATACGTCCGACTATAATATGCAGAAAATTGATACACTATATGAGATGTTGAGATTAGTATTAACTAATAATGTGTTTTTGTTTGACACTAAGATCTATTATCAACAAAAGGGTGTGGCGATGGGTACAAGTGCTGCTAACACCTATGCAAACATAGTTATGTATGTATGGGAAGAAAGGTATATATTATCTACATCTAATATGTATAGGGAGCACATTGTATTTTAGAAGCGTTTTGTGCATGACCTTTTTTTAATATGGGAGGGAATGAGGAACTTTTCAAAAGTTTTTGGTATGCGTAAATGAAAGTACCCCGTTTTTAAAATTTAAACATGAACATATGTTGGAACATATTGCATTTTTGGATGTGTTGCTAATCAGGAAGGGAAGTGGTGAAATACACACTGAAATGTACAAGAAGGAAGTGAAGCAGAATAATTATTTACATCGCAATAGTATGCATCCACCCTTTATGTTTGGAAATATTGCCTCGAATCAGATGCAGAGAGTGATGAGGCTAAATACACAATGTGATAGGTTGAATGATCAGTTAGAAAATATGGGTTTGGAATTTATTGAAAGGGAATATTCAGGTAGAACAGTAGATAAAGCACATGATGAGGTTAAACAGCAGTATTTAAAGGGCAAATAACTCATTTTAGTAATAGGCATCAAGGAAATGAAAGAATACAATTTGGAAAGAATACGATTAGATGCATACTTACTTATAATAGAAACTCTTCAGCAGTTAAGGGTATAGTAGCGAAACACTGGGAAATTCTAAGGGATGTTCAGGAAATTGTCACACATGGACCTGCATTTGGTTATAAACGAAATAGTACATTAAAGCAGACATTATGTTACAAGGAGCAGCCTAAGAGTTTTTTTTACTGGTTTTGGACATAAGCATGGTACACAAATCTGTGTTGGTTACATTTCTAGTAATCATTTTAATTGGAGTTGCTGGCTACTGAGACTTGTCTGCATATATCAACTGGACACAAGCTGATTTAAGTATACTTTTCTCTGCACTTATTTAAGATTTGATTCAGTAAATATTGTGTGTTTTTGATTCAGTAAATATTCTGTGTCTCTGTCTATCTGCAGTTATTTCTCTACCCCCTCTCCCTGTTTCCTGTTGTGGTGTTAATCTTGGTGGCTTTGGAATTGCCCGACCATGCTGTAAATCTGTTTTTGCACACTCTTCCTGGACCCATCTCATTTGTTCACTCAACTGAGTACAGTGAGATCATATTTTTATTTCAGATACTCCTACCTGTCGCATCTCCTCTGCTGTGTACAGAGAGAGCACTTAGGAAGGACATTCCCCTATAGTATCTTAATCTGTTCTGCTTCCTCCCTCTACAAAAAAAAAATCCACTTTATTTGCTTTACTGTATTTGTGTTTCTTCCTACTTTATTACCTTATTTTGCTTTTGCCTCTTCTTAAAAGTACTCAATTGAATTTATTCTGCTGCCTTTATTACTGCTTGTTAGTAGCCTGATTAAATTGTAACTGTTATTCTAAGGCCTTTGGTTTAAGCACTTGGGCTTCAAGCAGTTGTCTTGCATTAAGAAGGGTTGTGGTCTGCACTGTTGTGGCAGGACAGGTAGCATACATCCTTTTAAGTTGGGAACTGCTGATTGAAGGTTCAGTGTCTTGTTATTCTAAAAGTGTATTAGTTCTGGGTTAAGCACTTGGGCTTCTGGCCAGTTATTTTACAATAAGAAGGTTTGTGGTCTGCACTCTTGTGGGAGGAGAGGCTAGATTCTGCCCTTCTGAGCTGGGAATTTCTGATTAAAGGCTTATTGCGCATGCTTACTTGAACTGTTTCTTTATGAAATTGGTACACCTTATTTGCTGTAGCATAGACTAGATTCAGGCCTGCTGGATTTAGCTTTGTTTGTATAACTTGTGCACTGATCCAGGCCATCTTTTTTGGAGAAGGTTTCTTTGTACCCTAGTGGCAGGAGTCTGCAGTTAGAGCAGATACAATCAAAATAACACTTTACCCAATTAACCAGTTAAAAAGCTCAAAACTGAGCCCTGTTCCAGCATTCTTCAATCAGACAAGTTCTATTTTCTGAAAAAAAATATATACTTGTTTCCCACCTTTCTGAACTAGGATAGTCCAGTTTTCAGGTCACTGCTGAATCCAGGGCTGAATTACAAGTTTCTGTGATGCCCATACCTTACTTGGATAGAAGGAAGTTTCATTGTTCACCTGTGAGAGAGGGGAGTTTTGAGCAGCCTATCTGTCCCTGGAGGAGAGGTTTCAGCCTAGAAGTTAGTAGTTTGTTAACCATTTTGGGCTAATTTCTATCTCTTTCACTTCCCTGCTATAAAAAACGCATTTGTGCAGTTTTTGCACTTGTATTCCACTCAGCAAGTGCCTTCCAGGTGTTCTGCAGAGTCTACAGCAGCAGAGAGACAAAAGAGAGACTTTGGAGTGATTAAGTATAATTTTTCTGCTTTTCTTGCTGTCTTAACAAATTCCACATAAAACACCTGTTTTTTAGCGTTTCTGTGAACTAAAAAGTTTGTCATTGATACATATTGTACTTATTTGCCGCCTGCATTTGAATGAAGTCATTTTTGTGTTTAAATAATCTGTTTAACTGTTGAAGGCTACACACTAAAGTGCGATAGCCTTTTCTATGCATTTAAAGTGTTGTTTTGATTGTATCTGCTCTATTTTCTGAAAAAAAAATATATACTTGTTTCTCACCTTTCTGAACTAGTATAGTCCAGTTTTCAGGTCACTGCTGAATCCAGGGCTGTGTTACAAGTTTCTGTGTTGCCCATACCTTACTTGGATAGAAGGAAGTTTCTCTGTTCACCTGTGAGACAGGGGAGCTTTGAGCAGCCTATCTGTCCCTGGAGGATTGGTTTCAGCCCAGAAGTTAGTAGTTTATTGCCCATTTTGGGATAATTTCTATCTCTTTCACTTCCCTGCTATAAAAACCACATTTGCTCAGTTTTTGCACTTGTATTCCACTCTACTGAGGTGGTGGTGCTGCGGTAGCATTGTCACCTTACAGTAAGATGCTGTCCAGTTTGATTCGCAGCTAGAGCGTTTTCTGCGTGGAGACATGTGTGAATGGGCGTACCTTCATTGAAAGTTGTGCGTCAGGGATGGCAACTCGGCACGTAAAAATCTACTGCCAATCATTAGCGGACTGGAGTTCCGCTGTGGTGACCCCTAACCGGGAAAAGCCGAAAGACACAACATTCCACTCAACAAGTGCCTTCCAGGTGTTCTGCAGAGTCTACAGCAGCAGAGAGACAAAAGAGAGACTTTGGAGTCATTAAGTATCATTTTTCTGCTTTTCTTGCTGTCTTAACTAATTCTGCCTAAAACACCAGTTTTTTTAGCGTTTCTGTGATTTAAAAAGTTTGTTGTTGCTACATATTGTACTTATTTGCTGCCTGCACTTGAATTAAGTAATTTTTGTGTTTAAATAATCTGTTTAACTGTTGTAAGCTACACACTAAAGTGTGATAGCCTTTTCTGTGCATTTAAAGTGTTGTTTTGATTGTATCTGCTCTATTTTCTGAAAAAAAAAAAAATATATATATATACTTATTTCCCACCTTTCTGAACTAGTATAGTCCAGTTTTCAGGTCACTGCTGAATCCAGGGCTGTGTTACAAGTTTCTGTGTTGCCCATACCTTACTTGGATAGAAGGAAGTTTCTCTGTTCACCTGTGAGACAAGGGAGCTTTGAGCAGCCTATCTGTCCCTGGAGGATTGGTTTCAGCCCAGAAGTTAGTAGTTTATTGCCCATTTTGGGATAATTTCTATCTCTTTCACTTCCCTGCTATAAAAACCGCATTTGCTCAGTTTTTGCGCTTGTATTCCACTCTACTGAGGTGGTGGTGCTGCGGTAGGATTGTCGCCTTACAGTAAGACGCTGTCCGGTTTGATTCTCAGCTAGAGCGTTTTCTGCATGGAGACATGCGTGAATGGGCGTACCTTCATTGAAAGTTGTGCATCAGGGATGGCAACTCGGCACGTAAAAATCTACTGCCAATCATTAGCGGACTGGAGTTCGGCTGTGGTGACCCCTAACCGGGAAAAGCCGAAAGACACAACATTCCACTCAGCAAGTGCCTTCCAGGTGTTCTGCAGAGTCTACAGCAGCAGAGAGACAAAAGAGAGACTTTGGAGTCATTAAGTATCATTTTTCTGCTTTTCTTGCTGTCTTAACTAATTCTGCCTAAAACACCAGTTTTTTTAGCGTTTCTGTGATTTAAAAAGTTTGTTGTTGCTACATATTGTACTTATTTGCTGCCTGCACTTGAATTAAGTATTTTTTGTGTTTAAATAATCTGTTTAACTGTTGTAAGCTACAAACTAAAGTGTGATAGCCTTTTCTGTGCATTTAAAGTGTTGTTTTGATTGTATCTGCTCTATTTTCTGAAAAAAAAAACAAAAAACAAAAATATATACTTGTTTCCCACCTTTCTGAACTAGTATAGTCCAGTTTTCAGGTTATTGCTGAATCCAGGGCTGTGTTACAAGTTTCTGTTTTGCCCATACCTTACTTGGATAGAACAAAGTTTCGCTGTTCACCTGTGAGAAAGGGATAGCTTTGAGCAGACTATCTGTCCCTGGAGTAGTGGCTTCAGCCCAGAAGTTAGTAGTTTATTGGCCATTTTGGGCTAATTTCTATTGCTTTCACTTCCCTGCTATAAAAACCGCATTTCTGTGGTTTTGCGCACCGGGCAGTGCAGGTTAGCTAAAGTTAAACTATTTTCGGCTCCACAAAGTCTACTCTTCAATTTTCCCTTAACTAGATAAACCTTCAACTTTAGCACTCAAACTATTCATTTCACAGTCAAGCACTTACATAAAATTCATAGCAAGCACTAATTAACCCTAGCACTAGACCCCCCTATACTGTCCAGAAGGACAAGGCTCTCTATTTGTCCCCACCAGCCTATCAGAAAAACAGCTTACTTTACCTATTCAGGCATGTCCAAAGGGCAGTTTCAGGTGTACTCTCCAGTCCAACTGGTGAATCTGGGCATTTTGAGGCAATGTTACAACTGCCTCATGTACACAGACAACCCTCTTCTCCTACCACCAAACATTAATATATGTGAGAGATGCAATTATAGAGCCAAACTGCAGGCAAAGTTCTCTCAGCCCAAGACTGGAACTGACAGTTAAGAGGAGAAGGGTAATACTTGCAACATACCACAAGTCTCGCATAGACCTAATAAACCAACACTGGCAAATAACACACATGAATACATGAAAACATACTCAGAGACTCTAAATAAAAATCTGCAAAAGCAACAGAGACTTCCAAAGCAAACATCCAAGCAACCTCCACATCCCATCACCAACCATGAAACACATACTTCACATAATCAGTGTGCCACGCAATCACAGACCTTAAGGCAAAATAACATACCCAACACACTAGTAATAGGCAACTCTATAGTTAGGCACACTGATGTCCCACTAATTAGGCTGGACAAGGAGAAGGTTACAGTTTGTTGCCTGTCAGGCGCCAGGATCCGCCACATAACACAAGTACTCAGTTCACTCCAGAACAAGTACAAATACGATTCTGTCATTGCCCATGTTGGTGTGAATGACCTCAGACGTACCTCCCTGGACTACATGAAAAGAGACATGGAAGAGCTCTCTGATCATGTAGCCCAGGCTGGTATGACACTGACTCTGAGCAGCATCCTGCCCACACCAAGAATGATGCCACAGTATAATGAAAAAATGATCAATTTCAACAATTGACTAAATTTGTGGTGTCATTCAAAGGGGATCCAGTATCTGTCCGCCTGTGATGACATGCTCGACAAGCCACGTTGCTTCGCAAGAGATGGCTTGCACCTGTCACCCTTAGCCTTTCGAATACTGGCCAAGGCTCTTGCCACCCCATAGTGCCTTTTTTAGGGAAGGCTCAAAAGACAAACCCACCACCATAAACAGCACAAATAACCAAAAACTGAGGGTAATGCTACTCAACGCCAGAAGTCTAAACCTCAAAATGCATTCAATCGAGGCACTCCTCAGTATGGAGAACATTGACATCTGTGCAATAACAGAAACCTGGTTTAAGGCTCCTGAGAGCACCCCAGCACTACTAGGCTATAATTCATATCATACCTTTCGGCCACAGAACCAGGACGGAAACACAAAAGGTGGGGGTGTATCCATATTCATCAAGGATACCCACACCTCCAGGTTAGTGGTGCAGCACAATGCATCAGAGATCATCCATGTGCAACTAAAAACGAGCAAAACTGTAGTCCAAATTGTAGCTTGCTACAGATCACTGACCATGATCCAGGAACCCCATTTCACATTTCTGGAGACAATGGGAAATATGAAGGTCCTACCAAACATCCTAATACCGGGTGATTTCAATTACCCAAACATAAACTGGGAGAACTACTCAAGTACTAACTCCCTTGCTCAACGCTTCCTAGAATTTATAAACTCGAAAGCCCTGGATCAACTGGTCAACACCCCCACCAGAGGGAACAACATATTGGACCTGGTCATCCCCAACATGATGGGTGACCGGTGTTCCACACCGGCGGTCAACCCCTCGTTGGCTAGATCTGACCATAGACTAATCACTCTAGATATCCACATTTCGCCCCCACTACCAATCAAAGAAACTACTGTAAAAAACTTTTCAAAAGCAAACTTCACGTTACTTAAGACCGAGGTGGAAAGGTTCACAGCCCCCATGCTAAAGGACAATGCTGTCCAAGCTGCTGTAACCTTTACAAAGGCACTCTATGAGCATCTGCAGGAAAGCATGGATCATGCTATCCCAAGTAAAACCAAAACTCACTCCTCCAAGAAAAGGAAACCAGTCTGGTGGACCACTCCCATAAACAAGCTATACAACAGAAGGAGGAAACGTGTACAGAAAAGATTAAAATCCCAAGAAGGAAAGACATCCCTGATCAGTATCAGCAAGAAACTATGATCCCTCATTAAATCATCCAAGGCTTGTTTCAAAAGAAAAATTGCCAATGACTCCAAAGATAACCACAATACGTTCTTTAGCTATGTCAAGAACCTAAGTGGAAACTGTTAGATCTGCTCTGAGTTAGTGCAGAATGGCACAAAATACACTGAACCAACTGATATTGCCAACATTCTGGCAGACAGGTTTAGTGCAAACTTCACCCCCCTCTCACACACCAAAGGGCCCATAACCATACCAGAAGAATGTAGGGCCCCATCAATCACCAACACACAGGTTAAAACAGCCCTATACAAAGCCAAAAACACAGCTTCAATGGGACTGGACGGTGTCCCAGGCTGTGTCTTACAAGAGCTCCAAAATGAACAAACCCCCTCACCTAAACACACTGTTCAAACTCAGCCTCTCTACAGGCTACGTACCCACAGAGTGGCGCACAGCAACAGTTATCCTACTCCACAAAGGTGGAGCCACAACGGACCTCGGGAACTATCGCCCTATAAGCCTGACTAGCCTGGTGTGCAAGGCTATGGAGTGCATCATCATGGAACTCATTAACAGAGACACTAGGAACCTCCAAACCTTGGACCATGCCCAGTTTGGCTTTGTTAAGGGCAGATCATGCTCCTAAACCTGGTGGACTTCTTTGAGACAGTTACCAAGACATTAGATGAGGGAAAAAAAGTCCACACAGCCTACCTAGACCTCGCAAAGGCTTTTGACACCATTCCCCATTCTAATATTATAGACAAGCTCACCAGCTTTAACATAAACCCCTACATCATGAGATGGGTTGCCAACTGGCTCATGGATAGAAACCACATGGTGAGAGTTACAGGCTCTACGTCCGACTCTAAACCGGTTACAAGTGGTGTCCTCCAGGGCTCAGTCCTAGGACCCCTCCTGTTCAGTATATACTTCTCAGAGGTACAGACAAGCATAGGAGGACTATGGCTGACCAAGTTCACAGATGACTGCAAACTAGGGGCCATAATTGATTCTCCAGCTGATACAGACACCCTCCAGAATGGACTCACTGAGACGGATACCTGGTGTCAAAATCATGGCCTCAAGCTAAATGCCAAAAAGTGCATAGTCATCCGCTTTGGAAAAAATAAAGTACCCGCAAACTACCACATAGGTGGTAGTCCCCTAAATACAGAAAATGTAATAAGGGATCTGGGGACCCAAGTAGATAGTAATCTCTCCTCTGATAATCATATTGCCAAGGTGGTTAGAAAATCCTTCTATGTGGCCCACCTAATCACAAAAGGATTTGCATCTAGAATGAAAGAGGTTATTATGCCTCTCTACTCATCACTCATTAGACCAATCATAGAATACAATGCCCCATTTGGGATGTACCTTACAAGACACCTGCAACAACTGGAAAGACCACAAAAGTACCTCACAAAGAGGATTAATGGCCTCAAACAGATGCCCTATGCAGTCCGACTCAAGAAACTCCAGCCACACGCTCTAGAGCCTTGATAGCTGTTTTTTAGTACACTCCTCTGCCAGGATAGCCAGCAGCCTTAAATATCCCTTATTCTAGTTTCTATGTTCTCTCCCCCCCCACCTACACTAACCACTCTCTTCTTTAGTTCTACTTGGCCCCGAGGATATCCTAGTGGAGTAAGGCGTATTTTTGTACCTATCCACTCGGTGACTCCCTCCCCCAAATAGACTTCACTACATGTACTTTAGGTATTCTCTCAAAGCTCTAACCTTCCTCCTTCTCACTGTATCTCCTAACCTCTATTAGTTCACTCTAGCTGTAACATCTCTTTTCCTACTCACTCTCTCTAGTTTCTCATAGTTCACTCTCACCCAACACACCCAGGTCTTTCTTCCATTCTAACTTACCCCTCTGCAAACAACACTTTACTGATAGACTCTCTCGAACCTCTCCAGACCTCTTTGGTTCTGCCTCCCTGTATTTACCTTGTACTGAACTGCTTTCTTCTCCCTCTTATCTCTCCCTCACTTTATCTTCCTCACATCTGTCTTTTTATCCTACCCGTGATATCAGATTGTCCTACTATTACATTACTCTGCAGTGTCTCTTCTCTTTCTCTCTCCCTCTTTGTCTTGCTCCCTCCTCTCTTTCTAACTCAGTGTCCTTTCCGTGATATATGAGTATTTCAGTTCTAGCTATATTCTTATATCTTATATCTCCGTGATAGCCGTTTATTCTAGTAATAGCTCTATTCTTATCTCTCTTCCCTGCACCTTCCTGTCTTTTCAGATATTACCTGCAATTCTCCTCCCCCTTGCTACAACCTTACAGCTCTTCTGGCTAACTCCCATCCCTGCCCCTCCCTCTTCCTACTGGAAGTGATAAAATACCTCCCATCTTTTGGGCGCCATCTTTAAACATTGCCCATCTCAACTGCTGTGTGCCCTGGCTGAGCGTGTACCTCTACTGTAAGTTGTACCTGTTTTGCTCATTGTACTAATGCTTTCACGTGTCATTTCTTTTTCTACCTAAATTGACGTTTTGCTTTAATATTGGTACCATCGCGCTCTGTATTAAATAAGCGCAAGGTCCCGCATGTTGTTCTTAATGTTAATTAATACAATAGATGCGTACTGGGTATAGTGTTTTGTATTACAGGTCTGTTAGTTCGTGCTAACTGTTGTTATTTACAGTAGATGTGTGCTGGACATAGAGACACTAACACTTACCATTCTGTATATACTTTATCTAATTGAGTTTTGGATTTAATTTTCTGCATATGCAATGTGGTTGGTGTTTGAGCCCTGCTAAAATGTTTCCAAACTGGCGTTTTTTATGTGTGTAGTGACATTTATTTGTGGAGGGAAGTGCTAATGTACTACATAAACGAAGTGAAGTTTGCGATTTAAACGCTCAGCAAACACCATGTGTTAGATGATTTAATTCTGTTATAAACTTCAAGCCGACGTTATCAAAGGCTATTAGCTGCATTTTGATGAAGCGTATCTGGCTAATGTAACATACAACGCCGTTGAAGTTTGCAGGCTAAATTATTTGCTATAGAAACGCCAACTTCCACGTGCTTATTATATAGGTTCCATTTTGCTCTGTCTATTTTTGGAAGTGCTTCTAACTGCTACATAATGTGTGATGTCTCTTTTTTAATATAGACTTATTAACTGTCTTTTACTGCTATTAAGAAACAAGGTGTAAATGCTATTTTTCTCTTAACTCTCTCTCCTGTTTTATAGCTTTCTGCCCTGAGTTACCCCTGTGACTTAAGCCCGTGAGGACACCTCAAACCTACCTTATTAATACAGCTATCTTAATTGCTCAAGCAAAAGCAACCTACTCTGCTGCCTCATCTCCCTTTTTTCTGGACTTTGCACCAAGAAGAAGCTAAGGAAGTATGTGTAACTGCTGCTGAACCCTTACTACTACCTTACTGTTTCAGCCTTGATAGCTGTTTTTTAGTACACTCCTCTGCCAGGATAGCCAGCAGCCTTAAATATCCCTTATTCTAGTTTCTATCTTCTCTCCCCCCCCCCACACCTACACTAACCACTCTCTTCTTTAGTTCTACTTGGCCCCGAGGATATCCTAGTGGAGTAAGGCGTATTTTTGTACCTATCCACTCGGTGACTCCCTCCCCCAAATAGACTTCACTGCATGTACTTTAGGTATTCTCTCAAAGCTCTAACCTTCCTCCTTCTCACTGTATCTCCTAACCTCTATTAGTTCACTCTAGCTGTAACATCTCTTTTCCTACTCACTCTCTCTAGTTTCTCATAGTTCACTCTCACCCAACACACCCAGGTCTTTCTTCCATTCTAATTTACCCCTCTGCAAACAACACTTTACTGATAGACTCTCTCGAACCTCTCCAGACCTCTTTGGTTCTTCCCGCTCCGTTAAGCCTCACTCCGCTCCCCTACCCTACCCCCAAATCCCAACTACCCCCGTGCATCTACCTTTATTTCCCCCATAGGCACACCCACAAAAATTCTTATCCAACCAACCACATAATCTGTACATCTACCCCTCCCTCTTTCTGCCCATAAAATCTTTACTTACCCACCACAGCTATCCCACCTAACCAGTAGAATTCCTCTCTACTTGCACTACACTCCACCCCACTCCCAAACCACACCCACTCCAATCCCAACTCTATTTCCCACTTCTACTCTTATACTCCTAAACTTTACCTGCTCCTATACAAACATAACTCTCTTGTATTCATAAATATTTTATCAACAGCATATCAACTCTACATATTCCACATTCCATCATGCCTACAAAATCCTCATTCATTTCCTTATTATTTCTACTTCTCTTGAATTTATCCTATCTTTACTACATCACCCAACCCTTTAACTTTCACCATGCACGACCTCTCCACGTTACCAACCACCTTGACTCTACTCTACCACACTCACACACTCCTATTTCTCCACATCTATATCCTATAAATAACCTCCTACTATTCCCATACAAATACATTACCCTTCAAAAACATTTTTCCCCCATTGTTACTAGCAGATTCCTTAAATCCACAATAGACTCCAATCTACCTAACAAACTGTCCATCTACCTCTCTAAGCCACTCTTATATCTAATTTCTACTCTACTATCTGGTGATATCCATCCCAACCCTGGCCCCTCCACAGTTTCCTCTACAGACAAGTCCATTTTATTTACTTCCTTTAACTCCCAAAGTATAGTAAACAAAGTTCCAAACCTTCATGCCTGGCTCGTTCACAATAAACCGGATATCCTAACAATCTCAGAAACTTGGTTAAAACCCTATATAAAAGACTCTGAAATAATTCCGCCAAACTATTCAATCATTAGAAAAGACAGGCCCCATAAAAAGGAGGTGGAGTAGCTCTCCTATATTCATCCTCATTGTCAGTTACCCCCTATAACAAACTCATTCCACACTTCAAAAATGCTGAACTACTCCTCACATCTCTCCAAATTAACTCACATAAACACATTTGTATAGCCTCACTCTATATCCCCCCAGGAGAGAATATTTCTACACTTGAAGATATCCTCTCCTGGCTCTCTAACAACATTAGCAATGAAACAATAATACTTGGTGATATGAATATTAATTGGGCCTCCATTCAGTCCTCTAAAAACCCTCTTAATATCAACCTTTACAACTTTTCACAACTTATCAACTCCACAACATACCCCTCTAAAAAACCCTCTAATGGCAGTATTCTAGACTGGATTCTAGTCTCTCACCCCCACTATTTCTCTGACAGTGGTACTCTACCTGATCCCCTTGGTGACCACATACCCATCTTCACACAGCGACTCCCATTACTCCTACACTGTACCCATAATTTTATTACTATCCGTAACCAAAAACACTTTGATCCTACAAGCTTCTCAAACTCTCTAAAATCCATAAATTGGAACTGCCTAAAAACATTATCTCTAGACAACGCAGTTGCCTACTTCAACTCAATTTTCCTACAAATACTTGATTCTCATGCACCCTTAAGGACTAAGAGAATTAAAACTAAAACAGACCCCTGGCTATCCAAAAATACACTAGTATCCATGCGACACAGAGATAAAGTCTGGGCACATTACCAGAAAAACAAATCCCCCCTAGTCCAAAATGAATATAAAATTCTCCGAAACAGGGTAAAAAAACTCATAATTTCCGATCGACAAAACTACTTCTCCACACTCCAAAATAGCAATAAATCAAACCCCCAGAAATTCTGGAAAGGTATCTCTACTCTCCTCAACCCTAGTAAACAAAATACCCCTACCCCAGACCCAAACGCTCCTGACCTAGATCTGGCTACACAATTTAATTATTTTTTCATTGAATCCATTTCCAAATTAACATCATCCTTCTCTAACACCACTACACTCTCAAATACTCCCCCACCCTCTCTCCCCAGCACTCCACCCAGCACCGCCACCACTCCCACATCTCCATTTACCAACTCTTCTCCCTCCACATTTTCTCCTACTCTAACTACTTCATTATCTTCATCTGCCCCTAACTCCTCCCCCGCACACTCTCCCTCTTTCTCATTCAAACCTATACCCACTTCCACTATAAAGAAACTCCTTCTGAAACTGAAGCCATGTACTAATGCTCCTGATAACATCCCTTCTTACTTTCTTAGCATAGCTGCTGATGCAATTACCTACCCTATTAGCATTTTAATCAACCGCTCTATCCTAGAAAGTACAGTACCCCAAATCTGGAAAAAGGCCTACATCATCCCTCTGCACATGCACAAAGGGGGCAACAATAACAATGTTACTAATTTCCGCCCCATTGCTATCCTGTCTCCCATCTCTAAAATCTTAGAAAAATGTATTCATCTTCAACTCCTTCCTTACCTTTTAGAAAATCACCTACTAACTCCCACACAACATGGAATCAGACCTAATCACAGCACTATGACTGCCCTCCTCTCCTTCCTTCAAACTATTAACAAAGCACGTGACTCTGGCCAAATTGTTTCTACCATACTACTCGACCTCTCTAAGGCCTTTGACACTATCTCTCATAACCTGCTACTAACCAAACTCTCAAGACTTAACCTAGCTCCCTCCTCATTGAACTGGTTCTCCAACTACTTATCTAACAGATATCAAGCAGTAATATGGAAAAAAGCCACTTCCTCATTTCTAAATACCCCTACTGGGGTACCCCAAGGGTCCATACTGGGTCCCCTTCTCTTTAATATATTTATAAATGATTTCCACAACTCTATTCCTTTCTCAGACATCATCCAATACGCAGATGATTCCACTATTATATGCTCTGCCTCTTCTATCCCCTCACTCCTAAAATTGACCCAAGAAGCTTTCACAACCACTGAGCAGTGGATGAAAAGAAATCATCTTGCTCTCAATGCCTCCAAAACCAAATTAATGCTATTTTCCCCCTCTAAAGCTGTCTCCTTTAACACAAACACATTCTCTATCACTAGTCAAAATAATTCACCTCTGGAACTAGTGTCAGAGACCAAGCTACTTGGGGTCCAAATTGATAACCAACTCAAATTTAACTCTCACCTACAGCTAAATATCAAAATAAAAACACCAAAAACTTGGTATGCTGTACCGGCAAAAAAAAACACCTCACACCTGCTGCCAAAATCACTCTCTCTACTTCATTTCTTATCCCCTCCCTTCTCTATGGAGCCCCACTCCTAACTAATCTACAGTCCTCCCTAAAAACCCAACTTTCCTCTTGCTATAACAAAATCGCCAAGTTTGCTACCGACCACAAGTCCTCCACACACCACTGTTCCTCTCTCCATATACTAAAATGGCTAGAGCTTCCTAACTATCTCACATACACTCAACTAACTCTTGCTCACAAACTCATTTTCAACTCCTCTCTCTGTCCCTCCCTTCATCAGCTTTTAAAATGCACCTTCCTGATAGAATATTGAGGTCCAACAATCAAAATCTATTAGAAATCTATAAACCCACTCGTCCCCCAGGGAAAAATCTTCTATCTTTTGTCCTTGACCGCCTTTGGAACTCTCTACCATCATCCATCCGCACCACCCCCAACCACTTTATTTTTAAAAGATCTCTTCATTCCCACCTAGTATCCAAGTGGGAATGTTCTTGCTCCCACCCCACATAGCTAATTTACTTGCAATTGCCATCTTCCTTCTTTTCCTTGATTCCTCTTGCATTTTTCCTGATTATTTACTCATAACTAATATACATTATCATTTCATTTTACAGGGAAAACTGCACTAGCCCTCACCTCCTAAGTACTTGCTTCATAAATTTCTGTTATTTCTCAGAAACTTGATTCAGTATTTTGAATATGATACAAACTCAAAATTTTTCATGCATTATTCTTTACAATCTATAATCTATTAATTTTATCTAATGTTCTTTCATAGTTATTTCTTCTGTGTTTACTTGAAATTGTTTACTGGTGTAAAAATACTTTGGATTATTATATAATTTGTAATTTGTTATAGTTTTTGTATAACTAGTATGAATCACTTTTTGTAACATACTTAGTTCTGGAGCTTTTCTCCCCAGGACTCCATTGAAAACGGGTTATTTGGCCCAATGGACTATCCTGGTAAACCAACTGCAAATAAATAAATAAAATAAAAAAAATAGAGATATAAACCTCACCACAACAATAAATAGGACATGCTGGAGGGATAGATTCCTGTCCCAGAGACTCCCCATGCTTTGGAACAGGATTCCAATATATATCAGGCAGAGCCCCTCACTAACACTCTTCAAGAGAAACCTTGACGGGTGGATGGGAAACAGAAAATTTACCCTGGGGATCACTGCAGTGGCTCTGCTGGACAGTGGCACAGGGAACTAATGGCTCTGTTGGACAGAGGCATAGGGAACTAATCTAAGGGGGTGGTGAAAGCCAACACATTCTGGCTAGGCTTATAAATGCCCATGGACAGATAGCCTAGTACTTACGTATGAACCTTTGAACCTATGAACATAGAGATGTAATAACTGTGTTTTTTGTAAACATCTATGTTCCAGTAAATCAATAAGACATCCTGTAACTAAAGGTCAATTTATACTTCAAGCCTATGGGAATTGTAATACCAGTAACTTAGTCTATATGACTAAGTGTGAACAGTGTGATTGTTATTACGTAGGTGTCAGAAAAATATGTATTAATGTGTATATTAGTAATATGCTTAGTGCATTTAGAGCTTGAAAAGGGTTAACACATTTATTCTATTTCATACTGCATAAATCTGTACAAACTGCAGATGTTTTCTGACCTTGTATTGTTAGCTAAAATCTTGCTTGTGCCTTGGAAATTTACTGAGAAGCAGATGATTCCTGCTTATGTTAGGAAAATAATGAATAGAACAATACTACTTGTATGAAGCTTAGACAAGAAGTTCCATTTGTGCTGTGAGAAAATACACAGCTGTAGAAGCTATAGATAATTAGGACAAAGCCTGTTTGAAAATATGAACTGCAATCAGCATTTGCTTGTATCTGAGTTAGAAGAGTACCTTGAAATATAACACTGTACAATAGAAGCCTGTAAACGAATTAGTGCCCACCAAGGCCAGGTTGTTTTTCTCAAAAGTTTCTCACAAATCTAGTCATATCAGCAGAAAATCTGAGTAACATCTGCTGTAGAACAATACTGAAAGTTGTGTTTGATTAAGTCAGCCATAGAAGGCCATGTCTTGTAAAACATTATAAGAATAAGCATACTTCCTGTTAGTAGTTAGGCAAATCCTTGTATTTGCATGTTTTTGTCTCCTTGCAGCAAGTAATTAAATATGAACCTTACGTGTATTGGTCTTTGAAGTTTTTTCCTTTGACAGATTGGTCCTTTGGATCAGAAACCCTCACTTCGCCTCGGATCAGACAGGGCAGGTGGCTTGAAACTGTACGGGGAAGAAACCACATCGGTTCTTCTTAGTTGAAAAGCCCTCTGACTGAATTGTCATACAAAAGAGGCCAGCCACTTTCTGATCTGCGACTGAAGGACGGGTTTACTCGAACCAGGTGATCAATCATGAAGGCTCAGGTTAGGTGAATCTACCTTTTTTTCTGTTTTAGATCAGGGACTAGATTTGTATTTATTTTGTTAAGACTTTGTTTATACAAGTCAGGGACAAAAAGATTGCTGTCTTGTCACAGATCAGGGAAACAGAGCAGGTAGGCAGTCATTCTGAAGAGACTATAACAAAATCTGTGGTACCACGTTAAAAATAAGGAGTTACGTAACGATTAAAAGGGTAGAACAAAATGAGTAACAATTGTACAAAAAGATCCCAAAGTCCGCCGTTAACCGAAGACGCGAAATACATGCAGTCACAGCGTGCTGATAATATTAAATACTACTCAAAATGGGTTAATAAGTATGAATTTGATGGTAAACTAGAAAAATCCTCGCTTGTCAAACTTGTCAAACAGCTTAAAACCGATTCTAAAGGTCGGGTAAAAAAACAACGTCAATTAGGAATTCCTCAGGCACACAGGTGGATTGAGGAAGTAAACCGAAGGGAACAAAAGAATAATAATTCAAAAGCAATGTTTTTAGATAAGGAGGACAATAACTTAGTAATAGCATCAGCCCCTCCACCTCCCTTACCAGAATATGAGGCAAGTGAACAAGTTAGTCCACCCCTGCGATATCCTGCTGTCACTGTAAGTAGAGACACTACAAAAGCGAAACCGTTTATTAGAGATCCCGTCGAGACCAGGTCTCGAACACGGGCAGGTAACTCAAAAGGGGACATTGAGTTATATCAAATGGGTAGAAATTCACGATTTATGAGTGAAGAAAAAATATGCCAACTTATAGAAGTGCCTAATCCTCAGGCAGGGCAAGAAGGTCAGAACCCGACTATTCCAGTGTATAGACCCTGGACTTTAATAGCAAAAAGAAAAAGAAAGCCCAAGTATTTTCTGTAGAAGATGGAGCAGAAGTTTATGTAGTACAGTCTGGGAAAAAGGGCAAGAGAAATGCCCAGGGAAACAAACAATCTGATCAGCAATCAGAGGACTTTGAAGGGTGTAAGAAAAGGGGTGAATGTTTTAAATGCGGTAAAAAGGGACACTTGGCAAGGGATTGCAAGAAAAACAAGAAAGCAACCACGGAAGATAAGGAGGGTGAGGACTGACTATATGATGGTCAGGAATCACTAGAAGGGGATAGCAGAGAAGGGACAAATGAGAATGTGATAGAGGGAGTAGAGAATGTGACAGAAGAAATAGAGAAAGTGCGGGAAGTCACGGATAGTGAAGAAAATGAAATATTAGATTTGGCTTTATTGAGCTTAGAGCTCTATTTAGCAGACACAAAACCAGAAGTTACACTCCTGGTAGAAGGGAGAGAAGTCAGATTCTTGTGTGACTCAGGAGCATCACGGACCCTGATACATCCCTCCAAACTGCCAGAGAACTCAGAGTCACCTGATTACATATTAGTGAACGCAGCTAATGGACAGCTGTATCGGGAGCCCCTCTCCCATAATATTGTGATAACTGATCCTGTTTCAGGATTGACCCAGAAAAGCAAAATTGTTGTTTCTGCAAAATGCACAGTAAACCTCTTGGGCAGAGACCTTATGCAGCTATTTGGTATAGCAGTAGTTCCGACTATGCAGGGTATGGAAGCACAGCAACAAATTGATACCTTTGCAGTACAAATGGAGGGTAAAATGTTTTATTGGTACAGCCAGGACTTGGTTATGACTGGTCCAGGGGCAGTGACCAAAGAGCTGATGAACATAACCATCAGCAAGTTCCCCTCCCTTGACATTGATAAACAGCATTTGTTGCACTGTACTCTGTATTATTGTAACACACCAGGACCTGATAAGGAATATGAGCAAGAATTGTTTAGAAATCATGCAAACAGATTGATACTACGTAATCTGTACTGAGACATGGAAGGGAACAGTGTAGCCAGCTGTTCATTGCCCCAGGAGGTCTTTGCACTCTATAAATCTAATCGATTACCACATGTTAGCTTAACTAAGGACAAGAATGTAAAATGGGTAGACTTAGGAGAAAAAGTTACGAGATGGGAAAAACAGACAGAGTTAGAACTGTCAGAACAGGGAATACAAATGCAGAAGCTGAATTGGATAACTCAGACCCACCCAGCTGTGCACTTGCAGTCTAGCAAGGACAGCTGATTAGCACTCCTATTGAAGGAGGAAGAGAATGCCTTACAGAATATACCAGAAACTCTCTGGTCAACAGGAAAATCAGATGTAGGACTTATTCGTACAGAGGGACCAGTTACTATAACGCCAAAGTCAGCATTTAGACCACAAAAAAGACAGTATCCCTTAAGAAAAGATGCAGAGGTAGGAATCAAACCTATTATAGCAGCTTTACTTAAGGAAGGGGTGCTGGTGGAATCTCCTGATTCACCATGTAACACACCCTTATTTCCTGTTAAGAAAGCGAATGGAGAGTGGCATATGGTTGAAGATTTACAAGCTGTAAATGACACAGTAATACCAAGGGCACCTATGGTGCCAGACCCACACACCCTGTTGAATGATTTAAAACCTCAACAGAAATATTTTTCTGTGGTAGATATCAGCAATGCGTTCTTCTCGATACCGATACACCCTGACAGCCAGTATTGGTTTGCATTCACATTTCAGGGGAAAGGTATACATATACGTGACTACCACAGGGGTATTGTGAAAGTCCAACAATATTCTCACAAGAAATGGCAAGCAACTTGGCGGGATTTACCCCACCAAGAGGTAGTCAGATTTTGCTTTATGTTGATGATATCCTGCTGGCAGCCCCCAACCAGCAAGACTGTAAAGAAGACACCATAGCGCTATTACAATTGTTAGCCACTGAAGGAGATAAAGTAAACAAAAATAAACTGCAGCTTTGGAAAAAACAAGTTAAATACCTAGGATATGTAATATCCAAGGAGGGTAGGACATTAGACGAGGACAGAAAAGTAGCGATTTTGCAAGCACCAAAACCCACTACCAAGAAGGAAATTATGTCCTTCCTGGGTACAACTAATTTTTGTCGGAGTTGGATTCCAAACTATGCCTTGGAATCTGCACCGTTGACTAACCTAATTTATAAAATGCGTATGGCAGCACAGGATTTGTTACAATGGACACCAGAAGCAGAATCTGCTTTCTGCAAACTGAAACAGTTAATAGCGTCTTCATTAGTTTTGGGATTACCAAACTATCATAAACGTTTTTTCCAAACTGTAGATTGTAAGCAAGGTTATATGACATCAGTGTTAACACAGCAGCATGGGGACAAGCAACGCCCTATTGCTTATTATTCATCACAACTGGACCCAGTGGCACAGTCTTTACCCCACTGTGTACAAGCAGTAGTTGCAGCTGCAATGGCAGTACAGGCTTCGGCCTCAGTAGTTTTGCTCCACCCTCTCACATTGAGAGTGTCTCATGCAGTCGCGATTATTTTACTTCAAGAGAAGGTAGCATATCTTTCCCCTGCTAGGCATCTTTCCTGTATGACTATATTGTTGAGCCAACCTCATATGACAATTGAACGATGTACGACTTTGAACCCTTCTACCTTGCTCCCAACCCCTGCAGATGGCACACCACACAGCTGCCTGCAGGTGATTGAGCAAAAGACACTGCCTAGAAAAGACCTTATGGATGTTCCCTTGGATGATGCTGAGGTGACATACTACGTGGATGGCTCATGCAAAAGGGGTCCTGCAGGACAGGACCTAGTAGGATATGCAGTAGTTTCTGATACTGACATTATAGAAGGGAAATATTTACCACACAATTTATCTGCACAGGCAGCAGAATTGATTGCCTTGACATGGGCATGTACCTTAGCAAAGGGTAAATGTGTGAATATTTTTACTGACAGCCAGTATGCTTTTTCTACTGTACATGTTTTTGCGCAACAGTGGAAAAATCGAGGAATGATAACATCTACTGGCAAACCAATTAATCATGCACAGTTTATTTTGGATCTTTTAGAATCTATTCAGTTACCTCAGAAAGTAGCTATTTATAAATGCACAGCTCATACCAAGCAACAGGACAGGATTTCAAAAGGTAATGCAAGAGCTGAGCAAAGCAGGCAGCTTCAGAAGTATTTCTTTTGAATGAGGAATTACAACCCTCTGAGATTTTAGACTTAGAAATGTTAAAGACAATGCAGACACTTACTACGCAAGTTGAAAAACAAAGATGGGTAAAACGAGGAGCAATTCTCAAAAAGGGGCTGTACATCTCTAAAGAAGGGAAACCGATATTGCCGTCTAATTTGTTTAGATATGCAGCTTTGTTGAGCCATGGGCAGTGCCATGTCTCAACAGGGGGGGATGGTACAGCTGGTGAACCAAGTGTTCACGACATATGGATTCTTAAATTACTCTAAAAAATTCTGCTTGATGTGCCATGTTTGTAATAAACATCATGCACAAGGGGTGTTAAAGCCCAAGCAAGGGAGTTTCCCTACACCACCGTATCCATTTCATACTATCTGTATAGATTTTATAGAGTTGAATAAATGTGAAAATAAGAAGTATTGTCTTGTCATTGTAGATATGTTTTCCAGATGGGTGGAAGCCTTTCTGACTAAAAATCCAGATGCGGCAACTGTGGCCAAAGTTCTTGTTAAAGAAATCAACCCTAGATTTGGCATTCCGGAAAGGATCTACAGTGACAACGGCACACACTTCGTAAACCAGACCATACAACAGTTAAGTAGACATTTTGGTATTTCTTTAAAAAATCATTGTGCGTATCACCCACAATCTGCAGGGCTAGTAGAGAGGCATAATGGGATTTTAAAGAATAAGCTAAGGAAGTTAATAGTAGAAACAGAGAAATTGTGTGTACTGTCTGCCCCTGGCACTGTTGAGCATGAGAACTGTTCCGAATGCAAAAGGATTGACTCCTTTTGAAAAATTATTTAGAAGGGCTTATTATATACCTCAGTGGAAATCTCTCATGCCCACAGACCAGGAAGCTGACAGTACACTAGCTGAGTATATGCGAAACTTGTTAAATTCTAAACATTTGTTGCAGTCAAATTCTGTTTCAGATAAAGAAAGAACCAGACAGTCAGAAGTGGCAGTGTCCCCTGGAACCTGGATTTGGGTGAAGACAGTAAAAAAAAAGAATTGGGCATCACCAAAGTGGGAAGGTCCATATCAAGTGCTTCTGTTGACACCCACTGCAGTCAAGATAGCGGAGCGCACCTCCTGGATCCACCTGATGCACTGTAAATTAGTCAAAAACTTTGAACTGGACAAAAATCTTGTCACATGCCAAGAGTAAAAATGATAGAGTCCAGAAGAAACAGGAATGCAGAACAACCCTTTCCTCAGAAGTATTGCATAATCATCCTGTTAACTGTACTAGTGACAATAATCTTTTTGTTGTGGCCTTTCCTTTTCCCAGCCACACAGACTGAACTGAATAAACGTGAAGCGTTACTCATAGACTGGCATCCAAACTTTAACACTTACCAGGCAATTAAATATGTGTATGCTGAGACTTTCAATGTTTCGAATTGCTGGATTTGCACAGCTTTGCCGACAGCATACGGGGTTATTAATGACTACAGTCCCCTAGGGTCAATGAGACCTGGGAGAACTTGATTTATGATACCTCAACCATTACATCACAAGATAAAATAGCATTGCACTTGTCTGTTCCACAAAAGGGAACTGTGTGTTTTTATAAAATGATACTGTTCAGGTGGGTTGGAGCAATTGCAATGTGACTGTTCCTTATAAATGTTACACTAAAGGTAACAATGTAGACCTTTATTGTAATACAAATTATGATTCATTTCTTGGATTGATGCACAAAACACTTGATGAAGTAAAACATAATTCTGTTCTTTATAAACAACTGTCTATAATTGATAGAAAAATGTTTCATGCAGGGCGAGTGTATATTCATAGCAAAGTTACTACTAAAGTAGAGGACTGTTATTTTGTGTGTGGCAGAAAGGCATACAAATGGTTACCTGAGAATTGGTCCGGCAGTTGTTTTTTGGGGTACCTGGTTCTGGCCATACAACACACTGCAGTTTTGCCTCGAGGAAAAATTCGAAATGTCCGAGAGGTCGTCAAGAAACCTGTAAATCCAGTGTGACAAATCGATGCGCGTTGGAAAGACCATCATTCCATAGGCAAAGAACTGACACATATGGACTTGAGTGAGAGCGTTATATCGTGGGCAGGCATATTACTGGCATATGGAGCAGTGAAATCGATCTGGGAGCTGAGAAAACTGTCAAAACTTCTCAAAGTAATGAGTAATGCAACTTTTTCCGCTCTCGAATTGGTGACTGATGAACTGAATGCTATGAGAACTGTAGTGCTTCAAAACCGCATGGTCTCGACTTCACCCTAGTGGCGAGAGGTGGTACTTGCGCTTTAATCCAATAAGAATGCTGTTCGTATATTCCTGACCATAAACATGAGATAGACAATCATCTTGAGGTAATTCAGCAAGTGTCGGCCATGACCAAACCAGGCCCAAACCCACTGACGGACTTTTTCCAGAAACGGTTTGGGGGGTGGGGTACCATCCTAACGAACATCCTGATTGCCATTTGTGTAGGAATGCTCCTACTGGGAGAATGTGTTTGTTGTGGCATCCCCTGCATGAAAAGACTGATAAAAGACTTTATAGACATGTCAGTTTCTGAAACCTTATATCAAAGTACTGAGTTTGAAGAACTGTTAAAAGATTGAAAATGCTTTCATGAGTTTAAATGAATGACTCTCTTAACTGAAAATCCTAAGTGGAAGAGGTTAGGAGAAGAAAACAAATTGTTTATGCTTATTCTGAAAGTAGAATAAAAGTATTAAAAGGGGGGAAATGTCAGAAAAATATGTATTAATGTGTGTATTAGTAATATGCTTAGTGCATTTAGAGCTTGAAAAGGGTTAACACATTTATTCTATTTCATACTGCATAAACAAACTGCAGATGCTTTCTGACCTTATATTGCTAAAATCTTGCTTGTGCCTTGGAAATTTACTAAGAAGCAGATGATTCCTGCTTATGTTAGGAAAATAATGAATAGAACAATACTACTTGTATGAAGCTTAGACAAGAAGTTCCGTTTGTGCTGTGAGAAAATACACAGCTGTAGAAGCTATAGATAATTAGGACAAAGCCTGTTTGAAAATATGAACTGCAATCAGCATTTGCTTGTATTTGAGTTAGAAGAGTACCTTGAAATGTAACACTGTATAATAGAAGCCTGTAAACGAATTAGTGCCCACCGAGGCCAGGTTGTTTTTCTCAAAATTTCTCACAAATCTAGTCATGTCAGCAGAAAATCTGAGTAACATCTGCTGTAGAACAATACTGAAAGTTGTGTTTGATTACGTCAGCCATAGAAGGCCATGTCTTGTAAAACAGTATAAGAATAAGCATACTTCCTGTTAGTAGTTAGACAAATCCTTGTATTTGCATGTTTTTGTCTCCTTGCAGCAAGTAATTAAGTATGCCTTAACTGAACCTTACGTGTACTGGTCTTTGAAGTTTTTTCCTTTGACAGTAGGTATGACTAATAGGAAGTTCAAAGAACGTATAGCAGGCCATATTAGTGACACTAAACATAAGTTATTAACAAATGCACTAAGTACATTTTGGATAGAGGGGATCAACATATATTTAAATTTATTGTTTTAAAAGTGGTTTATAAACCTCTGAGGGAATGTGATGTGGAGTTGTTAACAGAAAGTGAAGAAATGGATTTTGTGAGTAAAGTCCCATATACCACCAAGATTAAATGACAGTTTCACTTTAAAACCTTATTTAAGAGAATTACACCAAAGAGTTTGAAATTGTATCATGTGATTTTATCAACTATTTAAGTAATGACTGTAACTGTTAAGATGTATTCGCCTGAAGAAGCCTTGATGGTGAAAGTTCTTTCATATGAAGTTTTAACTTGTGATTTTTAAATAAAAGACTTTGAGTGTTCCAGTGCTTTTTTCTTCTTTGTAATGACATTTATATCACTAAAGAATGGAATATGTAAATCTGGTGAAATGCATAAGTTTCTTGGTATGAGAGAGAATTGTGCAGTATAACCAAAGGCTCTGTTGCCAAATCATATTTATAGTGAAAAAAACAACTGGAGTTTACAGAATCAATGAAATTAAACTTAAAATTAAGCTTTTATAATTACTATACTTATCATTCTCAAAGAAATTGCATTCAAATAGTAAACAATTTTTGGATAGTTCTTATCCATTTTATCCTGCGTTGCCTTCAGCCCTCCCACAATTAATTGGCATGTATAATCCCTGTTGAGGTGAGAACCAATCACGGTAGGCTGTCACTAAGAAAGCCATCAGAGTTTTTCATTTTTCCAGAATAATCCCTCCTTAGTGGCTGATTTCTGCATTCACACAGGCAAGGTACTGTAGTGTCAGAATCTGTCAGTGCACACATTCCTGCACATAGCTCATGAAGATTACTATGTGAACAGGTCTTGGCAAAACCAAGCACACATCCCTGGCCCATACACTGCTAGTCACACACCTCTTTTACCACTGGCTGGTGGCATTTCAATGGGCTTTGCTTTCTTCCCACCTTTTTGGTGGCATACCAGCATCAGCTTACCACTCCAGTCTTCATACACATGGCTTCCCCACTGCCCAAAACAATAATCAAAATGACAGTGTGTCATAATAAGGAGACGTATTCCACTATGCCTGGGAAATGTGAACATTTTTGGCTACTTTTGTTACTTGCGTATAATTGGCTGTATAGCTAAAGTGGCATGATATATTCTCCTAAAATATTCATAGAAAGATATGTGGCCAGTTACCCTTTACATATTCTTATATCACTCTTCTAGTTATTTGTATTTATTTTTATTTTACATTTGTTTACTGGGCTAGTCCAGCTGGATATATTTCCATTTTCAGTAGAGGCCCGGGGAGAAAAGCTCCAATAGTAACACTCAAATATATCTCATGCATAATTATACAAAGGAAGGAAGTTAAAATACTAAACAATAACTATTTCTGAGAAGAAAAATTACACTTAATTCTAGTAAATGTACAAAATAGGATAAGTCACTATACAGTATGTCATCTGAGGTAATAGTACTCCAGTAAAGCCCTGGCTGCTGTCTGTATGCCCTGCTCCTAGCGTTTAGTGCCTGTGCTTTTGTCCCTCTTTTTTTCATTTGAGTACCTTGCTCTACTGTGCTATCCCTGCACCAGTCTCTCGGAACCTACATATCTGATGGTAAAGGACCCTTGGCAATTATCAGTGGTTTCCAGCTCATAGCCCTTTTTTGCACTGCTCTCTTGCTCAAGGAAAAGAAAGTACGTTGTTCCTTAAGACCTGCCTGAAATACTTTCTTCCATTGTACTCTCTGCCACACGGGTAATAAAGTACGCTCTGAGCTAGGCAGCAGGCAGCCTCTACTATCCCTTCCTTCTACCCTATAACCAACTCACCCCCTATTCTTTGTTGTACCTCTTCGTACTAGCTTTCAACCCTACTCCTGTTACACTCATCCTGCTCCATCTCTTACTTACCTGCATTATAATACCCTGTCCTCTAGGTCGCACTCTTATCCCTGCTATACAGTCTGTTGGACCCTCTGTGTTTTTCCCAGCTACTTACCCTAATATCTCCAAAGGCCCAGACCTGAGCCTATTTCACCTTTGTCTAATTTATTGCTGTCTAAATCTACCTCTTCTAGACTCACTCTTTGATGTTACTACCCACTCCTGCCTTATCTGCCTTTCCATCAGTAGCCAGTACTGCTGATTGATTTCCCCTCTAGCTGCCTCTTTACCTGTTTCCTATTCAGGAACCTAGCACCTTCATACCTCTCTACTGCCATCCATTCCTCTTGTCCTTAACCCCTATCTCTTTTATCCCTCGCCTTTCTTATTTCCCCCTGTATTCTTAACCTTTTTGCTTCTTGCAGGATGACCCATAGTCCTCCCGAACCCTGTCCTTCTCTGGCCCCACCCATCTGTACCGGCTCTTCCCCTTTACCCCTCCCCTTTTCAGATCTATGCACCTGTATCCCATAAATACCTTGGGCTTTGTACCGCGCCATCTCTAAGTACTCCAGTAAAGCCCTGGCTGCTGTCTGTATGCCCTGCTCCTACCATGTAGTGCCTGTGGTATGTATTGCTTTGTTTGTTTTTTAACTATACACGCTGAAATGTTTAATATGAAAACTGGGTACCTAAAAGCTATCTCCTAGTTTCTACTGCCGTTCAAATGTTTTTTGTTGAATGTTTATGTCTGTAAGCCTATACAGCTGCTATGTTTTTCTGCATATATCTGTAGTCATCGGTAGAGTGCTAGATCCCTAACAGTTTGTTTTTGGCTTTTAACTCAATAGTTGCCTTGTTGTAAACAGGTAACGGCTATCTTGGTACACGCTATCTGCGAGGAGCTATTCCTGAGTGTGCTAATATTCAACTGTTGTCATAAGCCTGTAAACGGCTTTTTAGTCAGTGTCCAATTGCTGTGTTAAGCCTGTAGACAACCTTCCCAGTCAGTACTCTATTGTTTGTCTTACACTTATAAGCGGCTTTTTCAGCCTGCTTTTACTTGTTTGCGTTTAGCCTGCAAACAGCTTTTTAGAACTACGCCACCCACATGGAGGCACTCTGAATGCATTATAGTCTAATTCTTCCTTGGCTGTTTAAATCAGAAGTGACCTAGCTGAAACACTTGATTAGCTGCACTTCTACAGTAATACCTATGGGCTTAGTAAGAATCCTAGCCATTGGTAAAGTGCTATATCCCTAACAGTTTGTTTTAGGCTTTTAACTTGATAATTGCCTTGTTGTAAGCCGGTAATGGCTATCTGGGTACACTCTATCTGTGAGGAGCTATCTCTGAGCGTGCCAGTATTCAACTGTTTGTGATAAGCCTGTAAACGACTTTTTTAGCCGGCATCCAACTGCTGTGTTAAGCCTGTAGACAACCCTACAAGCCAGTAATCTATTATTTGACTTAAACTTGTAAGTGGCGGCTTTTTAGCCTGTTTTTACTTGTTTGCATTTAGCCTGCAAATGACTTTTTAGAACTACCCCACCCACGTGGGGGTACACCAAGTACATTTTAGTTTACTTCTTCCCTGGCTGTTTAAATCAGAAGCGACCCAGCTGTAACATTTGATTAGCTCCATTACAACAGTAATATCTATGGTTTTAGTGTGAATCCTTACTGTGTTTGTTTTAATTTGTATCGTTTTTCTGGACTGCTACATATTGAAACATTTCTCAAACCTAAGGTGGGGAATGCAGTCACATTGAAATATCAAATGGTGTCCGCTTATAGTATAGGGTTTATAACACTGTTCCCTTAAATTGTGTCTACTATTATTGATATTAAGGACGAGGGTATGATGTTTTGCTAACTTTATTTTATTGTCCCTGTGAATGTTCTGTGTAAACTAGCCAACAAACTGTGTCCTATTACAAGTACAGAGTTTATAACAATGTTGTTTTAGAAAATCTGCTCTCTTATGCTAATATCTAAAGTGAGGGAATGCCTATATGCCATCCTCAGTTCACTGTTTGTATGAATGTTTTTGTGGATTTTTACCACCCCTTCCTTCCCAATTGTTAACCCATATATTCTCTTCACAGCTTTTGTCCCTCTTTTTTTCATTTGAGTACCTTGCTCTACTGTGCTATCCCTGCACCAGTCTCTCGGAACCTACATATCTGATGGTAAAGGACCCTTGGCAATTATCAGTGGTTTCCAGCTCATAGCCCTTTTTTGCCCTGCTCTTTTGCTCAAGGAAAAGAAAGTATGTTGTTCCCTAAGACCTGCCTGAAATACTTTCTTCCATTGTACTCTCTGCCACACGGGTAATAAAGTACGCTCCGAGCTACGCAGCAGGCAGCCTCTACTATCCCTTCCTTCTACCCTATAACCAACTCACCCCCTATTCTTTGTTGTACCTCTTCGTACTAGCTTTCAACCCTACTCCTGTTACACTCATCCTGCTCCTTTTCTTACATACCTGCATTATAATACCCTGTCCTCTAGGTGGCACCCTTATCCCTGCTATACAGTCTGTTGGACCCTCTGTATTTTTCCCAGCTACTTACCCTAATATCTCAAAAGGCCCAGACCTGGGCCTATTTCACATTTGTCTAATTTATTGCTGTCTAAATCTACCTCTTCTAGACTCACTCTTTGTTGTTACTACCCACTCCTGCCTTATCTGTCTTTCCTTCAGTAGCCAGTACTGCTGATTGATTTCCCCTCTAGCTGCCTCTTTACCTGCTTCTACCCACTCCATTCACCCTGCAGGCTCACTCCGATCCTCTACCCTACCCCCATATCCCACCTACCCCCAGTGGTCTCAACCTTATACTTCCTTAACCACTCCCCCTTTACCAATCATCCAGTCCCTCACTCCACCACATTACTCACTTATTGCCTACTCCTAATTACTTACTTACTACATCCTACCTCCTAAGTACTTACTAGATCCCACATACTGTTTTCTCTTCAAATCACCCCACCCTTTTCCATTCCTTGTTCCTTATACCCCTTTTCTCTCAGATACATCTTTACACATCCACTTACTGTGCCTTTCTTCAGCTTACCAAAAAACTTTAACTCATTCCTCTATTTATTAATTCTTAATACTTTACTTGTCTCTCTTATCCTTACTCCCTATGAACACCTAACCTGTACCAATTTTCAACACCCGTCAAGACAAACAGCTCCTCTCTCTACGATAACCTCCCTACCCCACAGCAATATAACATCCTCACCTTCATGCCTCCTACCACATTTTCACAGACTTACACACATTAAATATTTTCAAACCAGAAAACCTTACCCTATTTTTTATCTCACCAAATGTTTGCATAATCCTCTAGTGTATCTATTACCACACGGTGATATACATCCTAACCCAGGACCAAGTAATACCATCCTAGAGTCCCAATCAGTCCTTCCTACTACATTTCATACTCCCACTACTACACCTAACTCACTCTCTATAGCCCACCTCAATATACGGAGTATAAACAATAAAATTATCCAACTGCATTCCCTGCTACACACACATTCTTTTGATATCCTATGTCTAACAGAAACTTGGCTCAAACCAGTAAGTAAGGATAATGATATAATTCCACCTGGCTACAACATCCTGAGACTAGACCGCCTGTTCAAGAAAGGTGGCAGGGTGGCAATATTGTATAAATCTAACTTACAACTTACCTCACTAGATATACAACCTCCCTCACCCAGCAATGCTGAAATTTTGATCTCTAAGCTCCAGATAAATCCTAATAAAGCCTTGTACATCATTTGCTCCTACATCACCCCAGGTAATAACATTAACACTCTTGAAAATACCCTTAGCTAGCTTTCTACATCCTTCCCTCAAGAAACCATACTGCTAGGTGATTTTAACATTGATTGGAATTGTTGTACTTCTCCTAAACCTACTACTCATATAAACCTTTATGGCTTCCACCAAACCATTACCTCTCCCATTAGAACCAATAAACCTAGCAACAAACAAAGCATCTTAGACTGGATATTAGTGAACAGTAATCCCCTTACCTATAAAACAAATGTACTTCCTGATGATATTAGCAATCACTCACTTACACTTATTACTAGACAAAAAACATTTATCTCCAACCCATTAACCTATAGAACAACTCGTAGCAAGAAAAATCTAGACCTAGTTAGCTATCAAGCTGAGCTCAAAGCCTGTAACTGGTCAGCCCTAAAGTACCTGCCTCTTGATGAAGCCGTCCCTTATTTCAATAAGACATTTTTGCAAATTCTAGACCACCATGCCCCCTCCCATAGGGTCAGAACTAAGAAAAAACCTGCTCCCTGGCTCTCAAAAGAGACCAGGCAGAAAATACTGCTGAGAAATAAAATCTGGGACAAATGGAGAACTACCAAAAACCTAACCGACCATCAAAACTTTAGGCAACTTAGAAATTTGACAAAAAAATTAATACTCCTTGACAAAAAATACTATTAGCTAAAATTCCAACAAACCCAAAATCAAAACCCTCAAAAATTCTGGTCAGGCATAAATAAACTACTCCATCCTGGACATGCTAAAACTCCCACCCCTTCTAATTTTACTCAGAACTCATCCAACCAAATTGCTGACACTTTTAACAAATTATTTTCTGAAACAGTGCAATCTTTAGCAAAGTCCCTCTCACATACTAACACTACTGAGCCACTTTCTCTTATCAATAAATCCCCCGTATTTCAGCTCCAGCCAGTTCCATCTTCTTTTATCCTTTCCTTACTTCGTAAACTCAAACCATGTACTCCTTCAGCAGATGCCATTCCTGCTGAATATTTACAGATGGCAGCTGATGCACTTGCCTATCCTATTTCTATTCTAATAAACAGAACCATTACTGAAGGTACTATCCCAGCCATCTGGAAAGTCTTTCATATTATCCCACTGCATAAGGGAGGTAACTCAAAAGATCTATCAAATTTCCGTTCCATAGCCCTTCTCTCTCCATTAGCAAAAATTATGGAGAAATGTATCCATCAGCAATTACTTGATCATCTCCTCCAAAATTACCTACTAGCTGATTGCCAACATGTTTCAGGCCTTTTCATAGCACCACAACTGCACTCTTAACTTTTACTGACTGTATTAATAAGAATCGTAACAACAACCTACTTTCCTCAGCACTCTTCTTAGACCTCTCCAAAGCCTTTGACATGGTTAACCATCAGTTATTGTTAAATATACTGAAATCACTGTCACTTGATACTCAAGCACTCAAATGGTTCAAATCCTACCTAGAGAATAGAAAACAAGCAGTTCTCTGGGAAAGTAGCTTATCCTCTCAACTCCCCATCATCCTGGGAGTTCCACAAGGATCTATCTTGGGGCCTCTCCTTTTTTCCATTTTTATTAATGATCTGAGTGCTTCCCTTCCTCTAACCACCACCGTACAATATGCAGATGACTCTAGACTAATCTATGCCGCTGACTCCTCTACCGAACTGCAGACCAATACCCAAAAAGTTTTTACCTTAGTTGAAAATTGGTTCCACAACCGCCTTCTCCTCCTCAACCCTAACAAAACTAAGTTATTATTGTTTACTCCTACTCAAAAGTCTTCCTCTATCTATTTCACAGTTACATCCAAAAATGGAACTATAATAACATCAGACACAACCACCAAAGTTTTGGGTGTAACAACTGACAATAATCTTAACTTTGACTCACACATTAATTTGACCATTAAATCAGTAAATAGAAAACTTGGCTCCCTTTACAGGCTTAAAACCTTTCTTACTCCCTCAACTAGGACCACTATTGCCCAGACACATCTTATATCCACCCTACGCTATGCCTCTCCCATCTACTCTAACCTTTCCAAAAGCAATCTGAACAAACTATCAACCTCATATAATAATACAGCTAGATTTGCTACTGATTTCGCATTTTGTACCCATCACTGCCAAAACCTTAAACAAGTAGGATGACTGGAATTGCACAATCAGTTTCTTCTTCAGCAACTTATAATTACGCATAAGATCTTATATCATCCAATACACTCTCCCATACTCTGTAACATTATCAATCCTTATAAAAATCTTACAACACTGCACTCAGCAAGCAAGCTACTAGTAGCCTCCATTAAATCCAACAATAAATCTTGAGACTGACTATTTACTAACTTTGTTGGAACTAACTGGAACAAACGTCCATCTAATCTTACATCAACACCCCTTTTTAAGAAACAACTAAGAACTTTCCTTCTATCCCAGTGGCTATGCCCTTGTACGAATCCTGACTGACCTGCTGTCACTTTCTTGCCTATCACCTCTATGTCTTTATTATTCTTACCAACTTCCTTTGTACATTCTCAGTATCACCCTGCAAGTATGTGACTTTTTCTAGTAACAAAAGTACTTAAACTCTCTGTTTCAATAAAATACTTCTACTCCCTCTTTCCTTACCAGCTCTGACTCATCTCATATGCCCTTCTCTGAGGGCTTTAGTTAACAACCTGCTTAACAGACATACCCCTACGTATCTCCTTATTCTACCTCTCAGTGATATCCTGTTGTAATTCTGCTTATTTAATGAAGTTTTTAGGCTAAACAAATTGTCAACTTTGTTCTCAATGGAAATATCTTGTATTCTTTCTCACCTGGCTACACCTATGTAATGGAGCTGTTTTTTTTTCCTATTTGTTGCTAATATATTGTTGTTTTTTTGCTTATTTTAGATTCAATTTAACATATTTGGAAACTGAAGTATGTTTTAACTATATAATTTTGGAGCGTTTCTCCCCGGGCCTCTACTGAAAATGGACATATATCCAGTTGGAATAGCCTGGTCAACAAATGTAAAATAAAAATAAATAAAAACATTCAAGATTAAATTCATAAGTAAATTTAATTAACTAGTGATAATAACTACTTCAGGGGGGTAAGGAGTTTTGATTGGTGAAAGGAGACAGTGAAGAGGTAGCAATAGTGAAAGCAGAAGATTAGTCAGGGTTGCAAGAGGGGTATAGCCAGTGTGTTTTAAGATGTTTATTAAGCCTTTGTTTAAAGAGCGGAAGAGAGGGTAGTAAAGTTAGATCAATTGGCAGAAGGTTCCAGTTTTTTCCAGCAGTGTTGGAGAACAAGAAGTCAACAGCCAAGTTCTTCGACTTGCTTATGGCAGGCAGGAGTTTGCTAGAAAAGCATAAGGAGTTGAGATTTCTATGGGGGGTAATAAGGTTAGAAAGTATATGGGTGTTGTTTGGTTGGTAAAATATCCTGTGAACAATGGTAAGTTGGGAGAGTATCAAAATATTTTTTAGTTCTAGCCAGTCTAGTTGCTTTAGGTTCTGACAGTGGTGAGTTGTAAATGGGTTCCCAGTGGCAAATCTGGCTATATTATTAGAATCTGACCTACTTACAATTTCAGTTTTTGTGAAATCCTTCCAGATTAATTTTAAGATTAATTTTAAGGGCAAGCTCATAGCTGTAGACCTTCTTGTAAGATATTGCATACTCTAACAACATTAAAGACAATGAGACAAAGCAAGTATGAATGTGTTTCACTGTAGAAGTAAACTGTGTTTTGTTATAGTACTTTAAATGGCAGAAAACATAGTAAACTATATTTTTCTATGAAATAAGTATTGCTTTAAGTTCTGATTTTATATTATTTAGATGTATACAAAGGTTGTCAGTTAGGAACTACAAAATATGCATTTTCTGTTGAAAACCAAATAGAAAAAAGAACATTCAAATGGCTTTGTTTGTTTGTGGTAACAGGCAGTATAGGACCATGTGTCCAAAACTGCACATTTTTACAAAATCGCACATTATGTTTCTCCCTTGAATTATCTTTTTACAAAATATTTTAAACTTTGTTTTCTGTAAAATTTTGTAAAGAATTGTGAAAATGTTAGTTTCTGTACAATTTTGTAAAAAAAATTATAACTTGTATCTGCAGCTTTTCTCCTTCGGCCTCTGCTGAAAATGGGCTTCTACCCAGTTGGACTATCCTGGTAAACAAAAGTAACAAAATAAAATAAAATACAGAAAGAAAGAAATGCACAATCAGTCATAGCTACAGGGTACTCATAGTTGATAATTTCTCAGACAAATTCTCATTAATGAAGCTCAGTATAAAAAAAAATTAAGAAATGCTGCATTAGTCCACTAACAGAAAAAAGAAATAGCCCTCTTTATGCACACAAACACACACACACACTCACAGACATGCACATACTTCTCTCTCTCTCTCTCTCTCTATATATATATATAGTTAGATAGATAGATAAAGGTATATATGAAATCACATGAAATCACATGCTGTATACAAGCCTAATATAAATATAATTCAATACAGACATTTTCTGGATTTGTACTGTAGTCTCAATCCTGAAGAGAAGTCAAACATGGACCTATAATGAAAACTAAGTATAATAAACCATACCAGATTGTCAGTGTCAAATACCTGTAAATGTCTATATACAGCTCCTATGGAAAAAGCATATGCCAATCCTTCAATAGGAGTCCTTACTTTTTAAATTTTCAGGGAACTATAATGAAAAATAAGGTATGATATCTAGCTAAGAATGCAATTCTACTGTTAAAAATGTAAATCCTTGATAGTACTAAATATGACTTTACCATACTGTCACTGTCAGTATAAGATGCCTTGGCAGTGGCATGTGGCATCTTTCAGTGAAAAACAAGTTCATTTTTCTAAAGAGATATGAATCATTTTACAACTAATAAAGTACAACTCTGCAAATAAATAGTCTGGATGTAAATTGCATTTCTCACTCTGAAATGGAGATATGATAACATCTGCAATTAAAGAAGAGTAGCATTGCTGGAACTGAGTTCACCCTTAAGTCTTTGTGAGTATCTTCAAGGGGTGGATCCTGTTTTTACAAAATCTTACCAAGACAACAGTGATATACAGACTGTATTTTATATAGCATATATTATGGACAGAAGTAGGTTAAAAAATAAAAAGGCAGATGGTTGCACAAGCCCCAGGTAATACAGTGTCCAATCTTGGTAGGCACACTGGTGCCAAGACTGGAACAAATGACAGTGTTGAATCCTCAAGACACAGAAACATTCCTACAGTGGGGTCAGGCCAGGCTCAGGGAGAGGACAGCCCTCCTGTTGTAGAAGGAAGTAGTACTCCACATAAAAAAAAAAAAATACTAACAGGTCAAAAAAGAACCATAAAGATGATAGAGTGGACTTTTGAAGATAAGAAAATAAGAAATAAAATATGTACTGTTACTATTATGTAAGAAGTCCAGAATTTCAGGATAGAAGATATTCAAAATGATTAAGAGAGAAATTAGAGGAAAGGAAAATACACAAGAAAACTGTCAAAAGCTTCAAATGTAAGTTATTGTTCATTAATACAACATATTCATGAAAAAAATTATATAGACCAAGAAACCTTGACCCGTTTGTTAAAAGAAGCAACCAAGAAAGTGTGAAAATATAAAGAATAAAACCTAGACATTTTTGAAAGGTATAAAAAAGAAACATGGGCACTGGAAAGAAAGAGAGACCTGATATGGTGCAATATTTTATGAAGAGGAAAAAGCCAAACTAATCAATAAAAAGCAGCTCTAAAGATAGTTAAAGAGAAATACAGGCAAAGGCACCCAGATATGGAAAATTTCATAATACGAAAAATAAGATCACGAAGGGAACATAGTAAAGAAGATTAGCAAAGCAGAGGTTAAACAAATAGAAGCTGAAGTTATAGTGTTCCAGTGAAGTTAAGGATTAAGTGTTAAAAGACTAACACAGGTAATAGAACAATGAGTCCCCAAACCAAGGAAAAAAAGTACACTGGAGACATTTGAAGAAGAACTATGGACATGGGAAAGAAAAAGAGATTTATTATTGTTCAATATTTATACAAAGGAGAAAGAAAAAAATAATCAATACAAAAATGCAGCACCAAAGATATTTGAAGAGCAATACAGGGAAAAGAATCCACATATGGGCATTTTTACAAAGTAAAAAATAAAATAAAAAAAAAAAACAAAGGGGCAAAGTAGAAAACAGGAGTAGTAGTGGAAAGGTTAAAGAAATAGAAACTTGAGTTACAGATTACCTGCAAAGTGAGTGGAAAAGGAAACATCTCTTGAACTGCCACATGAAGATACTCTGGAGCCTTCAGTAGGAAACCAGTACAACAGTTCAGATGGAGTTGCACATCAAGGGAAAGAGTAGGACATGGTGACAACTCTGACACTGTCAATGTTGTAGACTGAAAGACCCTAGTGCGTTCCCATATGAAAGAGCAACTGGTGATGCAGGATGCAGCTTAAAAGAATATGTCAGAGGAAGATGTTCTGGAACTTTCTGTAGAATGTCTGCAGGAAACAGAGAATAAAGAATGGGCCCTCAGTTTAGAAGAAAAATATCTAAGGAAGAGTTGCTTGATTTAATATAGATGGATGGACATATCAAGATCAAACAAATAAATGAATTACAGAAAGTCAAAAAGACCCAAAATGTTAGAAGTCTGATAAAAAATTAATACAGTAAGCAAGACTATTAGCAGAAATTTGTGTGATATAACAGAATTAAATAGGATATATTAATGTGCAGACAAATTAATAACATATAAAGTCTTACCACAAAAATAAAGGGCAGTAAGGGAAATGAAGGAAATAAATCAAATGCCATCATGGAAGCATCAACTAGAGAAAACTTTAAAGCAATTAAGACAAGAAGTGTCTCTGTTAGAAGAGTAGAGAAGAGAGAAGAGAGAACAGATCAACAAATATACTTAGAAAGACTGAAATGATAAAAGCAACGTGTGGTGTCAGAACATACCAGGATCTAAGTTACACTACTGCAAATAATGAACTAAAGATATCAGCACAGGAAGGAAAACTTAAAAGATATGCATATAAATATATAGAAAAAGTACAAAATAAGAAATACAGCGATGACCCAAAAAACTTTTTTAGAGAACTGGGGAAAAAAGAAAAGTAATAGAAACACCACAAAAAAGAAGAAATCGGCACATTTTGGAGAAATATATGTGAAGACACTGTGGAACATAACAAAGATGTTAAATGGATACAAGAAATAAAAGAAAAAATAACAAGTCTGAGTGCACAGGATATGAAATGGCATGAAGTAAGGACAAAAGAAATTGAAACAAAATTAAGAAAACCTTCTAAATGGAAAATCCCAGGCCCAGATGCAGTGCCTAACTTCTAGCTAAAAGTATTAATATCTTTACTCTAAGATTTATCCCTGAGTAAGAACTACTTAATGCACAACCTGAACAGACACCAACCTGGTTAACAGCAGGAAAAACGATGCTCCTCCCCCCTAAGAGAGAACCTGCAAGCTAGCCTGAAAACTACAGTTCAATAACATACCTTCCAACAATGTATAATCTACAAACTGGAATTGATGCTGACAGAGTTTATAGTCATGAGGAAGAAAACTCAATCATGGCACTAAATTGAAAGGGTAACGAAAGAAAGTCATACAGAACAAAGGATCACTTGCTGTTAAATAAAGCTCCAATGGAGAATTGTAAAAACTGGACGAATCTAAGTATTGCACGGATAGATTACAAAAAAACATTTGATAGCATCTCGCATTCATGGATAAAGTCATGCTTACAAGTGTATAAGATACACCCTACAGTGATCTATTTCATTACAGTGTTTATAAAACAGTGGCAAACTATTTTGCAACTAAGCCATGATAAAAGGCAAATTATTATCCCAAGGATAAAAATTCAAAGGGGTATGATATTCCACAGTGACTCTTTTTCACTGCTGCTCTTTTGTCTTGCACCTCATTAAACTGTCTGCTTAACAGATTAAGTCATGGTTATAATTTGGCTCCAAGACAGCGACAAAGTATAAAGACTTCTTATCTTCTTTTTTGAATGATTTAAAACTGCATAGTTCATCAGATGAGGAGCTGAAAGCACAAGTGGAAGTGGTCAAAACTTTCTCAGATGATATAAGAATGTAATTTGGTCTTGATAACTGTGCAAAAGCAACATTAAAAGCAGGAAAGCTACAGCACCAAGAGAATATCACTTTGTAACAGGAATGTAATATAAAGGAACTTGAGCAGGAGTGATTGTATAAACATTTGGAAATTGATGAAGGATGAACAATAAAACATGAACAAAACTCAGTAAGGAACATTTTAGAAGACTAAAATTAATACTGAAAACAGTCCTAACATCTGGGAACAAAGTCCAAGTTATAAACCAATTTGCTCTTCCTGTTCTAACTTACAGTTTTGGAGTCATTGACTGACCCCAAAAGGTATTAAATCAGTTGAACAGGAAAACAAGAAAAATGCTCATACATATCAAATAATATATAAAATGAGTGTATACCAAGATTATATTTGTTCTGAAGGTGACATTGCCCTACTCCAAATCGATAACATGCATAGATCTGCAATTGTAGGACTGTATACATTGGACTGCATATATATCTGCTGATTTCACCAGATCCAAACATTGTAAACGTTTTGAAACATGAAGAGAACAAATCTTAAGATGACTTCTATTTTTAGTTTAGCAGAAGCATATTGGTGTTATGTGGGAATGAAAACCAAACCAGAGGTAGACAAAAATCAGGCAGCAACAGAATGTGCCAAAAATAAAAAACAAACAAACAAAATAAAAAATATAAGGAGAAGGCTCAGATGAGAAGGCAAAACATGTGGAAAAGACATAAACATACTTGAAAGTACATAAAACACCTTTAACAGCCTCATTTCAATCAGATTTCTAATGAAGGAATAGTTAAGAAGAGATGCGTTTAAACCAAAAGATGAAAGGTTAATATTAGCAGCCCAGGACAGTGGACTATGTACATGATGGTTTGCAAAGTCCATTGAACATGTAGGAGAAACAGACAAATGCTGATTCTGTAAAATAGAACTTGAAACAGTTGCACATCTTGTTGCTGATTGTGATACACTAATGGCAGAGGCCTGTATACTGAAAGGCATAATAATGTGGCAAGACTTTTGCATTGGGCATTGTGCAAACATTACAGTATTGAAGTAACTGAGAAGCAGTGGAAACATGAGCCACAAAGCATTATGGAGAATGCTAAGGTTTATATCACATGGGATCACCCATTACTAACAGTTCAAAAGCATGGATGTGATAAAACCAGATGTAGTAGTCCTTGGAAAGAAGGCAAAAGTAGTACTGACCATTTAAATTGCTAAACCCATTGATTACAGTGTCTTACATACAGAGAGGCACAAAGTCATAAAATATCAGGATTTGCAAGCAGAAAAGTACAGTTGTGTACACTTACCATAAATGTAGATGTTCAAGTGTATTCACTATTGCAGTCATTACATTTGGGTAATCTGCTGGCAGGTTGCCCTCAGTCAGCTTGAATAACAAAGTCTTGGGTCCTGCATCGGTTGCTGTCTCCTCTTCCATGATGTCAGGCGACGCCATTTTATTCAGTTTTTCTTGCCCCAGATGTCAGGTGTTCCGCAAATGGGGAGCAAATTATATAAATAAACAGTAAATATATAGATGCACTTTTAGAAACATAAACTTTACCTAACCCGGACTGCAACAGTGAATACACGCGAACATCTACATTTATGGTAAGTGTACACAACTGTACTATGTTCTTCGTGTTTCACTGTTGCAGTCATTACATTTGGGTAGAATCCCAAAGCTATGGATGGGAGGATGGAACTAAACAGCATTAGGAGCGGCTATAAGTCCCTGCAGGACTGCTGTGGCAAAGCCTGCCCTGGATTTGGAAAAGAGAGGTAAATGATCATGCTTTGTGAAGGTATGAACAGAGCTCCAAGTAGCAGCTTCTGGAATGTCTTTGGATGGAACTCCTCTGAGAAAAGCTGCTGCAGTAGAGATAGCCCTGGTGGAATGTGATCTGATCCCCTTGGGGTTTACCATGGTGCAAATAGCATAAACAAATGTGTGGCTTATCCACTTAGAAATAGTCTGCTTAGATACAGCCTTCCCCTCTGACCCTGCAGCAAATGCTACCAGTAGTTGCTCAGATTTTCTTAGAGATTTGGACCTGTTTAAGTAGAATCTTAGTTGTCTGTGCACACACAATGAAAGCAGAATCCGCTCCCACTTGTTCTATGGATTTGGGTAAAATGTTGGCAGATGAATGGTCTGGTTAAGAGCCACACTGGATACCATCTTATGCATAAAAGAAAGATTGGACCTGAGGGACACCCTGTCCGGGTAAAATATAATAAAAGGCTCCACTGCCATGAGAGCCTGTAGTTCTGAAACCCTTCTTGCTGAAGTGACTGCCAAGAGAAAAAAAATGTTTTCCAAGATAGAAATTTGACATCCGCGGTAGCTGCTGGTTAAAAAGGAGGCAGGGTGAGTTTTTCCAGCACAAAATTGAGGTCCCATGCAGGAGTTGGAGATCTTCTGGGAGGCCTTAAATTTTTGGCCCCTCTAAGATACTGTTTAAGCAAAGGATGAGAAAAGAGGGGAGGCTCTGTGTTGTAATGAGCCAAGATGGCAGAGGCATAGATTTTTATTGAAGAAAAAGATAGGCCCTTGTCAAGCATCTCAGTCAAATATTGTAAAATCTGAGGAATATTGGGCTTTGCTGTGTCTGTTCCTTTTGCTTGCTTCCAAGCACAGAATCTCTTCCATTTATCAGCATAAAATTTTCTAGTACTAGACCTTCTGGTTTACAAAATGACATCCATCACAGATTTACTGAGAGGTGTTGTTTGAATAATCAAATGATCAGCCATGCTGTAAGGTTCAGAGTTTGGAGCTGAGTGTGCAGAATTTGATTGTTCTGCTGAGACAGTAGATGAGGTATTTGAGGCAAGTACCAAGGGGGGAGTTGAGACATATTCCTTAGAAGTGGGTACCAGTGTTGTCAAGGCCCATCTGGTGCAACTAGGATCATTTTTGTTTTTTCCTGTCAGACTTTTAGTAAGACCTTGGAGAGAAGAGGCAGAGGGGGAAAGGCATAGACTGATAGGTTTTTCCAACTGAAGGATAGGGCGTCCACTTTCAATGCTTTTTTGTGATGAATTTTTGTGCAGAATTTGTCCAGCTGATAATTTTGGGGAGAGGCAAATAGATCTATGTCTGGGCTCCCCCATTTCTGTGCTAACATGCTGAAGATTTGTGGATCCAGTTTCCATTCATGTGGGTCCATAAGATTTCTGCTTAGGTCATCTGCCAGAGTATTTTGTTTTCCTGGCAGGAATTGAGCTTGAAGATGTCTTTGGTAAGTCAAAGCCATGTTCCACAATGTCATGGCTAGTCTGCAAAGGGGGTAGGAATGTGTACCCCCCTGCTTGTTTATGTACCACATAACCGTGGTGTTGTCCATCTTTATCAGTAGTTGTCCTGGAAGAAGTAATTCCTTGAAGGCTGTCAGAGCATTCTGAACAGCTATCATCTCTTTCCGGTTGATATGCAGATGCATTTTTTTTGGTCTCCATTTGCCCTGAATGCATCTCCCCGCCAGGTTGCCCCCCCAAGCATAGTCTGATGCATCTGTAGTTAGGGTTTGGGTGGCAGGGGGTAGAGTGAAAGACAGTCCCTTGTTTTGGTGACGTCTCCGCCCACCAAAGAAACTCCTGTTGTAGGCAGGGAATGACAGGTATCATTGTTTCCAGACTGTGACAATGTTGGCTCCATAAACTTTTTAGGTACCATTGAAGTTTCCTCATATAGGTTCATAGGTTCATACTAGGCTAACTGCCCTAGGGCATTTATAAGCCTAGCCAGAGTGTGTTTGGCTTTCGCCACCCATTTTAAATTAATTTTGCTATGCCCTTTTTCGAGGTTAGTATACTGTGCCTCTGTCTAACAGTGACACAGAAGTGATACCCGGGGTAAACCTACTATCTCCCATCCACTCATCAAGATTCCTCTTGAAGAGAGTCAATGAGGGACTCTGCCTAACCTGGACTGGGATTTTATTCCAGAGTGAAGGGAGCCTCTGGGTTATGAATCTGTCCCTCCAGCATGTCCTATTTATTTCAGTGCTGAGGTTCAAGTCTCTTGAGCACGTAGCTCGATGGGATTTGGATTTTCTGAGGTGCAGCATGTCCATTAATTCCGGGTTGGACATGGCTTTATACGTCAGGCACAGATCGCCTCTGAGCAGGCGGTATGCCACTGAGTAGAGCTGGAGTTTCTTTAACCGGGCAGCATATGGCATCTGTTTAAGCCCTTTGATCCTCTTGGTGAGGTACTTTTGGGGTCTTTCCAGTTGCTGCAGGTGTCTGGTAAGGTACATCCCAAAAGGGGCATTGTACTCAATTATGGGCCTGATGAGGGATGAGTAAAAAGGCACGATGACCTCCCCTGATCTAGATGTGAATCCCTTCATGATTAGGTGGGCTATATAAAATGTTTTTCTAACCACTTTGGCCACGTGGTTGTCAAATAAGAGATTGCTATCAACTTGGGTCCCCAGGTCCCTAATTACTTCTTCCGTACTTAATGGATTACCACCTATGTGGCAATTTGTGGGCACTTTGTTCTTGCCAAAGGGGATGACTATAAACTTTTTGGCGTTTAGCTTGAGGCCATGGCTTTGGCACCAGTTGTCGGTTTCTATGAGGCCCTTTTGTAGGATGCTTGTGTCGGCTGGAGAGTCTATTATGGCGCCCAGTTTGCAGTCATCTCCGAACTTGGTCAGCCACAGTCCTTCCATGTTAGCCTGTACCTCTGAGAAATATATACTGAACAAGAGAGGTCCCAGGACTGAGCCTTGTGGGATGCCACTTGTAACTGGTTTGGAGTCTGACATGGCTCCAGCAATTCTAACTGTGTGGGTTCTGTCCTTGAGCCAGTTTGCAACCCATCTAGTGACATAGGGGTTTATATTTAAGCTGGTGAGCTTATCTATAATGCCCGAGTGGGGTATTGTATTGAAGGCTTTTGCAAGGTCCAGATAGGCTGTGTGGACCAGCTTCCCCTCGTCAATGGCCTTGGTGACTGTTTCAAAGAAATTGACCAGGTTTAAGAGGCAGGATCTGCCATTAACAAAGCCGAACTGGGTAGGATCCAGTGTCTGTAGGTCCCCAATATCTTTATTTATGAGGTCCATGATGATCCTTTCCATAGCTTTGCAGACCAAGCTAGTCAAGCTTATGGGGCGATAGTTTCCAGGATCCATTGAGGCACCACCTTTGTGGAGAGGGACCACTGTTGCTGTACGCCACTCTTTGGGTACCTATCCTGTAGTAAGGCTGAGATTGAATAGTAGTTTTATGTTTGGGTTTAGTTCTTCTTGGAGTTCATGTAGTACGCATCCCGGGACACCGTCTGGTCCCATTGATGCTGTGTTTTTTGCTTTGGAGAGGGCGGCTCTTACCTGAGCATCTGAGATGTCAGGGGGGCAGCACGCTGCTGGGATAGATATTTGCCCTTTTGGTGGATAAGGGGGGGAGAAGTTTGCGCTGAACCTGTCAGCTAGGATGTTGGCAATGTCTGTGGGTTCGGTGTATTTTTTATCATTTTGGACTAATTCTGAGCATATCTGGGAATTCCTACCCAGGTTTCTAACATAACTAAAGAAAGCCTTGTGATTATCCTTAGTGTCCTGTGCAATTTTTCTCTCAAAGCTGGCCTTAGACGATTTTATGAGTGCCCATAGTTTTTTGCTAATACTGATCAGAGATGCCTTCCCTTTTTGGGATTTTGCTCTATCATGTAGTAGCTTCCTCCTTCTATTGTATAGTTTGTTTATGGCTGGGGTCCACCAGACAGGACGCCTAACTTTGGAGGATTGTGTCTTGGTTTAATTTGGGATTGCATGATCCATGCATTCCTGAAGGTGTTCATAGAATGCGTTTATAAAGGATTCTGTGGTCTGGGCCGTATTTTCCACAGGCCCGGGGGCTTTGAAGGATTCCACCTCGGTTTTGAGAAGTGTGAAATTTGCTTTAGAGAAGTTTTTCACTGTGGTTTTCTGGGCAGGGGCTGGGGTCGAGATGTGAATATCTAGTGAGATTAGTTTATGATACACTTCTGGTCTGGAGCATAGAGTCCCCATGTTGGTGATGATCAGGTCCAGTATGTTTTCCCCTCTTGTGGGAGTGGCAACAAGTTGTTCCATAGCATTTGAGTTTATAAATTCTAGGAACCTTTGGGCTAGGGTGTTGGAGCTAGAGTAATGCTCCCAGTCTATGTTAGGGTAGCTGAAGGCGCCCAATATAATGGTGTTTGGAGAGACCTTCATTCTTTCCAGTGTTCTCAGGAAGGCCGAGTGGGGTTCCTGGGTTTGGGAGGGTGGTCTGTAGCAGGCTATAAACTGAAAGGCAGTTTTACCCCACTGTTAGTTGCACATGGATAGTCTCTGATGCTTTGTGCTGTGCCACCAACCAGGAGGTGTGGGTATCTTTGACGAATATTGATACTCCCCCTCCTTTTGTGGTTCGGTCCAAGTTTTGGGGCCAAAAAACATGGTATGAGGTATAAGCTGGTATTGCTGGGGTGCTCTAGGGAGCCTTGAACCAGGTTTCTGTTACTGCACAGATATCGATGTTCTCCATGCTAAGGAGAGTTTTGAGTGCATGCATCTTGAGGTTTAGACTTCTGGCGTTGAGTAGCATTACTCTTAGTTTCTTATCCCTTGTGATACCTATGGAGTTGGGTTTGTCTTTTGAGCCTTGCCTAAAAAAGGCACTATAGGGGTGGCAAGAGCCTTTGCCAATATCCGAAAGCCCAGGGGTGACAGGTGCAAGCCGTCCCTAGCGAAGCATCGTGGCTTGTCGAGCATGTCATCCCAGGGAGACAGGCATTGGATCCCCTTTGAATGACACCAATACTTAAGCCAATTGTTGAAATTGATCATCTTGTCTTCATATTGTGGCATAATTCTTGGTGAGGGTAAGATGCTACTCAAGGTCAGTGTCATACCAGCCTAGGCTACATGCTCAGAGAGCTCCTCTATGTCTCTTTTCATGTAGTCCAGGGAGGTACGTCTCGGTCATTCACACCAGCATGGACAATGACTGAGTCATATTTGTACTGGCCTTGGAGTGGCCTGAGTGCTTGTGTTATGTGGCGGATCCTAACACCCGACAGGCAGCTCAACGTGATCTTCTCCTTGTTCAGCCTGGTGAGTGGGACGTCAGTGTGCCTGACGATAGAGTCACCTATTACAAGTGTATCAGGTGTGTTGTTTAGCCTTAAGGGCTGTGACTGTTCGGCACACTGGCTTTGTGAGCTATGTGTTGCACGTGTTTTGTTTTGGGGTAGCGGTTGCTTGGGTGTCTGCTTTGGAGGTCTCTGCTGCTTAGGCAGATTTTTATTTAGAGCTTCCGAGTATGTTTTTGTGTGTTTATGTGTTTGGTTTGCTGTCGTGGTAGGTCTGTGCGAATTGTAGTGTGTGTGGTTTCCTTCTCCTCTTGACTGGTTACGCCAGTACTGAGTTGAGAGAGCTTAGCCTCCAGTTTGGCTATATGGTTGCATCTCTCACATGTGTTGGAATTTGTTGGGAGGAGGAGAGGGTTGTCTGTGTACATGAGGCAGTTGTAACATTGCCTCAAGATTCCCAGATTCACCAGCTGGACAGGAGAGGAGATTGACAACTGACCTTTGGACATGCTATTGGGAATTCCTTTATAATTGAAAAAAAGGGCCAATGGGGAACAAAGTACTCAAGGGGAGTTTGTGAGGGTGTAGTGCTTTTAATTTTTTAGTGCTGACTTATATAATTGCTTTAATGAGCAAGTGCCAGGCTTTAGAGTGGGAATAAGGTGTTTATTATGAGAACTAGATCAGTTCTAAGGGAAAAAGTGCATATGGAATTAGTAGAATGCAGGATGCCATGATCCCCAAAGCCTGCAGAATTTGTCTTGCAGATAACTGGGTTTTTGTTGCCATTTGTTTGAAGTATATTGTCAGTTGCCTTTGTTTATCTGGCATAAGGTAAGCCATCTGGGCAGTTGTATTCAAGCTTGCACCCAGGAATGTAATTATTTGAGAGGGTACCAGTTGGGATTTCTATTCAATTATAGTGTACCCCAGGCATGTTAGAAGCCTCTTTACAAATGCCAGATGTTGAAGAAGAGTGTCCTTGTCCTCTGCTTGAATGAGACAGTCGTCCAGATAAGGATAAATTTGTATACCTCTTTGTCTGCAGAATGCCATTACTGGTGCCAGGCACTTTGTAAAGACGCTGGGTGCAGTAAATAAGCCAAAGGGCAGTGCAGAGAATTAGTAATGCAGAACATCTACCTTGAAGTGGAGGTATCTTCTGCATGATTCCCTTATTGGGATATGCAGGTATGCCTCTTTTAAGTCTAGAGTCACTAACAAAGCTTTTTTGCCCAGCATAGGCAGTAGCAGTTGTAAAGTCAGCATTCTGAATTTTGGAATGTCCAGCAACGTGTTCAAAATCGATAAATCCAGTATTGGACACCAAGAATTGCCTTTTGTGGGTACCAGGAAGAGTCTTGAATAAAAACCTTGTCCTTTTTCCTTTTCTGGTACTGGTTGAATAGTCCTCATTTCCATGAGGGACATAACTTGTTTTTGAGCCTCCGAACACTGATTTTGTGGCAGATCTGGCCATCCGTTTGGAATTGGCAAAGATCCCCTGGGATACTATGTTCAATATCCACTTGTCCTGGGTAACTAACTGCCAATTTTTTGCATGAAGTGCTACCCCCCCCCCCAAGAGGGCTGCCAAAAGATAAGTGCTTGGTGATGGTAGAGGAAAGTCATTGAGACTGTTTACTGCAGGGTTGTCCTTTGGTTCCTCCAGATTTGGATGTGGAGGCACCCCATTGCTTTGACCTGTAAGAACCCTGTGATTGGTATCTGGAGCCTTTTGAGCACCTGGATTTGCCTTGAGTGGCTCTGTTGGACACCGGAAAGGACCAATTTTTAGTAGGCCAGTGCCTACTGAACCTTGGTGGCTGCACTTGCAAGAAATATTTTACAGTTTGCATAGATTTAGCTTTGTCTTCCATTTTCTTTAAAACCTCTTCTGCCTTATTACAAAAAGAGTGTCATGTTGCAAGGGGGCATCCAACAATTTAGCTTTAACATGATCAGGCAGATTTTGCTCCTTGAGCCAGGCATGCCTTCTAATCACAGATCCAGTAACTGCGGCCCTGCAAGAGGCCTCCAAGGAATCAAAACCACATTGCAAAGTATGCTTTCCAGCCTGTTCTGCTGAATGCAATAATTCCTGTAATTCTTTATTTTCCACACAATCAGAAATCAACATCATTTTCTGTTTCAGTAGGCCCATAACATGCTGTTGATATTTAAGCATATGAAATTGCCAGTTTAAGGCTCTGATTGCCAAGGTAGCAGAAGTATAAAACTTCTTTCCCCATCTATCCAGCACCCTGGAATCTCTATCAAAGCGGGTAGGATTTTTGGCTGTAGAGGCCTTAACACCCCTGGGACCCTGTGAAATAGTCTCATGGTCAGCAGTAGTAGTATTTTTGAATAGAAATTTGTGTGAGTCAGGAACCCTGTAATATCTGTCTGGCTTACTAGGAGCTGAAGGTATGGAATCAGGAGCCATGCTTGATTTCGAAAACACATCATCAACAATGTCTAATACAGGAGGTATAGCCAAAGGCCTATGCTGAGGAAGAAGAAGGAAATCCCTAAGCCTCTTTTTTGATTCAGAGAAGTCCTGACTCTCCCAGTGAAAATGTTCCCTTAAAGTATGCAAAGTTTCACCAAAACAGCAATCCTCAGGAGGAGAAGCAGATGGGATGGATTCCACTGCATCAGAATCCTCATAGGGTGGAATGGAAAATTCATGATCAGAAGAGGAATCAGAAGAAATGGAAACCTGATCTGAAGATTCATAATCAGTGCCTTGCCTAGGCCTCTCATCTGATTTTTAAGCATAGGGGCCTGAGCACGTGGCTCATGCATCATTTTTTTAGACATAGAAGATGCTTTTGACCTTGTTTTTGAGGCTGGCGTTGGTTTTATATAAAAATGTTGAGGCCTGAAAACACCCTCAGAAACCGGTGCCTGCTCAGTGGCTCCGGACCCATCCAAGGGAGAGACATCCGCGGGTTCAATACTCTGAGACTCTAGTGGCATATTGGACTCTGCATGGGTCTCAGTAGAGGCCTCCGACTCAAAAGTAGTGGGTATCAGGGGCTGCGAAAGCACCTCACTGGCTTAGGAGAAGCTTTGTCATCGGTTTTAGACCTCAGTGGTCTGTCTCTGTCTTTTTCTTTGCATTTTTTGTGAACTCCAGTAGTCGAAATACTAACCAATGACATTTCAGGATAATTAAATCTTGATCCAAAATATTTAGAAGCAAAACTATACCGATGCTTAATAGTGTGTTGGTTAAATCTAGCACAAAATCGACAGCAAGGCACGTTATGATCTGGGCCTAGGCAAGGAATACAGTATAAATGGAAATCCTTATGAGGTATTTGCTTCTCACAAGTAATACAATTATTAACATTTACTGACATCGGTAAGGAGCAAGAAAAAGTTTCCCCAATGGGGTACTTAGCTTTAGTTTGATAACTTTGGTTCTGAAACTCAAATGCGAAAATTTCAGGAGTTGGCCGACCGGCACTTGCGAACTGCTTCTGCTTCGGGCACCGCGTGGCAAGAAAGACTAAATAAAATGGTGTCGGCTGCATGCTTTATACCCCTGATGACCTGACGTCATGGAAAAGGAGACAGCAACTGACGCAGGACACAAGACTTTGTTATTCAGGCCGACTGAGGGCAACCTGCCAGCAGATTACCCAAATGTAATGACTGCAACAGTGAAACACGAAGAACATCTAGGGTAATGTGGAAGAAAGATACTCAAGATATTTCCAGTAGTAGTAGTAACAACTGGTCTCACAAAAAAGAATTTACAGTCTTATTTAGGTATGCTACCAATACATGTAACTCCATATAAATTACAGACAGAGTTAGTTTTGGGCACATTGTGGGTACTGTGCAGGCTAATTTTTGCTAACATCAAAGATTAAAACAATACCAGTTTCATAAACTTTAAACATTTTTCAGGCTAGAAAGGATAGAACATATCCAGAATGTATGAGATGCCATCATGCCAGCAGAAAAATCCAGAAAAAGAAACATTTTTGTCAATGAAATCATTTAGGGGCCACTGCCATGGTATTAGAAACTCAAAAGACTTGAAGAAATTAAAACAAACTCATACACTAACCTGTAATAAAATATTCCAGATTATCACTTTCAAATGCCTGTAAACCCTAACATTTGGCACATATGTATAAACACACCTACACTATTTCTCCTTTTAAAATTGATTGGAAAATTTGTTAAGAAATTATATGACTAGGTATTTGTGTATAAATGCAGACAAAAATTCTACCCTAATTGTCTTGTAGTCTCCTTGAGCATGTAGGGAATGTTTGACTATGGGTTATTGACTGCACTTGTAATTGTCTGTAAACTGATTACTGAGTACTTACCTTTGAAACTATGAATCGAAGAGAAGAATTCCATTCTACCTTTAAGGATGTAAATGCACATCATTGCTGAATTTAAATGCACTGCATTGCCACAGTGATATAAGATCATTTTAATAGTGTCATGCTAGAAATTCAGAAAAGAATTCCATTTCTTGAGTAATATGCATCACTTTTGTTTCTGATGTAATGAGAACTCCATGTAGATTTGTCCTCTACATGTGCTGGATCATTCACACTGAAAAGACATCCTAAAGTTACTTCTAAAGAAAGCCAGATACAATGCAGTATGGCTTTACATGGTTATTTATAAAAGGCAACACCACAATCCAGCTGTGATAATTCCTAGTAAAGTTTCCTGATAATACACAGTGCAATTAAGACTAATAAATCCTGCTGAGTACTAAATCAGACCTCTCCACATTGCCAAGATAACTAGAGAGAGTTATGGCAGCAACAAGTGATAAAAATAAAAAAAGTTCTGGTTTTGGACAAACATATACACAACTTTTCTTCTAATGTAATGACAGCTTGGAATAGATATATTGTAAAAATGTAATGTATTCCTCTCCCTAATAATGTCATTCACTTGCCTTCAAGAGCAACAAAGTACCACACAACATATCATAACATCATTGGCACTGTACATACTAATGCATAACAGGTAATAACCCAATCTTCTTCCTCTAACAGGTCTTATACCTGAATGCTCAGATAGAAAATGCACCTATAATTATCATTTTATAGTACTTTCGACCCTTAATGATTCAGAGCTGAACTTGAACTAATCATACTGCAGTGGCCCCTAAATGATTTCATTGACAAAAATGTTTCTTTTTCTGGATTTTTCTGCTGACATGAGGGTATCTCATACATTCTGGATATGTTCTATCCTTTCTAGCCTGAAAAATAGTTGTATAACAACCTCAGATGGAAATGTAGTATACCTCATCATGCCAACCTGTCTCTATCAAGTGCTAGTAAACACTGAAGTTTTTGCATAAGTTACATAAGCAATAAAGGTATGTGCCAATTCATGTTTGGCAAACCCTAGTAAGCATGCCAGGGAACTGTCTTTTAATACTAATGTACAAATAAATGTGTATGCTAATTTGTTTGCCAGTTACTTAGCAACTTCACAATGAAATTATTATTGAAAGCTTAGCCACAAAAAAAAAAAAAAAAAAAAAAAAAAAAAAATTAAGACTTCCATTCTCGCCATAATGATTTAAATGTAGCTAAGCATTGAATATGATAACATTGCATTACTATTGCCACTACAAGGCATTTAGGTTGTCTCATCTTTTTAGTGACAAAACTTCCGATTTCTATAATGTATGACATGATTTAATAACAACTCACTTCAGAAAATTCAAGTAATCCAGTGTAATGCAACTTAATAAACTAATATTCTAATGGTCATGCCTGTGACATTGTGGTATACAGCACTAGGCAATTATATCAGAGAAACAGTTTGGTACTTTCTAGCAAATTTTAAGATAATAAATCTGCATACTCAGATATATATTATATTTAGGTTGTGCTTTTATAAGCAGATGTAATGTGACACCGTATGCTGAAGCGTTGACTGCCATTTCACAATTATCTTGTACACCGACTATTCAAAAGCAATGAAAACATCTCTTATTGATGGAAATTGTGTTATGTTTTGCCCCTTAGTTGCAAAAGCACATGTATTTAGAATTTTATATATTATACATTTTCCCCACTGAGAAACCTCTGTATTCTATAGACAAATAGTCAAGGTCATACCAGGCTGGTATGACCCTGACCCTGAGTAGTATCCTGCCCTCACCAAGAATAATGCCCCAGTATAAAGAAAAAAATGATCAATTTCAACAATTGGCTAAGTTCCTGGTGTCATTCAAAGGTGATCCAATATCTGTCCACCTGGTATGACATGCTCGACAAGCCACGTTGCTTCGCAAGAGATGGCTTGCTCCTGTCACCCTTAGACTTTCGAATAATGGCCAAGGCTTTTGCCATCCCCATAGTGCCTTTTTTAGGCAAGGCTCAAAAGACAAACCCACCACAGTCAATAGCACAAGTAACCAAAAACCTATTGCAATGCTACTCAACGCCAGAAGTCTAAACCTCAAAATGCAAGCACTCGAGGCACTCCTCAGTATGGAGAACATTGATATCTGTGCAGTAACAGAAACCTGGTTTAAGGCTCCAGAGAGCACCCCGGCACTACCATGCTATAACACATACCATACTTTTTGGCCACAGAACCTGGACCGAAACAAAAAAGGCCAGGGTGTATCCATATTCATCAAGGATACCCATACCTCCAGGTTAGTGGCGCAGCACGATGCCTCAGAGATCATCCATGTGCAACTAACAATGGGCAAAACTGCAATTCAAATTTTAGCTTGCTACAGATCACCGACCATGACCCAGGACCCCCCTTTTACATTTCTGGAGACACTGGAAAATATGAAGGTCCTACCAAATGCCCTAATATTGGGTGATTTCAATTACCCAAACATTAACTGGGAGAACTACTAAAGTACTAACTCACTTGCCCAACGCTTCCTAATATTTATAAACTCGAACGCCCTGTATCAACTGGTCAACACCCCCACCAGAGGTGACATATTGGACCTGGTCATCTCCAACATGGGTGGACCGGTATTCCACACCAGAGGTCATCCCCTTGCCGGTTAGATCAGACCATAGACTGATCACTATGGATATCCACATTCCGTCCCCACCCCCAATCAAGGAAACCACCATGAAAAACTTTTTCAAAAGCAAACTTCACGTTACTTAAGACCAAGGTGGAAAAGTTCACAGCACCCATGCTAAAGTACAATGCTGTCCAAGCTGCTGAATCCCTTAAAAAGGCACTCTCTGAGCACCTGCAAGATTGCATGGATCATGCTATCCCAAGCAAAACCAAGACTCACTTCTCCAAGAAAAGGAAACCAGTCTGGTGGACTCCTGCCATAAACAAGCTATACAATAGAAGGAGGAAACTAGTACAGACAAGAGTAAAATCCCAAGAAGGAAAGGCATCTCTGATCAGCAAGAAACTATGATCCCTCATAAAATCATCCAAGGTTAGCTTCGAAAGAAAAACTGCCGAGGACTCCAAAGATAACCACAAAGCGTTCTTTAGCTATGTCAAGAACCTAAGTGGAAACTGTCAGATCTGCTCTGAGTTAGTGCAGAATGGCATAAAATAGACTGAACCAACTGATATTGCCAACATTCTGGCAGACAGGTATAGTGTAAACTTCACCCCCTCTCACCCCCTAAAGGGCCCATAACCATACCAGAAAAATGTACAGCCCCAACAATCACCGACACACAGGTTAAACCAGCCCTATCCAAAGACAAAAACACACCTTCAATGGGACAGGACAATGTCCCAGGCTGTGTCTTACACGAGCACCAAAATGAACTAAGCCCTCACCTAAACACATTGTTCAGACTCAGCCTCTCTACAGACTATGTACCCATAGAGGGGCACACAGCAACAGTTATCCCTCTCCACAAAGGTGAAGCCACAATGGACCCCGGAAACTATCGCCCTATAAGTCTGACTAGCCTGGTCTGAAAGGCTATGGAGCACATCATCATGGAACTCATTAACAGAGACATTGGAAACCTCCAAACATTGAACCCTATCCAGTTTAGCTTTGTTAAGGGCAGATCATGCCTCCTAAACCTGATGGACTTCTTTAAGACAGTAACCAAGGCTTTAGATGAGGGAAAAGAGGTCCACACAGCCTACCTAGACCTCGCAAAGGCTTTCATACAAATATGACTCTGTCATTGTCCATGTTGGTGTGAATGACCTGAGATGTACCTCCTTGGACTACATGAAAAGGGACATGGAGGAGCTGTCTGATCTTGTAGCCCAGGCAGGTATGCCTAGCCCTGAGTAGCATCCTGCCATCACCCAGAATGATACCACAGTACAAAGACAAAATGATTGACTTCAACAATTGGCTAAGCTTCTGGTGCCATTCTAAGGGGATCCAGTATCTGTCTGCCTGGGATGACATGATCAACAAGCCACGATGCTTTGCCAGAGATGGCCTGCACCTGTCATCCCTGGGATTCCGGATACTGGCTAAGGCTCTAGCCACCCCTATAGTGCCTTTTCTAGGCAAGGTTCAAATGACAAATTCACCACCCTAACAGGTACAGGCAAGAAAAATCTGAGGGTATTGCTACTCAATGCTAGAAGTCTAAACCTAAAAATGCACTCTCTCGAGGCACTCCTTAAAATGGAGAACATCGACATCTGTGCAGTGACAGAGACCTGGTTGAAAGCTCCAGAGAGTACCCCTGCATTACCAGGCTATAATTCATACAACACCTTTCGGCCACCTAACCTGGACCGAAACACTAAAGGCAGAGGCGTATCCATATTCATTAAGGATATCCACACCTCTAGGCTAGTATAGCATAATGCATCCAAAATTATCCAAGTGCAACTAACTCTGGGCAAGACTGCAATCCAAATTGTAGCTTGCTACAGATCCCCCACCATGCTCCAGGATTCTCCCTCCTCATTTCTTAATACACTGGGAAATATTAGAGTACAACCTAACACCCTAATAATGGGTGATTTCAACTACCCTACCATTAACTGGGAAAACTACTCATGTACCAACTCTTGTGCTCAACGCTTTCTGGAATTCATAAATTCCAATGCCATGGATCAACTTATCCACACCCCCACCAGGGGCAGCAATATCCTAGACCTGGTTATTACCAACATGGGCAACCAGTGCTCCAAACCAGAGGTCAGTTCCTCGTTGGTCAGATCCGACCACAAACTAATCACCCTAGACATCCACATCCCTCCCCCACCCCCCATTAGGGAAACCACAGTAAAACATTTCTCCAAAGCCAACTTCACGCTTCTTAAGACAGAAGTGGCAAACTTCACGACACCCATGCTGACAGATAATAGAGGTATGACTGCTGAATCCTACACAAATGCACTTTATAAGCACTTACACAAGTGCATGGATTGTGCAATCCCTAACAGAACCAAGATGCTATCCTACAAAAAAAGGAAGCCAATCTGGTGGTCCCCTGCCATAAACAAACTCTACAACAAAAGAAAGAAACTGTTGCAAAAAGGAGTAAAATCCCATGATTGGAGAAACTCCCTGGTCAAGCTCAGTAAGAAGCTAAGATCCCTCATAAAATTCTCCAAATCTAGTTACGAAAACAAAATTGCCACTGATTCTAAAGACAACCACAAAGCATTCTATAGCTATGTCAAGAATCTCAATGGCAACACTCAGATCTGCTCTGAGTTACAGCACAATGGCACTAAATATACAGAACCAACTGATATTGCAAATATCCTGGCAGATAGGTTCAGTGCTAACTTTACCCCTCTGTCATCCCTTAAATGGCCCATCTCTATACCAGAAGAATGAAAAGTTCCTGTAATCACAGATGCACAGGTAAAAAACACACTATCCAAAGCCAAGAACACAGCATCCATGGGACCTGACAACATCCCAGGCTGTGTTCTACATGAACTACAGAATGAACTGGCACCCCACCTAAGTACCATGTTCAATCATAGCCTCACCTCAGGCTACGTGCCAACTGAATGGTGCACAGCAACAGTTATCCCACTCCACAAAGGGGGAGCCACCACAGACCCCGGAAACTACCGCCCCATTAGCCTAATGAGCCTGGTCTGCAAGGCTATGGAGTGTATCATCATGGAACTTATAAACAATGACATTGGTAATCTCCAAACTCAGGACCCCACCCAGTTCAGGTTTGTAAAAGGCAGATCATGTCTCCTAAACCTGATAGACTTCTTTGAAGCAGTCACCAAAGCCGTAGATGAGGGTAAGGTGGTTCACACAGCCTATCTAGATCTCGCCAAGGCTTTCAACACCATCCCCCACTCTGGAATTATAGATAAACTCACTAAACTAGGTATATATCCCTATGTCACAAGATGGGTTGCCAACTGGCTCACTGACAGAAACCACACTGTGAAAGTAGCAGACTCCAAATCCAACTTCAGACCAGTGACAAGTGGAGTACCACAGGGTTCAGTCCTGGGTCCTCTCCTGTTTGGTATCTACTTTTCTGAAGTACAGGCCAACACAAAAGGTCTTTGGCTAATGAAGTTCGCAGATGACTGCAAACTAGGAGCCATAATCAAAACACCAAAAGATGTGGACATCCTGCAAAAGGGCCTCACTGAGACAGATGCCTGGTGTTAAAGCCATGGCCTCAAGCTCAATGCCAAAAAGTGCATTGTCATCCCTTTTGGTAAAAACTCAGTACCCATGAACTACCACTTAGGTGGTAATCTACTTAACACTGAAAGTGAGATAAGAGACCTTTGGACACAAGTGGACAGTAGTCTCTCCTATGATAATCACATAGCCACAGTAATCAGGAAATCCTTCTATGTGGCACACCTCATCACAAAAGGTTTCTCATCCAGGAAAAAAGAGGTCATTGTTCCCCTCTACTCATCACTCATTAGACCCATTATAGAGTACAATGCCCCTTTTGGTATGTACCTCACAAGACATCTACAACAACTGGAAAGGCCACAGAAATACCTCACAAAGAGGATTACCAGCCTCAAAGAGATGCCCTATGCAGACCGTCTCAAAAAACTGCAGCTTTACTCCGTTGCATCTCACCTACTCAGAGATGATCTCTACCTAACACACAAAGCTATGTCAAACCCAGAGCTTTTAGACATGCTCCACTAAAGAAATCCCAATCCGTATGAGCTACATGCTCTAGGGACCTAAACCTCGTCACCACAATAAACAGAACATGCTGGAGGGATAGATTCCTGTCCCAGAGACTTCCCATACTCTGGAACAAACTACCTATCTATATCAAACAAAGCTCCTCATTAACACTCTTCAAGAAAAATCTTGATGATTGGATGGGAGATAGGAAATTCACCCCGGGGATCACTTCTGTGGCTCTGCTCGACAGTGGCACAGGAAAATAATTTTCTTGGGTGGCGAAAGCCAGGGTAAATTTGGCTAGGCTTATATAGGCCCTAGGGCCAATAGCCTAGTACCTACCTATGAACCTATGAACCTATGAACACCATTCTCCAATCTGGTATTATAGACAAGCTCACCAGCCTAAACATTTATTTATTTTATTTTACATTTGTTAACCGGGCTAGTCCAGCTGGATATATTTCCATTTTCAGTGGAGGCCCGGGGAGAAAAGCTCCAATGGTAACACTGAGATAAAACACTTAAATATATCATGTACAATTTATACAAAGAAAGGATGTTAAAATAAATGAGTATTAATGAGAGGAAAAATACATTAAAGTACTATGTGCATATAGGATAGGAATAAGTCACTGAACAATAAAGCTAGAGATTCTGGACACACTGTATCTACCATTCTACTCGATCTCTCTAAGGCCTTTGATACTATCTCCCATAACCTACTTCTTTCTAAACTATCTAATTTAAATCTTTCTCTCTCTTCACTCAACTGGTTTAACAGCTATCTCTCCAATAGACAACAAGCAGTCAAGTGGAAGAAAGCTACCTCCTCCTTCCTGAACACCCCAACAGGTGTCCCACAAGGTTCCATTCTGGGCCCCCTTCTCTTTAATATTTTCATTAATGACTTCTTCCATGCTATCCCTCAGGCTAACATTATTCAATATGCAGATGATTCCACAATCATCTGCGCTGCCTCATCCATCCCATCTCTTTTAAAGCTAACCCAGGATGCCTTCTCCACCACTGAAAAGTGGATGAAAGACAACCATCTAGCTCTTAATGCTGCTAAAACCAAACTTATGATATTTACTCCTTCAAAAACTACTAAAACTGATAATAAATCATTCTCCATCTCCAGCCAAAATAACATCCCCCTTGAGCTTGTATCAGAAACCAAACTATTAGGAGTCCAAATTGATGACAAGCTTAAATTCAATTCCCATCTTCTACAAAACATAAAGAAAACCCACCAAAAACTTGGCATGCTCTACAGTCATAACCAATTCCTCAGCCCAACTACTAAGATTACTCTCGCTACTACATTTCTCCTACCCTCCCTTCTCTATGGGGCACCTCTTCTTACTAATCTACAATTTTCCCTCAAAACCAAACTATCTTCTTGCTACAATAAAATTGCCAAATTTGCCACTTGTAACAAATCATCAACCCACCACTGTGAACCACTCCACAAACTGAACTGTTTAGAACTACCAAACTACCTCTCCTACACCCAACTCACCTATGCTCACAAACTGATCTTCCAGCCTTCCCTCTGCCCCACACTCTCTTCTACCTTTATAATGCACCAGACTCAATGACATCTAAGATCAAACAATCAAAACCTCACAGAAATTTACAGACCCCCTCCACCATCCTGGACAAAATCTCCTGTCCTTCTCACTAGCACGCTTATGGAACTCCCTTCCTCCCTCCATTCGTACCATTACAAGCCTCCCATCCTTTAAAAAAATCACTCCACTCCCCCCTAACCTCCACATGGGAGTGCTCCTGCTCTCACCCTTCTTAACCTACTCTTTACTCTGCTATTCTTTCTCTTCTTTCGCTCTAATTCCCAGGTAGAAATTTTCATGGGCTACCGGTATACTGCTCTCTCCCCTCAGAGCCTACTCTTTACACTACTACTTCTTCTCTTCATCACTCAAAATTCCAGGTAGCTTTATTCTTTGACTACCTGCATACTAGCTAACTCTCCTCACCAAAAAAAAAAAAAAAAAAATTATAAATATATTGTCGCTTGTATACCCTGTGTTTTTAGCCCTCTACACATTTAATTACATAATCTGTACAATGTTTAACCTCATATAATGCATATGTATATCTTCATCTTCATGTAATCTTATGTGGAGCTTTTCTCCCCAGGACTCCATTGAAAACGGTTTTGTCGGGCCCAATGGACTATCCTGGTTAAACAAATGCAAATAAAATAAAATAAATAAAAATGAACACTATAATATCTGTAGAATATACAGTACATTCCAAGGATTACATTCATAGCATAGGTCATTTAATTTTAGTTGAGATATTTACTACTATCCAGGGGGGTAAAGTAGTAAAGGTTGGTAAGAGGAGGCAGTCCAGAGATAGTATTGAATGGTAAGAGGAGGCAGTACAGGGATGGCAGTAGAGAAAGCAGAAAACATAAACCCCTACATCATGAGATGGGTTGCCAATTGGCTCTTGGATACAACCCACATGGTGAGAGTTACAGGCTCTAGGTCAGACTCTAAACCAGTTACAAGTGGCGTCCCCCATGGCTCCGTCCTGGGACCTCTCCTGTTTGGTATATACTTCTCAGAGGTACAGTCAAGCACAAGAGGACTATGTCTGACCAAGTTCACAGACGACTGCAAAGTGGGGGCCATAACTGACTCTCCGGCTGATACATACATCTTCCAGAAGGGTCTCACTGTGACGGATACCTAGTGTAAATCATGGCCTCAAGCTAAATGCCAAAAAGTGCATAGTCATCCCCTTTGGAAAAAACAAAGTACCTGTGAACTACCACATATGTGGTAGTCCCCTAAATACAGAAAATGTAATAAGGGATCTGGAGACCCAAGTAGATAGTAATCTCTTCTTTGATTATCATATTGTCAAGGTGGTCACATCTAGAACAAAAGAGGTTATTGTGCCCCTCTACTCATTATTCATCAGACCCATCATAGAGTACAATGCCCCATTTGGGATGTACCTTACAAGACACCTACAGCAGCTGGAAAGACCACAGAAGTACCTCACCAAGAGGATTACTGGCCTCAAACAGATGCCCTATGCAGCCCGACTGAAGAAACTCCAGCTGTACTCGGTTGCATACCGCTTACTCAGAGGTGATCTCTGCCTGACATACAAGGCCATGTCAACCCAGAATTAATGGACATGCTCCACCTAAATAAAAACAAATTCCCTAGAGCCACATGCTCGAAGGATCTAAACCTCACCACAATGATAAATAGGGAGTGCCGGAGGGATAGATTCCTTTCCCAGAGACTCCCCATGCATTGGAACAGGATTGCAATCTACATTAGGCAGAGCCCCTCACTAACACTCTTCAAGAGAAACATTGACGAGTGGATGGGAAACAGAAAATCTACCCCGGGGATCACTGCAGTGTCTCTGCTGGACAGAGGCACAGGGCACTAATGGCTCTGCTGGACAAAAGCACAGGGAACTAATTTAAGGGCGTGGCGAGAGCCAGCACATTCTGGCTAGGCTTATAGATGCCCTCGGGCAGATATCCTAGTACTTGCCTATGAACCTATGAACTTAAATTATTTGACTTTGTTTATAGTAATTATTATTTTGCTGTTATATAGGTACTAGTTTTTTATTTTTCATGTTCCATTTAATTCATGTTTTTGTTTACATTTTTCATGACTGACAAATAATAAATATAGAATATAAGGTGAAGATGTCTGTTGTTAATTGAATCTAAAACATTTGCAGAACATATGCCATGAATTTACTATAATAAAGTAATAGTTTGAAAAGCAACATGGTTGCATCTTAAGCATGTTCTCAAAAAAACACAAATACTATTACCATCTCCTCTGGCACACAAACTATCCATGACAAAGCTAGTCCTTCTAATAGAATATAGTTTCTTTGACTAAGAAAAGGATGCATAAACTGTCCGCAAATAAATGCCATGTTGATTATTTCATACACATATTCACAGACACATGTCTGTGCTCCTCTGCAAGCCAACTCAATGACTGTATAGCTATTATGAAGTAGGTGCCAGTACTGGATTCCTTCCTATACAGAGTGCTTCTCAACCCTTCAATAATAATCACATTCTGAATTACTACACATATAATGTTTGACTCTCATCTAATCAAAGTGATTTTTTGACACAGTGCTGTACTTTAACTTGAATCTCTCAAACATGCAGATACACATGTTTTTGACAAGCCTGCTCAATGATTAATTTGCCTTGACACACAGTCTACCACTTTTCTCAGAGGTCATTGCCTTCAGTGTTTTATTGCGATTAAATAAAGTAAATTTGGACAAAAATAGTATTAGCTTGATTAAAACAGATAAATGGATTCTCTGCCCATGACAATTCTGACTGAAAATCAGTTGTTGTAATGATTGTCTCCCTACTGACCACAACTGTTACTTCCTAAGTATATACTGAATGCCTGTGGTGAACTGAAATAAATAGTCACTGTAATGTATTTTAGCTCACTGCTCTGAGACAGAAATACCACCACTCAATGACAATCAACTGTGGGCAGCGTTTGTGTATGTGTGTGCTGTTAATAGTGCCCATGGTGGATTTACCTAGTCTTATGCCAGCATTACTGTCTTTTTTTCCAGCCATCAGGACAGAACTTTCTTTGAAGATCACAGTGTTTGCTTCATGCAGATAGCTGTACTGAAATTACTACAACTTAAAAGGTGAGCAATATCTTCAGTTGCTCTGACCACCTGATCCAGCCATCCACTACCCCTTTTTTTCCTATTTTTGGACAGGAGATCAGGATGTCACCTCAATACTGACAATCATCTACAGCCAAGTTTTATACCACCAGGTGGCTAGCCCTGCTGCTGTTGTTTTTGCACATCACACACACATACCTATGGCCAATTTAGAGTGTCCAGTCCACCTACTGCATGTCTTTGGAATGTGGTAGGAATCTGGAGCACAGGTGGAAACCCACATGACCACAGGGAGGACATGCAGACTGTGCAAAAGAAGGCAACGCAACCATGAATTGAAAGCAGGGAACCTCTTGCTGTGAGGTGGCAATGCTATCTGCTCTGACCACCTGATATTAGTGTTTATTTCACTTAGTAATAGACCGTGCATTGACTAGTCATGGCCTAATACTGTATGAAAGAGACACAGAAAGAAAGAGAAGTGAGAAGAAGCAATGTTATGCACACTTCCTTGTATTCTCCTCTATTTTCAAAGTAAATTATGATAATTCATTAGCAAGTTAAATGAATTCAAAATATCCTTGAAGTTTTCTGAGAGTAGGGGAATGATTTGTTTTTATTTTCGGAATACAGTTTTCCTAAATTTAAAATTAAATATGATATGTAAAAACTATGCAGTCTCAGCACATGATATTTTGGCCACTTCCCCCCTGTTGTTAAGCCAATATATCACCAATGATAAGGAATGAAAGCTTCATCTAGAGAGTTAGAATTTTGTACAGCTTTATGTAAGAATTCGAATAAGAAAGAACAAAATGGTGAAATGACTCATAAGAGGCATGAAAAGTACTTTTGTTCTTATTTTTTGCTTGAGGTACAGTTAGAAGTATGATAAGAGAGCATGTCTTTAATTATGTCAGTTATCCAAAAACTGTGGAAGAATAAACATGTTTGCTAAAGGGTATAAAATATATGAAACAGACCTAAACTAAACATGGGTGCATCTGGTAGAACAAAGCCTAGCCCAGGAATGTCCAGCTCTTACTCATGAAATGATGGACTTAGTGACTGCAGGTAGAGTAGTCACTGGGCTGGTTCTGTGATGGAAAAAACATATATATACTAGACGCAATGCAAAATCTGTAAGAATATAAACACTGAACTCCTCAAAATGGAGGAGAACCTAGTAAAATAAGTGACTCACACTTTCATATTTTCAAAGAAATACTGAAAATATAATGCAATTAATATATGTGTATATTTTCAAGTTCTAAATAGCACACTGCCATATTTAACCATGCAAGATGCTAAGACGGACACAGCTGAAGGTCCTACTTGTCTTTGTTTCTCCTTTTATTTTAATTTCATTTATATTGATCTGAATAAAGCATACTCGTGAACAAAATGTGCATCTAGTTACATTAATACTATGCATTTCTTATCTGCAAAACTTTGTTACAACAATTTCTAAATAGGTTATGTAACATAATATAGTAATTAATTGCACCTGTTATTTTCTTACTTCAACTTGATTGATCTAAGGAGAGGAAAGAACAGATAAATGCTTCCAAGTAAAGCAGTATCAATGAATTTAGAGTCCAAGCACTTACTCTTCTTATCACAGAACCATCTCTGGGCATTGCCAACGCTTCCCTAACCTGGAAAGCAGGGCACTAATTTACATTTCTACTGATGCTGTCATGATGTATTAATGTAATGGCTTTCTGTTTTCTCCTTGAGTACAATCTGTTAGTGATCATCTCTGCTTATACCATTGCAGCACATTGCAGCTGCAATAATTATTCATGCACATTTTAATATTTAAGACATAGTCTTAACACACGGAATCAAAATGGAACTAATGTCGTATGAAATATGGCTATGGACCATATCACTAAAAATGTGCTAGAGCGAAACAATTGTGTGAATCAGTATAACTGAATTAAATGTAAGATATTGCATTAAATCTTTGGACAAAACCTACACTGTCTAGAATACATCTTGGCTGGCTAACATCTACCTGAAATCAGCTGGATGTATAAGTGAATTTAAGTACACTTTTATCTGCTCTTTTGCATATAGTACTGTATTTAATTTATTTATTTGTGTTTTTCACTGAATATGAACTCAACTGAAGTTGTAGCTGTCTCTCTACAGAGTACGTTTTAGAATTTCTGTGTAGCCAATAATAGCAGTGGGGGGTAGTTTCAGTTCATCACTGACATCCTGCCTTGCCTTATATAAGTGGTACATTTTGAGTTATCTCTGCTTAATATCAAAGCTTTGGCTGGCTAACATCTATCTGAAATCAGCTGGACATATAAGTGAATTTAAGTACACTTTTATCTCCTCTTTTGCATATAGTACTATATTTAATTTATTTATTTGTGTTTTTCACTGAATATTAACTCAATTGAAGTTGTGGCTATCTCTCTACAGAGTACTTTTTAGAATTTCTGTGTAGCCATTGATAGCAGTGGGGGTAGTTTCAGCTCATCACTGACATCCTGTCTTGCCTTATATAAGTGGTACATTTTGAGTTATCTCTGCTTAATATCAGAGCTTTGGCCGGCTAACATCTACCTGAAATCAGCTGGACGTATAAGTGAATTTAAGTACACTTTTATCTGCTCTTTTGCATATAGTACTGTATTTAATTACTTATTTATGTTTTTCACTGAATATTAACTCAACTGAAGTTGTGGCTGTCTCTCTACAGTTAGTTCCTCACCCACCCTCCCTGTTCTTGTTTTGGTATTAATGTTGGTGGCTTTGAAATTGCTCGCCCCTCTTGTAGATTTGTATTTGGATACTCCTTCTGGGCCCATCTCATTTGCTCACTCAACTGAGTGCAGTGACATCATATTCTGATTGAAGGCACTCCTACTGTGTACAGAGAGAGCATTTGGAAAGGACAACCCCTGTAGCCTCTTAATCCTGCTCTGTTCCTTCCCTCAAAAAAAAAAAAAATATATATATATATATATATATATATATATATATATATATATATCTTATTCATCTGCTCTTACTGTAACTGTCTTAGTTGCTCTTCTGCATGCTATCTGTTCAGTCGCTCTTACTCTGCACTTATTACTGCCTGTTACTAGCCTTCTAATTTACTGCCTTCTGCACTTGTTTTTTAGTCATTTGTTAATTTAATTGCATTTATTTGAACTGTATTTGCCGTAGTGTTGCTACACGCTTGGGTGTGCTGGCCTGCACTACAATTTGAATTGTATTTACTGCTGTTTTGGCTACTTTTCTGTAACAAAAAAAAAAATTCTAAGCTTGTTTCCTGCCTTTCCTGTAACTAGTCACGTCCATATACAGACTTGCTGTATCCAGGACGGCTGGTAAGCTTTTGAGCCCCCCCAAGCCTTTCTGTGTTGGAGGGAAGCCTTCTAGCTTATCAGTGGGAGTGGTAAGCAGTAGGTAGCCTATCTACCATGGGAAGAGTGGGTTTTGGACCTGAAATTGTAGTTCATTGGTCGTTTGGGCAGTTTTTCCATCTCTTTTTACTTTCTGGTTAAAAGCCCGTGTTGCATTTGGTCCCCACCTTTCCTATAACTAGTGTAATCCAGGTGCAGATTTGCTGTATCCAGGACTGCTGGTAAGCTTCTGAGCCCCCCAAGCCCTTCTGTGTTGGAGAGAAGCCTTTTAGCTTATCAGTGGGAGTGGTAAGCACTAGGTAACCTATCTACCACAGGAGGAGTGGTTTCTGGCCCAGAAATTATAGTTTATTGACTGTTTGGGAAGCTTTTCCATCTCTTTCAGCCTTCTGATTTAAAAGCTTGTGTTTGTGCTTGTTTCCTGCCTTTCCTGTTACTAGTCTAGTCCATGTACAGATTTGCTGTATCCAGGAGTCTTTGTAAGCTTCTGAGCCCCCCAAGCCTTTCTGTGTTGGCGGGAAGTGTTCTAGCTTATCAGTGGGAGTGGTAAGCATCAGGTAGCCTATCTGCCACAAGATGAGTGGTCCGTGGCCCAGAAATTGTAGCTATTGGCTGTTTGAGCATTTCTTTTCCATCTCTTTCAACTTTCTGGTTTGAAAGCCACACTTGCGCCTGTTTCCCGCCTTTCCTATAACTAGCTTAGTCCGGTTACAGAGTTGCTGTATCCAGGATTGTTAGTAAGCTTCTGAGCTCCCAAGCCTTTCTGTGTTGGAGGAAAGCCTTCCAGCTTATCAGTGGGAGTGGTAAGCACTAGGTAGCCTATCCTCCACAGGAAGATTGAGTTTTGGCCCAGAAATTGTAGTTCATAGGTTCATAGGTTCATAGGTTCATACTAGGCTATCTGCCCGAGGGCATTTACAAGCCTAGCCCATCGTTTTGTGGCTTACGCCACCCCTTTAGTATGGGGAACTATACCCATTATTTTGCTGTGCCTCTGTCGAGCAGTGACACTGAGGTAATCCCTGGGGTATATCTGCGATCTCCCATCCATTGGTCAAGATTTCTCTTGAACAAGGCCAGCGAGGTGCTCTGCCTCACATGTACCGGGATTTTGTTCCACAGCATAGGGAGTCTTTGGGTGATGAATCTATCCCTCCAGCACGTCCTATTAATAGCCGTGTCGAGGTTTAAGTCTCCGCCCTTGTGGCTCTGATGGATCTAGATTTTTGAGGTGAAGCATATTCATCAAATCTGGGTTTGACATGGCCTTGTATGTTAGGCAAAGGTCACCTCTGAGCAGCGTGGCGACTGAATAGAGCTGGAGTTCTTTCAGTCGGGCAGCATAGGATAGATTTTGAGACCCTTTATCCTTTTGGTGAGGAACTTTTGTGGCCTCTCCAGCTGCTGCAAGTGTCAGGTCAGATACATTCGAATGGGGCATTGTACTCAATCATTGGTCTGATGAGTGATGAGTAAAGGGAGACTATAACCTCCCTTGATCTAGATGAGAATCCCTTCATGATAAGGTGGGCAATGTAGAAGGTCTTCCTAACTACTTTAGCTACATGGGTGTCAAATGACAGACTACTATCAACCTGGGTCCCCAGGTCCCTGATAACTTCTTCTGTGCTCAGTGGATTGCCACCTATTTGGTAGCTAGGGGTAACCTTGTTTTTCCCGAAGGGTATGACTATGCATTTTTTGGCATTTAACTTTAGGCCGTGGCTCTGGCACCAGTTATCCGTTTCTGTGAGACCCTTCTGAAGGATATCTGTGTCAGATGTGTTTTCTACTATGGCGCCCAGTTTGCAGTCATCTGCAAACTTTGTCAGCCATAACCCTCCTGTGTTTGCTTGTACTTCGGAAAAGTAGATGCCAAACAAGAGTGGGCCCAGGACTGAGCCCTGTGGGACACCACTTGTGACAGGCTTTGAGTCTGACATGGCGCCAGCAACTCTGTTGTAGGCTACACACTAAAGTGTGATAGCCTTTTCTGATCATTTGTAGTCATTTAAAGCTATTTTAAATGTATTTTTTACTTTTTTTGCCTTATCTTTTCAAAAAAACAAAAAACAAATCCTTGTTTCCCACCTTTCTAAGCTAGTATAATCCAGTTTTCAGGCTAGTGCTGAATTCAGGGCTGTGATACTAGTTTCTGAGTTGCCCATACCTTACTTGGATAGAAGGAAGTTTCACTGTTCACCTGTGAGAGAGGGGAGATTTGAGCAACCTGTCTGTCCCTGGAGGAGTGGTTCCAGCCCAGAAGTTAGTAGTTTATTGGCCATTTTGGGCTAATTTCTATCTTTTTCATTTCCCTACTATAAAAATCACGTTTGCACGGTTTTGTGCACTGGGCAGTGTCGGTTAGCTACGGTTAAATTATTCCCGGCTCCACTAAGTCTCCTCTTCAGTTTTTCCCTTGAAACTAGTCTATCTCTCAACCTAAGCACTCAAAAAGCATCTTACAGCCCAGCACTTGCTCAGACCTAATAGAAAGCACTAATATACCCTGACACTGATTGCCCAGCAGGGCAAGGCTCCTATTCACCCCTCACCAACCAAGCGACTAAGCAACTCACCCTACTATTCAGGCATGACCAAAGGGCAATTTCAGGTGCACTGTCTGGTCCAGCTGGTGAATCTTGGTATCCTGAGGCAATGTTACAACTGCCTCATGTACACAGACAACCTTCTCCTCCTACCACAAAACACTAACATAGGCGAGAGATGCAATTATACAGACAAACTGGAAGCTAAGCTGTCTCCACCCAAGACTGGAACAGACAGTCAAGAGGAGAAGGTTAACATTTGCACCACAACTCCAGCCACACACAGACCTATTACAACAGCACTGGCAAAAAATACACATAAATACACAAAATCATACTCGGAGGCTCTAAATAAAAATCTGCAAAAGCATCAGAGACCTCCAAAGCAGACACCCAAACAACCTGCACTCCCCGTCACAAACCAGACAACACATAAAACACAAAATCAATGTGCCGCACAATCACAGCCCTTAAGGCGAAATAACCCACCTAACACACTATGAATATAAAACTGAACACGACCACCACGAACAATAAAAAATCCAGTGTTTATTTGTTGAAATAAGCGCTTTCACGTGCAAAACCTAGCATGCTTCTTCAGATCTTACTAGAAATATCAAATCTCCACACCTAAATACTAAACTCAATAACACATAATTGAATAATTATGGTGATTAATCAATAAAAACCATTAAAACCTTAAAGCAATAGAACTCATATAGTGCAGTAACTAATGGCAATAATGAATACATATTAATTTAACAAAAACTATTATGCTCACAATTAAAACATGATAATGACAATGAATAAAAGAGGCATAACTATATTTCAAATATATATGTCTGAAGCATATATAAATCAAAATCATAAAGTCTAGTTTCATAGCAGTAACAATGAATATGCTACATTCTATCATCAATAATAAACGTTTACTAGATAGATAATTTAACCCTCTAACTAAAAGATATATATTGACTAACCAAATTAGTATTCAATATCTAATATTTACGAGCCTACAATATCGGCTTAATACTAATATGTTGGTTCAATCCTGGTTCAACATGAGCTCTTAACTTAAAAATCCATGAGAGCTCAACATATTCCAAATAGTTCATATTATTGCCCCCTCTGACAGTTTTATTCACTAACTGTAGTATTCTAAACCTAAAGCTATGGTTAGCATGCTCAGCAACGTGCTTAGCCAGAGCATTCCGTAGATCTTGTCTGTTTATATCATAAATCATACTCGGAGGCTCTAAATAAAAACCTGCAAACGCATCAGAGACCTCCAAAGCAGACACCCAAACAACCTGCACTTCCCGTCACAAACCGCAACACATAAAACACAAAATCAATGTGCCACACAATCACAGCCCTTAAGGCGAAATAACACACCTAACACACTAGTAATAGGTGACTCTATAGTCAGGCACACTGATGTCCCACTCAATAGGCTGGACAAGCAGAAGGTTACTGTTAGCTGCCTGTTGGGAGCCAGAATCTGCCACACAACACAAGCACTCAGGTCACTCCATAACAAGTATAAATATGACTCTGACATTGTTCATGTTGGTGTGAATGACCTGAGACTTACCTCCCTGGACTACATGAAAAGAGACATGGAAGCGCTCTCTGATCATGTAGCCCAGGCTGGTACGACCCTGACCCTGAGTAGCATCCTGCCCTCACCAAGAATGACACCTCAGTATAAAGAAAAAATTAGCAATTTCAGCAATTGGCTAAACTTCTGGTGTCATTCAAAGGGGATCCAGTGTCTGTCAGCCTGGGACGACATGCTCGACAAGCCACATTGCTTCACAAGAGACGGCTTGCACCTGTCACCCCTAGGCTTTCGAATACTGGACAAGGCTCTAGCTGCCCCCATAGTGCCTTTTTTAGGCAAAGCTCAAAAGTCAAACCCACCTCCGTAAACAGCACAATTAACAAAAAACTGAGGGTTATGCTATTCAACGCCAGGAGTTTAAATCTCAAAATGCATGTGCTCGAAGCACTCCTCAGTATGGAGAACGTTGACATCTATGCAGTAACTGAAACCTGCTTCAAGGCTCCAGAAAGCCCCCCAGCACTACTGGGCTACAACTCATACCACAAGTTTCGGCCACAGAACATGGACCGAAACACAAAAGGAGGGGGTGTATCCATATTCATCAAGGATACCTACACCTCCAGGTAAGTGGCGCAGCATGATACCTCTAAGATCATCCATGTGCAACTAACATTGGGCAAATCTGCAATGCAAATTGTGGCCTGCTACAGATCACCCTCCATGACCCAGGACCACCACTCCACCTTTCTGGAGACACTGGAAAACATGAAGGTCCTACCAAACACCCTGACATTTGGCGATTTCAATTACCCTACCATTCACTAGGAAAACTACTCGAGTACAAATTCCCAGGCCCAGTGTTTCCTGGAATTCATCAACTCAAATGCCCTGGATCAGCTGGTAAACTCCCCTACCAGAGGTGAAAACATATTGGACCTGGTCATCACCAACATGGGCAACAGGTATTCCACACCGGAGGTCAACCCATCACTGGTTAGATCAGACCATAAACTAATCACTCTGGATGTCCACACCCCACCACCACCCCCAACTAAGGAAACCACAGTAAAAAACTTTTCCAAAGCAAACTTCACCTTACTTAAGACAGAGGTGATAAGTTTCACAGCCCCCACGCTAAAGGATAATGCTGCCCAAGATGCAGAAACCTTTACAAATGCACTCTATGAGCACCTAAAAGGATGCATGGATCATGCCATCCTTAGCAAAACCAAGACTCACTCCTCTAAGAGAAGGAAACCAGTTTGGTGGATCCCTGCAATAAACAGGCTATAAAATATTAGAAGGAAGCTAGTTAAAAAAAATGCAAATCCCAAGAAGAAAAGACATCCCTGATCAGTATCAGTAAGAAACTGAGATCCTTCATGAAATCATCCAAGGCTAACTTCAAAAGAAAAATAACTAAGGATTCAAAAGATAACCACTAAGCCTACTTTAGCTATGTTAAGAATCTAAGTGGCAACTTGCAGATATGCACTGAACTAGTAAATAGCACAAAATATACTGAACCTACTGATATTGCCAACATCCTGGCAGATAGATTCAGTGCAAACTTCAACCCCCTCTCAGCTCCAAAAGGGCCCACAACAATACCAGAAAAGTGTAGTGTCCCAAAAATCACAGACGCACAGGTGAAAACAGCCCTTTCAAAAGCCAAAAACACAGCATCAGTGGGACCAGATGGTGTCCCAGGCTGTGTCTTGCCCAAACTACAGAACGAACTAACTCGCCACCTAAACACGCTGTTCAACCTCAGCCTCTCTACAGGCTATGTGCCTATAGAATGGTGCACAGCAACAGTTATTTCTCTCCACAAAGGAGGGGCCACAGCTGGCCCTGATCTGCAACGCTATGGATCGCATCATCATGGAACTCATTAACAAAGATATTGGGAACCTCCAAACACTTGACCCAACCCAGTTTGACTTTGTTAAGGGCAGATAATGACTACTAAACCTGGTTGACTTCTTTGAGACAGTCACCAAGGCCATAGATGAGGGAAAGGTGGTTCACACAACCTACCTTGACCTCGCCAAGGCTTTCAACATCATCCCCCACCCGGGTATTACAGAAAAACTCACCAGCCTGAGCATAAACCCCTACATCATGAGATGGGTTGCCAACTGGCTTATAGACAGAACTCACACAGTAAGAATAGCGGGCTCCAGGTCCGACTCTAAACCAGTCACAAGTGGTGTCCCGCAAGGCTCGGTCCTGGGACCCCTAATGTTTGGCATATACTTCTCAGAAGTACAGGTAAACCTAGGAGGACTATGGCTAATCAAGTTCGTTGATGACTGCAAACTGGGAGCCATAATTGACTCTCCGGCTGACACGGACATCCTCCAAAAGGCCCTTACTGAGATGGACACCTGGTGTCAAAGTCATGGCCTCAAGCTAAATGCCAAAAAATGCATGGTCATCCCATTTAGGAAAAACAAAACACCCACAAATTACCACATAGGTGGCAGCCCCCTTAATACAGAAGAGGTAATAAGAGATCTGGGGACTCAGGTAGATAGTAATCTCTCCTTTGACAATCATATTGCCAAAGTAGTTAGGAAATCCTTCTATGTGGCCCATCTAATTACTAAAGGGTTCACATCTAGAAATAAAGAGGTATAGTGCCCCTCTAGTCATCACTCATTAGATCCATCATAGAGTACAATGCCTCATTTGGGATGTACCTCACAAGACACTTCCAACAGCTGGAAAGACCACAAAAGTACCTCACCAAGAGGATTACTGGTCTCAAACTTATGTCCTATGCAGCCCGACTGAAAAAACTCCGGTTGTACTCAGTGTCATATTGCTTACTCAGAGGTGATCTCTGCCTGACTTACAAAGCCATGTCCAATTCAGAATTGATGGACATGCTCCAACTAAAGAAATCCAAGTCACTGCGAGCTACGCGCTCTAGTGAGCTAAACCTCGCCACAACAATAAATAGAACATGCTGGAGGGATAGATTCCTGTCACAGAGACTCCCCATGCTTTGGAACAAAATTCCAAATTACATCAGGCAGAGACCCTCACTAACACTCTTCAAGAGAAACCTTGACGAGTGGATGGGTAACAGAAAATACACCCCTGGGATCACTTCATTGGCTCTGCTTGACAGTGGATCATTTAATTAATCAATGGGGCAGCGAAAGCCGACACACTCTGGCTAGGCTTATAAATGCCCTTGGGCAGATAGCCTAGTACTTAAATATGAACCTATGAACCTATGTTTGCCATTTAATAACTATGCTCAGCTCTCTTCCCAGTATAGTACATACACCAGTATGAAGTCACTGATGCCGGGAGTACTTAAAATGAAATGCCTGGCCTTTTAGCAGACACAATCCTGATCTGGCAGCAAATGATGTTTCAAGCCAAACTGAAGTGCAGGTATTCAGTTCAGCAGGTTAAAGTCACCAAAATAAGATTTATGCAATTAACATCATGATAAATGTAAGAATTGGTCTATCCTTTGTGATTTGTAGCAGTAAAGCTGTAGATCTTAGGATGACTTGGATAATCAAACTTTTTTAGACTGATAAATATATATCCCCATTTTAAAATACATAGCACCTTTGTACATCTCCCCACATGAGATTAACTTTGAAAAACAATATAAGACTCATGAAACCTTCTTTGCCAAAGTCTGCGGTGATCAATGGGACCATTACTGAGGAATGAGCTACTGTTACTCATCTGTTGTTATTATAAGTACAAAACTGTTTTATCTGCTAGGTGTAGGTCCATGTTTGGTGACTCATAGGATAGAGTTTCAAGCTGTCAGTACTGGGCAGACCCCTAGTACAGCATAAGTCTGATAATCATAGTCCTAAATTAAAACCTGGATCTGAAAATGATATCAAATTGTAATATTATGCAAATGTGCTAGTAGAAGACAGTGGTGACGTTGACTAAATGTTATTGTCATTCATTCATCTCTAACACATATAATAAGAAGGGTGGGGTTTACATTTAGATGTTTTAATACATAGAAACACATCAGGATGGATATCAGCATCATTAAATATGAACAAACTAGTTAGCAGACAGGCTTATATACATACATGCTTACACCTCAACTGCTTACTACAAAATGGCAGTCAGGCTTGTACGTGCTCAGTATTTATATACTTGTGCAAGCCCTTGGATGGCTTCTTATGGGTATATACGCACATATTGATCTACAGTTATCTAGAGCAATTTCTGATAAAGGCTGCCAAGGTAGTTAAGCTCAGGAAGAATTAACCCTGATGACTTCAGGCAACGGCTATAATTCTTAGCAGCATTAAAATAATTAGACAGCTATTTAACCATTGTTAGTGTAGATAACTTGTGGCCCAAAGAGCCTGTGACCTTGATTTTCAGCTTGGTCCTATCTACATAATTTTCTTGTTGTTGATTTACTAGGTATATATATTAAGACTAAGTTATGCTTTGTTCACATGTTAATAAACTGTTCCACACAAATTCAAAGCTCTGGGCTGCTTTAGATACAATGCACTTAAGAAATTCGTTCATACATTATTGCATGGATGACTTTGCATTCCCCTACATTAACTGGTCTGAAGTTTAACACCAGTTTCTTTTGCCTTCATCTATGACGCTGTTGTTGTTTTTGGCAGCTTGGTTATTCACCATTTATACTTTGATTCTTCTTCAAATGGATTGAATTTTGAGAATTTCATTAACTTCGGAATTTATATTGATCAATATACATGTTTTAGACTTCCCACAGGTGGTCTAACTTTTAGGGGGTGGGTGGGTAAGTATTGGGACTCATGTATTATTATTGCTGTGTTTGTTTTATAGCATTTTCACTTTTTTGTAAAATATCTTTCTCTCTTTGAGTATTGTTGTTTTAAAACTTATATCATTTACATTTATTTATTTTAAACTATATTTTTAGAACCTTTGTTACTTTTCACTGGATTTCCAATATTTCATACCCTTGTCTTATTGGCCCAGGTTATTTGCTTCTTTTACACTAAGGGCCAGTTAATGACCTTGTTTTTTTTTTATTTTGTCTCATTTACCTCTGTTACCTGTAGGAGGTTAGCTGTTAGTAAGAGGTACATGCCAGTTATTTCTCACTGCCAGGGTCAGGGCAGCGCTGAATGCATGTATGGCTTTATTCCTGCTGTTGCTGGGGTATACTGTTGAGAAAACCATATCTCGATTACTCCTGAAGCATTTCTTTGATAATGCTCATAGATCCTTTTTCCCTATCAGAGATGGGTTGGTGGGACCTGAAAAACTTGCAGTTCCTGCCAGGATACTGTACTTTAATGCTTTTTTCATCACATCTGCTATAATGTCTGGCCTACACTTTGATACAGTCTTAACATTTATTACAGAAATCTATACCAGTGCTAACTCCATTCCTGCCACCATTGTGCCACTTGGGTTTTCAGTCTTGCAGCATGACAGGCTTGGCAAATCTCCCATCACATCTCCTTAGAGACAAAAGGCTGGCCTGCCAGCTCCTTTGAATATATCATAGCAGCAGGAGCAAACTGAAGATGGATCCATTCTTACTCTCCTCCACTTATTGCAAGTATTTTCCTTAAGGACTTCTTGAGTTCCTTGGCCCATTTTTGTTGTTATCTCAAAGATGATATATTCTAGCTGACATCACCATTTGGGATGACAAGGAGTCCTTTACTTGTGTTAAATAATTCCTATGTATTAGACAGGAGGTAATTTTTTTTCTCAGAAGGTTACTACAGCTACCCATGTACGTGAATACATTTGGGACTTGGTATACCAGCTAGGACTTATGATCAATGACTTGATAGTAGAGGATGGATAATAGCCTTACTTAGTTCTTTGTGGATATAACTATGGTGATAATCGCTGACCTGGGTCAGGTCTGAAGGAATGCTAAAATCTGATCGCATTACATTTGACTCATTGTTTCCTACCATGCATCAGCTCTTGCAAGATTTTCTTGCCAATGATTCTGATCAGGCTGTTAAGGTCTTTTAGGAGAGTGTGAAAGCCTTGATTGACTTCCTGCTCACAAGCTGTGCAGATGAAGTCCAATTTCTGTCACATGAATCATGGTCCACTGTTCAACTTTGCCCACTTCGAAGGGTAAGACAAAGATTCCACTGGATGACCAGTATTCAATGTAACAAGCTGAAGTTATACAATGTCTATTTTCCTGTCATAATAAATCTTGTCAGTGGTGAATCAACCAGCAGCTCTCTTTTAGGTAGTGGAGGTTAAGTTCTACAGCCTCTCCTGCCTTTTCAGGCAGAATCTTTTTTTCCCAAAGATGAATGGGGACTTGCCACATGTACTTTGGCTCTGAAGTGGACTACATTAGGTTCAGCTTTGTACTTTTGGGCCCACATGTGCTTGCAGTGGTACAGCTGAATGCATACCACTGTATTTTTAATTTGAGTTCTGGATTAATATGGGTTTTTCTCTATCATCTCCAAAATGCATTCATCCTCCTATGACTTAGAACCCTGTCCAGCCAAACTTGCATCATCATGTCTGGAGGTAATGGGCCTGGTCCTTTACTAGATTACTAAATTAACTCTTTTGAATGCAGATTTTCCACATTATTAAAAGAGGTTAGGGTTATTCCATTCACATGCAGGCTGGTTTAGATGCAGATAATTTGGGTAATCACAAACCAATCTCAACCTTTCCCTTTGATAGCAAAGTTTTTGAAAATAATATGTATGTGTAGGTGAATTTGTACTTGTGTCAATCACATTTATAACCAACACCAGCCTAGTTTTCAGTCTAGTCACCTTTTTGGTGTTTAATGATCTAATTTTTTTCCCTTTTGCCATAGATCATCGCTGTTATCCAGTCTTGGCTGTTTTTAATCTATTTAGCGTTTGACATTGATGACCATGGCATCGTTTTGGATTGCTGGACTCATTAATGAGTTTCCTGGGTGTGGATTCCCAATGGTTTTCCTTATACACATCTAGTAAAAACTCAAGGGTTGTGTCTGAAGTTAGTATCTCCATATCCTTCCTCACTGATGTGGGTTAAATTTGGAGCCCACAGTTTATACGCTGCCCACTGGAGTTCTTAGTCAATGGAGAGGAATGGACCTCTACTGCCATGTTAATGACATGAATATATGTGTGGCTTCTCCTCAAGAATGTATTTTGGCTTGACTTTGGCCACATGGCACAAACAGACAAATCCTTGACTGAATCCTAGACAACCTATGCCTGATCAGCAGCATGGATGCTGGTGGGATTGGGCAGGTGAGGATGGGACTGAGCAACAGATGCCAGCTTGGTCCATCACTGGGGAAGGGAAGTAGCCTGGCTCACTACATTGGTGGCACTTTCAGGTGTGCAATTATACTGCTCACATAAGCAGCACTGCATGGCCACTCTGCAAAGCAGTATGCCACTTAGCCAGGACATGGAATATGGAGAGAAAGATACATACATCTCATTAAGGCAGTTATGGCAGAATCCAAAAGCTGCCAAAAGGAGTGAAGTTAGAACAGTCTTTAGAATCTGCAAAAAAAAATGGTCCCTAATACTCAACTCTCAACTTCAGTGGAATGAATGGGCTTCAGGTTTATTGTCCTAGCTGAAGAATGAATGCATTAACTAGCTACAGGTAGGGGAGCCATTAGGTTAATCTTGTAGATAAAAAAAATCCATGTTAGCACTCAGCAAAGTGTCTTCAGACTTGGAATCCATTCATATTTGGATGATGGTTAATCAGTTGAAATTCAATACCTTGAAGACAGTTGCTAAGGGTATTAATGACATCATTTTTAATTTTACTGATCCAGTTTTGTTTCCTGACATCATCTTTACTGGTGACTATTTAGAATTTAAGTCAACAGAATGAAACTTGGGGATGACATTTAATGACTGGCTAATCCTTATGGACCAGGCATCTGCTGTGGTCAGGTTTTCTTGCTATCGTCTTAGGAATATCTTCCTCATTAAGCACCTTATAACATCAGAAGGTTTGTCATTGGCCATACAAAAACACTCGTCTAGACTTGATATAATGCCTCATGTCTTGGAATCCAGGATACAGAGCTTGCCATCTTCAACTAGTTCTGCAGCCTGGCTATTAACTGAGATCTCTTGACATCAGCATATCAGATGAATGCTTTGGAGTCTGCATTAGCTTCTAGTTAGATCACATATCACTCATAAGGTTTTTGCCCTTGTTTTTCTTACCTAATATGATTTGACTCCACCACACCATAAGGATATCCTTAGCTGGTACCAGACTTCTTGTTCTTTGTGATCCTCTACTCTTAAGCTCTTGGGGGTTCCAATGTTTCACTCATATTTGTCTGGACAATGTTTTGCAGGTCCTTTACCATTTAAAACTCCTATTGATTAGTACAGATTTTCCATGATCCTCAGTTATTTTGACACAATGCTAAAATCCTACATTTTGAACTAACCTTCTGAGAGTTACTGAGGCTCAGGTTTACCACTTGTTGGTCTGATCTTTCTCTAACCTCCTTAATGCAGTATCTCAGATGCACTTTAATACAAAACTGATACCCAAAGTATAAATCAAACACCAAGTAAGACAATGAAGAAGAAGCTGAGAACAGAATTCTCCTCACTGTTTATTATCAGATTCTGAGGAAGTCTATATTATTTGGACAAAAGCGCTAAATATGTGTGATAATAAACAGTGCAGAGAATTCTGTTCCTGGCTTCTACTGTATTGATGCACTTTAATACATTTGAATTTGAATACCTTAACTTTTTCATTTTTTCTGCACATTGACTCTATGCCAGTGTACTCCAAGTTATGGATTCTTTACCAAGAATTACCTGATTTGAGGGAAAATGCTTGCATTAATTTAAAATATCTGGTATAGTACCTTAAAAATTATAACCTAAAGATACAATACAATGTTTATAAAGCTGAATTACAATGTTTATTGAATTAGGCATTTTTCTGTTGGTATATTTGAAAAGAAAAATTATACTTTGACTGCACTGAATAGTCACATATGCTTTCAGCTTAACCCTTAGTCTCTCCCTCTTTGAATATAATTAATGTCTGAGATATTGGCAAGCTGATTCTACACCCTTCTTTTATCATTTAAAAGATTTTTTAATATGTTGGCAACTCATTGGAGTAGAAGACCCAACTTATACGAGCTGCTGCATTTTCCTATACTGGATGTCATCATGTATATATATTTGATCAGTAGAATCCTACCTTCACCCAGAATGATGCTTAAATACAAAAACAAGAAATAGTTAATTTCAATAATTGGCTAAGTATCTGGTGTCATCCTAAGGTGTAAAGTATATGTTAGCCTGAAATAAGACAGAATATAGGACAGTCTGCTTCACCTCTTGTTCAATGGGGCTGCTTACAGACTAAAGCCCTTGGTGTCCCCATAGTGGATTTTTAAGCCAAGTCTAATCTTAATTCTGAGCACATCAATGTTGTTCTAGCAAATTGTCTGATACTGAGGCTGTTATGCATTGAAAACGCATCCATGTTTGTTTTGTAAGTCAGACTCAGATTCAGTGCAAGGATAACGTTGACCGATTACCTGGCTCCAGTGCTTACTACATCTTCAGACCTGAGAAACACTGTGGAGGTGTCCTCACATTTGTTACAGTTAATAACACCTCTAGGCAAATCCACCATGACCCTAATACTGAACTTACTGAAATCCAACTTACCATTGGTAAGAATAACTGCCAATCTGCAGCTTGCTGTAGGACACCATCCATGTCCCCAGTAGACAATGATAGATTTCTAAATGTACTTAATGAATATTACTTACCAAAAGTGCTTTATATAGGATGATTTCAATTACAGTTCAATTAACCTGCAAACCTATAACCCTAAATTCAAGTACACCCAAAGACTCCTAGACCAGGCAGGCTCTGTGTGCAGAGAGGAATTCAACTAGTTCTCATGACCTTTCAACTGTGCATCACAAGTCATCATTGGTTTTTCTCCTCAGTGAGAACCATTAAAGGTCAGTTTATGGAAAATTCATTTGGTCATGATATGAATGATTTTATGAAGAGGGTACAAATGTTTTAGATTCCAGACTATGGTGGTGGTTTGGAGTGTTTGAAGCAAAACTTCTACTTCACATCTTCAAATAACATCAGAGCTTTTGCTCAGATCAGAAGAGGTTAGGATTAAATCTCTTACTGAATGGGTTCTTTCAGTTAAAGTAGCTGGGCAATGTTGAACTTAAGTAGAGGCTCTCCTGCATTTGTAACATATCCATAGCTATGTAATTATTGAAACTTGGTTTAAATGTTCAGAAAGGACTTTACATACCTGGGTTTTGTACCTATCATGCTTTCAAACCTGATAACAACTGTGGTGCAATCTCTATATCTGTTAAATAATATATCACCTCTAGACAGATTAGCAGAGATCCACAAATGGATCCCACTGAGCTCTAACTTCCATTAAACAGGATCAATGATTATTTTACAGCTTATTACAGCATCTTATCTAGGTCCCCTGATCCTAAATGTATTTTGATGAATTCTCTATAAATAAGCTTCATATTTTGGGAGAACTTAACTACCCTTTAATAAACAGAAGTACCTAAATTTCCAATGCAGGATATGCCAAAAAGTTATTAGATTTAATAAATAAAAAATCGCTGCACAAGATTGTTATCAAATTCACTGGAGGACATAATATTCATCACATGGTCCTCATGTATATAGGTTCTTTGTGCACTGTTTCTCTGGAATCTCTTTGCCTGGCTAAGTCATTTAACAGTTACCTTCACCTTTCAAATCTCTAAACTCACTGCAACAAATATCTAAGAATTTCAGACATAACTAATCTCATGAAATTCTATGATGAAGTTACAAAATGCACTTATAGCAGTATCACCATAGATGTTGCCATTACAAGTAGCTTCACAAAGGATTTCTATGCCCACTTAGATAAATGTGTAGGAGTGGCAGTCCTGACTATATCTAAACATGATGAGAAGCTTGAAAACAAACCTCCTTGGTGATCCACTAACATAAATAAACTCCACAATATCAAACAAAAATCCTTAAAGTACTCAAAGACTCTCTTATCAAGGATAACATCAATAAACTGCCAAAAAACATAAAAAATACTCCTAGGTTTTCTAAAGTACCTGTGAACTTAGGTTAGCAGATGAAGATAAGGAAGACTGCAAATCCTTATCAGCTACATTAGGAAAGTAAACATAACACCCACCAATGATCAGAGCTTATTCATAATGGCACCACCTACTGTGATCCACAGACCCTGACAATCTACTAGCAAAGAAATTATGTGCAAATGTTTCTCCACAGATGACTATCTAAAGCCCAGTTATCACAGAATCTCTCAGACCACCCTATCATCATTAAAAAATGTGAACTGAAAGTACCGTCCAGGAATTAAAATACTTCCTCCATAGGACCTGACCACAAACCTGGCTGTTTCATTAACAGTGTTAAACCAGCCCTGGTAGATCCTCTCTTTATATTATTCAACCTTAGTTTAGCCATGTCCATGAGTGATACTGCTCCACAAGGGTGGCCCCATTACTGATCCTGGTAATTACAGGGCCATCAGCTTGACAAGTCTTAGTTGGAAAGTCATGGAGTACATTATATCTAACCTGATAAACTATGGTGATATAAATCTCATCAGACACGACCCACAGCAATTTGGTTTTGTCAGGGATAGATCATGACTCTGGTTAACTTCTTCAAAATAGTAAAGTAGGCTGTTGACATCAGTTATCCTGCCACCATAGCATTCCCTGACCTAGTCAGGGCTTTTGACATCATCCCCCATGGTAGCATAACTAGGCATCTTAATGCATTACAAATAGATCCCAATGTAGGAAAATGGATGGGAAGTTGTCTAAAAGACAGAACCCACGTGGTGTGGTAGTATGTATCTCATCAAAGCGTATGAAGGTGACCAGTGGTTCTCTCAGGATTTAGTGATAGAACATCTTTTGTTTGGCATTTACTTTTCTGATCTCATGGCCATGAACTAAGACCTTAAGCTAACCATGTTTGCAGGCAACTGTAAACTGGGAGTTATTGTCAAGTTCCCCTCTGATGCCAAAGCCTTTCAAGAACTTAAACTCATACATAACTAGTTCTGCTAAGACTGGAATCAAATTAAATGATAAAAAGTGCAATTTTTTCACATTTGGTAAACAACCCCTCTCCTCAGCATACAACACTGACAACACCCTGTTCCGAAATGAGAATGTTGTTAAAGGCCTTGTAATTTAGATTGATGATTTCCTCTCAGTGGATCAACATGTAACAACAGTAGTCAAAACATCATTTTGCTTAGGAGAGTTAATATCTAAAAGAATGTCTTTCGGATCTAAAGAGATCATCGTCCCCTTAGAAGGAGTATTGATTAGGACGATTATTGAACGTAATTTCCTTTTTAGCATGTACTTCACAACACTTCAAACAACTAGTAAGACGCCATAGGTTCTTATCTAAGAGGATCACTGGTTTACAATTCCTAACCTACCAGAAAAGACTGAAGCACTGTCCCTTTTTTCCATATCTTATAGAACTCTGAGGGGAGATCTATGCCTTGACTTCCATGACATATGGGACCCATCTCTTGTTTCTTCCCAAAACGAATAATCGAGCAAATACCAGAAAAAGGGATATAGACTTTCATCAGCAAATAAATAAAACATGGAGAAATAGATTCATTATGCAGTGCCTTCCCTACCGCTGGAATAGAATCCCACTGTAAATCAAGGAGTGTGGTACATTCATATCTCTCAACTGTACAGATTTTCACATAATGTCCAGATTTGTTCTCTTATTTTAGGTTCGTTTTTCATAAATGTGTGGTTTTCTGGCAAATTAGTGACAAATCATTAAAGACTGAAGTTACAAAATAATGACAGGCATTTGAGTTTCAGACTTCATACCCTTCAGAAAATTCATGCTAATGCAAAACCTGTTATTCTATCAACTTTCTAAGTTTGTAAGAGCAATATTTAAAAATTGTCCCTATTTTTGGGCCTTTGTCCCATTTTTATTTATTGCTTTGTTCAGATTTTATGCTCTAAGAGTTTGAGAGGTATGGATACATTATCTTTCTACAGATAGGAACTGGATGTTTGGATGGGTATCCACAAATTCACTCCAGCCTGACTGGCATAGCCCACCATGGAAAAGGAGGTACAGACTAAGGGTGATTACAGGTCAGTCATACATGGACACACGACTCAGGTGCCTTGCAAGTCCTTTGATTTCCTATAAAGTACACCCTCCAAAAGATTCCTTATGGTTATACATGTATTATATATGATCACTGGCTTGGCTTTGGTGGGGATTAGAATATGGGATAATGATATCTTCCTCTATTTATTGCCAATTAGCTTAATTGATACAATCTAGATTTTAACCTACACTATTTAAACAGTGTATGTGGGGTTTTTCTTTGTCTGAGGAAGCGTGGTTGCATCCACGTGAAAGCGCTTACCGTTACCCACTATTTTTTGGAATAAAGGAGTTTTCTACAACTTTGCTACGCTGATTTGGCTGCTTCATGGATTTTTAACTACAAGTGTATTATTTATATTTTTATCAACTGCTTTTTATCAACTGCTTTTTGGACACTTTAAGCATTGCAAGTGTTGCTTTACTGCATCGTGGTAGAGATCAGGTTACTGTTTCTACAATTACTTTTTTACGCTGTGTTTCCTGATCTCCTTAAGCTGCAGTTGCCTCTTGTGTTTTTTGGACTGTTTATAGAGTGTGGTGACTGCTCTACACGATGGATACCCAGGTGGTGGAACTTGATTACAGGCCGGAGTCGAGGGACAATTTACATATACCAGATGGACTGCTGCATCGGGTTTCCAACCCTTTATTGGCTCTAGAGCTTGGTGAGTTCTCTAATGAATCTACATTATCTATACTTGAAGAGAATATTGCTGAATTCAATTTAACTGCTAAAGACTTTGAAGACAAGTTATATTTATTGCAAAGATATGCCTGGCAGAGGCAACACCTTGAGGCTTCTTTACATCACCGCATTGTCCCTAGAGGAATGCGTGTTTTTTGCATGCCATCTTATGGAAGTAATCATCCTACACTTCTTAAAAAGTGGCAGGACTTAAACATAGAACAGGGCTTTAGATACATGTCCCTGCTTAATGAATACTTCTTACCACTTGAAACTGAATTACGTAAAGAAATAGACTGTATGCATAAAAGCCTGTGTGAAAAGTATAAATCTGACTTTGCTAAAAAGAAATTACAAGCTATATTTTCACAAGTCAGTTCCTTCAGTGATAAATTGAAACAAATTAAACTTAAAAAGCTACAAAGAGACTTTAACGACTTTCAAACTGGTCAGATTTTTGTTTGGCGAGACATAATAACACTCAGACTTTTGAACAGCGACAGGCTTCATCCATAAGCCGAGATAATGAAGGAATACACACTATTGATCTTGTCTCCTCCAATGACACCCCTGCTTTGCCTTTATCGTCTACCACAGGGACTAACATCCCTACCTCTACAGGAACTGAACTACTGAATTTTACAGCATCTTCTGCTACCCCCCCACCGAATCAGCAAGCGTTTACTGATTCACATCGACCAATCAACTAGGGGCTAGATCTAAAAACACCCAAGAAGCAGGTCGTTTTTACCCTACCGATAAAACAGAAATTCCAAGGGAGAGGACGCTCACAAAGCAGAGGGCCAAGAAAACGGAAGATGTCAGAAGAGAAGTATGGAGTGACAAGGAAACAAAGAATGTGACTGACCTTTTTGTTAATTTATCTGATTATGCTATGGACTCATCTGACGTTAGCTTAATCAATAAGGGCCTTAACTTTATCCCTGCTCAGTGCAGTAAACTGACTGATGTACTATGTGATCTACGTGTCTTTTGTAGATCCGTAGCTCTAAAAATGTTTTTTAAAAGAGACTCAACTGAACAAAAAAGTGACTCAAAGTATATTGACCCCCTGACTCTGAAATGTAAAAGCAATTTTTCCCCCCCTTTATGTTCAAACCTTGAATGCTTTTTAAAAGCCTGTGAAAAGGATTTTTACGTTCTCTTTTCTAGTCATAAAAATAAGATAGCTTATGTAAATCTAACTACTAAGGAAATGGCCTCACTTAGGAAATTTAAACAGGTCTCAGATTTAATCTTTAGACCTGCTGATAAAGGAGGTGGTACTATCATTATGAACAATGCTGATTACACTTCTTTAATGCTTAGTATGTTATCTGATCAAGACACTTATAGAAATATTTCTCAAAAAGACATTGATTCTATAATCTTGAATGTGCATGCTACCTTACATGACTTGCTTATGTGTAGACAGATATCCCCAGAACTTTACAGTTATTTATTTATAGAATTTCCCACTGTTCCATCAATAAAAGGCTTACCTAAGATACATAAACAGGTTAAACCTTTACCTCTCAGACCCATTGTTTCAGGTAGCAATTGGGTCACAGCAACAATTTCGACTGTCATAGAGAAATTTCTTAGACCAATAGTGGATGGGGTCTCTTCTATTTTAAAAGACACTTATAACTTATTAGATAATTTGAGTGACTTGACCCTTGACATCATGAATAAGGAGTATTTACTTATAACTCTTGATGTAAAAAACCTCTTTACTTCCATTCCCAATGAATTGGGTCTGGAAGCTATAAGAGAACTGTTGGTCAGAGATACTGATTTTTCAAATGATAGAATAATTTTGATCTGTCAATTACTTGACCTAGTACTCAATAATAATCTCTTCAATTTTGATGGCCAATCATATTTACAAACATGGGGTGTAGCTATGGGCACCCCATGTGCAAATACCTCATAAACCTGGTAGTCTTAAACTGGGAAAAGGAATTCCTTTTCAATAACACAGTTTTTGAAAAGGTTATATTCTACAGACGGTTTGTGGATGACGTCCTTTTAATTTGGGAAGGTACTTTGGTTGAGTTTAAACATTTCTTACAGTTTTTAGAGACTACCACCACATATCTAAGGTTTACAATGGAAGCCTCTAAGGAATGTGTAAATTTCCTGGATGTCTCCTTGACTATTAATGAACATGGTAAAGTGGTTTCGTCTATCTTTAGAAAGCCAACTTGGGCAAATACACTACTTCAATTTAATAGCATGCACCCAAGGCACACATTTCCTGGCATTGTTAAGAGCCAGTTTACTAGATTGACTAGACTGTGTCATGACAGAATAACTCTTGAACAAGAAATTAACAAAATGGAACTTCTTTTTCTTAATAGAGGCTATGATTTTAAACTAGTTAACTCTATTAAAAATGAAATTCTGTATCATTTAGAGCCAGACTTATATCCACCTAAGAAGTCCAATTCTTACAGGAATAGGAATTTAGGAAAACAGGTTATGATTCCTTATATCACAAAATACACCAGTGATGTAAAAAGTCTGGAGAGAGTCATCTGTAGAAATTGGAACATATTAATGACTGACACTTTAATATCTAGTTTAGTAGGTAATCATCCCACCTTCCTTTATAAAACTGCCCCAACATGAAGCAGTTATTATGCAAGGATAATAAACCAATACTGAGAGATACTACACTGAGCACAGGAACGATTCCCTGTGGTAAATGTAATAGGTGCACTAATATCTGTACTGATTTAACATTTATTCATCCTTCCTTGGATTTCACCTTTTGTTTTAATACACCAGCTACTTGTTATTCAAAAAATCTGGTCTACTTAGCTACTTGTACTAAATGCACTGCTTTCTATATAGGGCTTCTGAAAAGAAGGCTAGCTGACCGTATTTATAACCACCTTTATGAAATTAAGAAAGCATCAGATACAAATGCTTTAGCACAGCATATAAAAGACCATAGAGACCATACATTTTTATTTAGAGTACTGGAACTGGTGCCTTTAAATGTTAGAGGAGGAGATGATTCTAATAATTTAGCTCTAGCAGAACTTAGGTGGATATTGAAGTTCAATGCACACAATTTTCCTGGCCTTAATACTTTTGTGTCTATTAAGCCTGTTTTGAATACTAGGAAACATTAATAACAATAGTAAATATATTATAAGTGTAAATTTATAATATTCATAATGAATTCATAATATTTTATCATAGATTTTATTTTTCACATTCTATAATAACAAATACAATTATTATATACAGTTAAATGAATTAATTAATCAATTTATATATCTGTATATTTATTTATATATATATATATTCTTTGTTAAATAGAGTTTATTCATAAATTTTGTCTATTTTTGGATATATTTTTTATCTTTATTTATCCTCTATACATTTTCCCACAATTGGAATGTTATGTCATCATTACCTAATTCTTTGTTTTTATATACATTTTTTAGGTCAATAGGTAATGGACATAAATATTAGCTTAAATGTATATAAAAAATTTTCTGCTTGTCATAAGCTATGTTAAAGAAGAGAATTATTTTAGTTTATTTAAAACTAAAGATTTTAATATATGCTACTTAACTGACATATAGTTTATATATAAGCCCCATAGTTTATGGTTTATAGTTTATGATATTAAGTATATCTTTATATATATATTATTTACATATTCTCTATATCATTCATGAAGCATTTTATTATTTTATTATTTTATCATTATCTTACTACTCTATGTAATGACACCTTATATTTATAATACACACATACATATAAATATTTTGCATAGTATAATAGTGATATCAGATAGATATTTTAATAACTTATATACTCATTAAGAGTTTTCTTACATTTTAATAATAGGTTATTAGTTATAAATTAAATGTTAGGTGCTTTTATGATTCATTCGTTGCTCATTTACTGCCCAACTCCTTCTATGGACGTCAATATACAGCTCTGAAGAAACATGCTCAGTGATAAGTTACAGATACATTGTAAGTGTTTGCCGTCAATAGCATAGAAATCATACTATACAGCGGTATGATTCAAACATAGTTTCATTTAGATAGTTTTATTCTTATTGTTTCTTTCAGCCAGCACGTATATGTTTTGTCAGTATATGAATTTATGTTGCTTAGGTTTACAGTCTAACAAATAGACTGACAAGACTAAATCTTGATTTTAGTTGCATTTTGAGCGCTCGGCTCTTTGAAACACTTCACTGTCGTTACACTGTTACTACTGACTAATGTACCTTAATTCTGAAGAAATATGCCGAATGTTAAGCAGCGGCTACATTGTAAACCCTTGCTTTTAACAGCATTAAATCATACTATTTAGCGGTATGATTAAAACATAGTTTTATCTAAAAACTTTTGTTTTTTATTTTTTGTTGTTTCTATCAGCCAGCACGCATATGTATTGCCAGTATATGAGTTTATGTTGCTTAGATCTATCGTCCAGCTAATAGACTGACAAGACTAAACTTTGATTTCAGTTGCATTCTGAATTGCTCGGCTTACTGAAACATCTCAGTGCCGTTATATTGTTATTACTGACTAACAAAAAAATTATATGTACTTTAATTCTATGTATTTGTTAGATAAATGACTTTTATTTAATGAAATCTTATTCTGGTTTTACCACTATTTGCCCGGAAACTTAGTTTCATAAAGATGGATTTGGGATACACAGAAAAAATGTTTTAGTAGCACCTTAATTGATTTGCTCAGCTTCACGTTAATTTGTAATTGACATTTACTCCTGCCTTTGTTTATTCTTTACTACTTTTTGTCCTATTTTCATAAATGATACGATCCTGAAAATAGCTTTTGAAAATGGACGTTAGTAATCCTGTAGAGTTTAGAATAGTTTTGTCTTGTGTTTTATATCTAGATTTATATATTTTATACTATAAGAATGCTGCATAGATGCTAGGTGGATTGTTTTTCTTTAAAATATTTATTGCCAATTAGCTTAATTGATACAATCTAGATTTTAACCTACACTATTTAAACAGTGTATGTGGGGTTTTTCTTTGTCTGAGGAAGCGTGGTTGCATCCACGTGAAAGCGCTTACCGTTACCCACTGTTTTTTGGAATAAAGGAGTTTTCTACAACTTTGCTACGCTGATTTGGCTGCTTCATGGATTTTTTAACTACAAGTGTATTATTTATATTTTTATCAACTGCTTTTTATCAACTGCTTTTTGGACACTTTAAGCATTGCAAGTGTTGCTATACTACATCGTGGTAGAGATCAGGTTACTGTTTCTACAATTCCTTTGATTTCCTATAAAGTACACCCTCCAAAAGATTCCTTATGGTTATACATGTATTATATATGATCACTGGCTTGGCTTTGGTGGGGATTAGAATATGGGATAATGATATCTTCCTCACTCCATTAGTAGATATAAACATTTACATTGTTTTATTTATTTTTTTTCTTTCTGTAGAATATCTTAAAATTTTCCCTTTTCTATAGATGAACTGTGTTTTAATAAATATAAGATAGAGGTTAGAAAGGGTACATAGGTTCATTGATGAGGCTTCTTTGCATCATTTTGCATGGGTTTTATTGTTTATGCCAAAGAAGAGCAGTTGTTTTCTCCCCCATTTTGAAGTAGACATCTACTGTTATGGTTCCATGGATTAAATCTGTGCATGCAAGAATTGATCATCATGTTCTATCAGAAGTCATAATGCTATGCTTCCAATGCCTTTTAGGTATAGTTATATAAGACGTTATAAACTCACACTTTCATTTTAAGTCATTTAATAAAACTTAATGATTGAATTACTAACACTAGTGATCTGTTCAGTGTACATCAGATAAGAGAAGTTATTTACAAAATCCACTTTACAGTAATGTAGAAAGATATTATAAGAAACATTATAAAGTATTGTGCTTTCTCTCCAGTAAACCATCCAGGAATTTTCTGAAATGTTAATGAATCTATTTATAATGAAAAGATACACATTCTGAAAGTTGTTAGCTTTATGTAGTCCAGCACACTTAAAGTCTGGGAAAACAGAAATATGCATACATTCACTGCTGTTATTAAATGCTGAGTTAGATTCCATACTCACTGATAAAAACATGATAAAAATCTACTTATCTCCATAAAGACCATTGAAAATAGATGAATTAAAAATAAATCATGTCAGTCATATGATTCTGCATGTCTTCATCCTGATGATATGTAGCAGAAACTAAATCAGCAAATAGTAATCAAGTTTCTAAAATGTATCCACATCTGTGTGAAACCGTTACATGCATGTAAATATAGTTTTACAAACAAACAAAGTCAGCAAGACACGGAGCATCCTTTAATGCAATATACGTAAGAAAAAATGGTTTTAAAGTATACAACTACACTACACTATTAGATCAAGTCCTTTCAAGATCACATCAAAATACACAAATGCTAACTAAACAGCTTGAAGGCCTGATGTAACCCAAACAGTAAATCTATAGTCTGAACATTAACTGATCAATACAGGGAGTCTTTATAAAGCAGCACACTGAAAGCTCATCACTTGAGAAAAGAGTATGTCAGAAGCTTTGAAAAACAAAGCAGGCCACTTGACATACTTACAAAGATTTTTTTTTAACCATCTCATTTTCGTAATGCATTTGATGATGTCTCAAATAACACTGCATAATGACCATCTATGAGTCTATTTTTTTCAAATACAGCAGATGTTTTTAGCCATCTGGCAAATAAGGTCACACATTAGCATGTGTACCAACAGATGCCTTTGCGGGCATGGACATATACAATTATAAATATATTGGGATACTAGCCAACATTCAAAGATACGTGTTATCACAGATTCATAGATTGTTATTAGGCTAAACACATGGGGGGCATTTCTAAGTCTAGCCAAGTTTTCCCAAAATAATAATGATGTCCTGTATCCAAATAGGACACTTAGGGCAAGGCATTTATAAGCTACTTCTGCCCATAAGGGACATGGGTACCATGCCTGGTGTAAATTACCTATTCTCCATCCACTGGTCTAGGTTTCACTTATATGCAGTAATAGACAAACTCAGCCTCATATGGATGGGAAGCCTGCTCCATTTGAAGTGCAGTCTCTGGGAAACATATCTGTTTCTCCAACATGTTCTGTTTAAGTCAGACAAAATTCAGATCCTAGACATTGTATTTCTGGTACTTTTTGACTTATAAAATGTAGAAGATTCATAAGTGTGGTGTTTATGGATGTCTTGCAAGCCAGGCATATATCACCCCTCAGCAATCTATAGGAAACTTACTAGGGGGAAAGGGCTTTAAGGCAGTCTACATAAGGCAGGTTTGTTATGACTTGTATTATTTTTGTAAAGAACCTCTGAGAACATACTAGTTGGTGCATATGCCTGGTCAGATACATGCCAAAAGCAACATTGTACTCTATGACTGGTCTAATAAGGATGGAGTATAGTGGATAATGAAGTCTTTGAACCTACATGCCATGCCCTTATAAGTTGCGCTACATAAAACATATTTCCGCACCACTGGGGCCACATGTTGTTTGAAGGAAGGCTACTGCCTACATATGTAACCAGATCCCTGATAACTGCATCATCTCTTATGGGTGTATTATCAATATCGTAATTAGATGGGATGGTTCACTTCCCAAAGGGTACAATTATGAATTTCTTAGCATTGAGAGTAAGTCTATGGCTTTGGCACCATTTGTTAGGCAGAGATATTTATTGAAGAATGTTATTGCCTGCAGGGAGTTGATGATAACCTTCAGCTTGCATTCATCTGCAAACTTAGCCAAAAATCTTCAGCATTTGCTTCCATTTCAGAGAAACAGATGTCAAAAAGGAGTGGTCCAATATCGAGCCCACGGCACTCCACTACTGACTGACCTCTTGGTGGAGGTGACCTCACCTATTTTAACCTTGTGGGTCCTATCAGTGAGCCCATTAGCTATCCAGTGGGTGATAAAAGGGTTTATACCTAATTTAGTTAGTGAGCTTGTCTATAATGCTTGAGAGGTTAAGGTAAGCTGTGTGCACAATCTTATCTTCATCCAGTGATTTGATGACCCTCTCATAAAAGTTCACCAGATTTAATAGACATGACCTTACTTTAACAAAGCTGGACTACGATGGGTCCAGCATTTATAGGTAACCTATGTCCTCATTTAACAGGTCCATGATAATTCTTTCCATGGCCTTACATATGAAGGTGGTAAGACTTACAGGCCTGTAGTTACCTGGATCAGTGGTTGGATCTCCTTTCTGCAGGACAATGATGGTAGCCTTCCTCCATTCTTTAGGCACAAAACCTGACTGTAGGCTCTAGTTGAAAAGTGATTCAAGTGGAGTAGAAAAGTCAAGTTTCATAGTATTTATTAAATATCCCTGGATGTTATCGGGGTCTAACTTTATCTGTTTTATTAAGAATAATAGAGTTGTCAGTGTATATGAGACAATTGCTACAATGCCTCAGAATACCCATCTCAACCAGATTGGCCAATGGGAAAGTCAGAAAGTGCATATCCATGGCTACTGATCTACTAGGGAGTGGTGAGGGAAATTTAAATATTGAATAAGCCAGTAAGACAAGGAACTTGACAAGCAACAGTCAGCTATATGCAAACTATATGATCTAGTATTTAAAAAAAAAATCTGTCTAGATAGTAATGCCAAAAGAGTGCAGACCACAAACCTTCCTAATGTGAAATAATTGGTTTGGAGCCCAAGTTCTTAAACCAGAACAAAAACACTTAGAATAACAGGTACAAGAAGCCTTCATCAGCAATTCCCTTCTCAGAAGGGTGGAGGCTGCCATCTCCTCCCACAAGAGTGTGGACCACAAACCTTCTTAACATAAAATAACAGGTTTGGAGTCCAAGGGCTTAAACCAGAACTAAGACACTTTTTGAATAACAGACATAGTAGGCATTCAACCAGGAATTTCCTACTCAGAGGGTGTAGGCTATCCTCTCCTGCCACAAGAGTAGAGACCACAACATTTTTAGTGCAAAATAACTGGTATGGAGCACAAGTGCTTTCACAAGAACAAAGACACTTAAAATAACAGGCACAATAAGCCTTCACTAGCTCTTCTTAGCTTAAAAGGGTGGAGGATATTCTCTCCTCCCAGAGGATTTTAGACCACAAACCTTCTTAGTGTAAAATAACTGGTCTGGAGCCCAAGAGCTTAAACCAGAATTAAGGCACCTTTAAAATAACAGACACAATAATCCTTCAACAAGCAATTTCCAACTCAGAAGGCTGTAAGCTACCTCTCCTGCCACAAGAGTGTAACACACACGCCTTCCTTATGTAAGATAACTAGTCTGAAGCCAAAGTGCTTAAATCAAAACTAAGAGGCTTAAAATAACTATTACAATATAATTAGGCTACTAACATTCAATAATAAATGCAGCAGATTAAATGCAACTGAATATTTTATTTAGCCTTTTGCTACATGTTCTTAAAGTAGGAAGAAGCACACATGCAGTAAAAGTAGCTGAATAAAGTGCAATTTTTTTTTAGAAAGTAGTAAGACAGGAAACAGAAGATAATTCAAGTTGAAGAAACCAAGGGGGAGGGCCTTCCCAGCTGATCTCTCAGTGTTCGGTAAGATAAGCTGATGAGACGAGATTGACAGGAGTGCCCAAAATCTGATTTATATTGGGGCGGGCAACTCAAAAGCCACCAAGTTTAAATGTACAACAACAGCAAGGCAGGTGGGTAGAAAAATCAAATGCAAACAAAGATCAGCAATAGTCAGGCAGAGAACAACAAGACAAACAAGCACTATAGCAAAATAAAGATGACACTAAGTATTTGTAGATAAATGAGGAATGCTATTTCGCAGCTCCTTCCACTAATTAGCTGGATGGAATTCATTGTCTGCAAAATAATACTTTTCTAACTGATACTAGCCAAGACCTCTTAAAACTCCAAAAAGAACAAAATACTTAAAACAAAGCAAAACGCAATATAAGAAAAAGATAAAAATAGAAGTAACCAAACCTGGAACAAATAACTTCAAGCCAAAATCAAATGCAGACAGAGATCACCAATAGCCAGGTAGAGAACAGCAAGTCAACTGAGTGCCAAAATTATGCCCATGTGAAGAAGAAAAACAAAAAGAGTCAGTTCTGGCCTATTAAACTTTGAAAAATTGTTTATATGCCCCTAAAAGTCAGAGTGACTGTTTAATTGAAATATTTGTGCTTCTTTATAAAATGCACACATGTTCCTATTTATGGATGCAGGACATATATGATATCAGAGCATTGCATAAAATATAACAGAAATGACAGTTTTCCTAACCAATTAACAATGCATCAAAACACCCTGACAAGCACATGATGATTGAAAGAAAGGGTGCATTTTAAATAGTTCCCAATACGTGCTACTTTTCATGTGTACCATAGATCTCTAACATTATTCCTCTATGTTGTTCCATATAGTTTTTCTTTGGATTTTTGTTCCCACTTAATAAGTCTGAAAATGGTGCACCTTGTTTACTGTAGCATAGACTAGATTCAGACCTGCTGAATCTAGCTTTGTTTGTATAACTTGAGCACTAATCCAGACCATCTTTTTTGGAGAAGGTTCCCTTGCACCCTAGTGGCAGGAGTGTGCAGTTAGAACTTGTCTGATCGAAGACTGCTGGAACGGGACTCAGTATTTAGCTTTATTGGTTAATTTGTTTAAATCAGTTTGCTCATTTGCTAATGTTATATTAAAAAAAATACACTTTATGCATTGCCGCTTAGTTAGGGTTAAACTATTCCTGGCGCTATAAAGTCTGCTCTTCAAATTTTCCCTTAGAACTAGACAGTTTTTTAGTTTTAGCACTCAAATCTGTTTCTTTGAGCTCAGCACTTGTTCAGAGCTCACTGTAAACACTAAATAAGCTACAAATTACTACAGCACTGAACTTTCCTGACTTGTCTAGAGGAAAACAGTTTTTAATACTTAATAACTAAGCACCTATCCAGGCATGTCTAAGGGTCAGCTCCCGGTGTTTGCTCCTGTCTACCTGATGAATCTGGGCATCTTGGGGCAATGCAGCAATTGCCTCATGTACACAGACAACCCTCTCCTCCTACCACCCAACACTACAACCTGTGAGAGATGCACTTATATAGCCAAACTGGAAACAAAGCTCTTTTCACCCAAGATTGGACTAGACAGTCAAGAGGAGAAAGTAAACACTTGCACCACATTCATCACATAGTCCCTCAAAACCTACACCACCAAAACACACACATAGCAACACAAAACACACACCTGCATTCGTCGAGACTCTCAATAAAAACTTCTCAAGCAACAGAGACCTCCAAAGCAGAAACACATGCAACCTCCACCTCCCAACACAACCCAAATGATACATAGCACACAAACTCAGTGTGCCACTCAACTAAAGCCCATAAGGCATAACAACGTACCCAGCAATCTAGTCATAGGAGACTCTACAGTCAGGCACACTGATGTTCCACTCACCAGGCTAAACAAGGAGAAAGTTACTGTCAGGTGCCAGGATCCGCACCATAATGCATGCACTCAGGTCACTCCACAACAAGTACAAATATGACTCTGTCATTGTCCATGTTGGTGTGAATGACCTGAGATGTAACTCCCTGGACTACATGAAAAAAGACATGGAGGAGCTCTCCGATCTTGTAGCCCAGGCAAGTATGACCCTAGCTCTGAGTAGCATCCTGCCATCACCTAGAATGATACCACAGTGCAAGGACAAAATGATTGACTTCAACAATTGGCTAAGCTTGTGGTGTCATTCTAAGGGGATCCAGTATCTGTCTGCCTAGGATGACATGATTGACAGACCACGATGCTTTGCCAGAGATGACCTGCACCTGTCACCCTTCGGATTCCGTATACTGGCTAAGGCTCTTGCCACCCCTATAGTGCCTTTTTAGGCAAGGTTCAAATGACAAATTCACCATCGTAACAGGTACAAGCAAGCAAAATCTGAGGGTAATGCTACTCAATACTAGAAGTCTAAAATTCAAAATGCATTCACTTGAGGCACTCCTTAAAATGGAGAACATCGACATCTGTGCAGTGACAGAGACCTGGTTCAAGGCTCCAGAGAGCACCCCTGCATTACCAGGCTGTAATTCATACCACACCTTTCGTCCACCTAACCTGGATCAAAACACTAAAGGTGGAGGCGTGTCCATATTCCTTAAGGACATCCACACCTCCAGGCTAGTTGCTCAGCATAAAGCATCCAAGATTAGCCAAGTGCAACTAACTCTGGGCAAGACCGTAATCCAAATTGTAACTTGCTACAAATCCCCTACCATGCCCCAGGATTCTCACTCCTCATTTCTTGATATACTGGAAAATATTAAGGTGCAACCCAACACCCTAATAATGGGTGATTTCAACTACCCCACCATTAACTGGGAAAACTACTCATGTACCATCTCTTTTGCTCAACGTTTTCTGGAATTCATAAATTCCAACACCTTGGATCAACTTATCTGCACCCCTACCAGGGGCAGCAATATCCTAGACCTGGTCATTACCAACATGGGTGACAGGTGTTCCACACCAGAGGTCAATTCCTCATTGGTCAGATCTGACCAAAACCTAATCAGCCTAGACATCCAAATCCCGCCCACACCCTCCATTAGGGAAACCACCATAAAAAATTTCTCCAAAGCCAACTACACGCTTCTTAAGACAGAAGTGGCAAACTTCACGACAACCATGCAGACAGACAATAGAGGTACGACTGCTGAATCCTACACAAATGCACTTTATAAGCACTTACATGAATGCATGGATCATGCTATCCCTAACAGAACCAAGATGCTATCCTCCAAAAAAAGGAAGCCAATCTGGTGGTCCCCTGCCATAAACAAACTCAACAACAGAAGAAAGAAACGGTTGCAAAAAAGAGTAAAATCCCATGACTGGAAGAACTCCCTGGTCAGCCTCAGTAAGAAACTGAGATCCCTCATAAAATCCTCCAAAGATAGTTATGGAAACAAAATTGCCACTGATTCTAAAGTCAACCACAAAGAATTCTATAGCTATGTCAAGAATCTCAATGGGAACACTCAGATCTGCTCTGAATTACAGCACAATGGCACTAAATATACAGAACCAACTGATATTGCCAACATTCTGACAGATAGGTTCAGTGCTAACTTTACCCACCCCTCACCCTCTGAAGGGCCCATTTCTATACCAGAAGAATGCAAAGTTCCTGTAATCACAGCTGCACAGGTAAAAAACACACTCACCAAAGTCAAGAACACAGCATCCATGGGACTTGTCAACATCCCAGGCTGCGTTCTACATGAACTGCAGAATGAACTGGCACCCCATCTAAGCACCATGTTCAATCATAGACTCACCTCAGGCTTTGTGCCCACTGAATGGTGCACAGTGATGGTTATCCCACTCCACAAAGGGGGAGCCACCACAGACCCCGGGAACTACCGCCCCATTAGCCTAACGAGCCTGGTCTGCAAGGCTATGGAATGTATCATTATGAAACTTATAAACAAAGACATTGGTAAACTCCAAACTCTGCACGCCACCCAGTTTGGGTTTGTAAAATGCAGATCATGTCTCCTAAACCTGATTGACTTCTTTGAAGCAGTGACCAAAGCCATAGATGAGGGTAAGGTGTTTCACCCAGCCTATCTAGATCTCGCCATGGCTTTTGACACCATCTCCCACTCTGGAATTATAGATAAACTCACTAAACTAGGTATAAATCCCTATGTCACAAGATGGGTTGCCAACTGGCTCACTGACAGAACCCACACTGTGAAAGTAGCAGACTCCAAATCCAACTTCAGACCAGTGACAAGTGGAGTACCACAGGGTTCAGTCCTGGGTCTTCTCCTGTTTGGTATCTACTTTTCTGAAGTACAGGCTAACACAGAAGGTCTTTGGCTAATGAAGTTCGCAGATGACTGCAAACTAGGAGCCATAATCAAATCTCCTAACGATGTGGACATCCTACAAAAGGGACTTACTGAGACAGACGCCTGGTGTCAAAGCCATGGCCTCAAGCTCAATGCCAAAAAGTGCATTTTCATCCCCTTTGGTAAAAACTCTGTACCCATGAGCTACCACATAGGTGGTAGTCTACTTAACACTGAAAGTGTGATAAGAGACCTTGGAACACAGGTGGACAGTAGTCTCTCCTTTGGTAATCACATTGCCACAGTAGTGAGGAAATCCTTCTACATGGCACACCTCATCACAAAAGGTTTCTCATTCAGGAAAAAAAGAGGTAATTGTTCCCCTCTACTTGTCACTCATTAGACCCATTATAGAGTGCAATGCCCCTTTTGGCATGTACCTCATAAGACATCTACGACAACTGGAAAGGCCGCAGAAATATCTCATAAAGAGGATTACTGGCCTCAAACAGATGCCCTACGCAGACCGTCTCAAAAAACTCCAGCTTTACTCCATCGCATATCACCTACTCAGAGGCAATCTCTGCCTAACTTACAAAGCTATGTCAAACCCAGAGCTGTTGGACATGCTCCACTTAAAGAAATCCCAATCCCTCTGAGCTACACACTCTAGGGACCTAAACCTTGTCACCACAATAAACAGAACATGCTGGAGTGATAGATTCCTGTCCCAGAGACTTCCCATACTCTGGAACAAACTACCTATCTATATCAAACAAAGCTCCTCATTAGCACTCTTCAAGAAAAATCTTGATGATTGGATGGGAAATAGGAAATTCACCCCAGGGATTACTTATGTGGCTCTGCTTGAGAGGGGCACAGGAAAATAATTTTCTTGGGTGGCGAAAGCCAGGGTACCTTTTTGGCTAGGCTTGTACAGGCCATAGGGCCGATAGCCTAGTACCTACCTATGAACTTATGAAATAAGAGTAAACTAATGCATTTTTTTCTTTCCAACTTGCATATTGGCAATACTAAATCAACAAAACATAGGCTAACTTTTGTTCTGATAAAATAAAATATGCAAAGATTGAAATTGTCAGGAGGGGAATTACTGAAGCAATGAGCAGAAGTGTGAAATTTAATTTCTGCAATAATCTCCTAAAAAGGCACATGTGAGGTTATTAAGATCTTCCAAAGTAACCCATTATAAACTATATCCAAAACACAGGAACCTCTGACACACACAGTCCAAAGTAACCCATTGTAAACTATATCTAAAACACAGGAACCTCCGACACACACACACAGTCCAAAGCAAACACACATGATCCCCACTGTAACTTAATCATGGTATCTCATATCAGGCCATTATTCAGCGTCACAAATGAGAATGTCTAACCAACCTGGTTTGGTCATGGACCAGTCAGAAATCTGCTACTACAAGGCACTCTCCCAGAACTGGAACCGTTGACCTTACAGTCGGTAAAACTCAATACTCGCTATTTTTTCCTTAGAAATAAGTGATTGCTACTTGTCAGAGGCAAAAGTAAGACACAGAGTTTAAAAATAACAAAAAATGCAAAATTAGTGAAGACTATGACTTACTGAAAGACAAGTAAGAATGAAACTCATGATCTCCAGTATGCAGATAAGAAGATGGTAAATAAGCTAGACATTCAGGTCCTGTTGGTCTAACATGACATTTGTAATTAAGGTGACTGCTTTGTAGGGAATGTACTGCAGCTGGTACGGCAGGTAAGGAAGAAGAAGCTTTCTATCACAGAAACAGGAAATGATACTTCCAGAAAAGCAGATGTGGATGCAGCCTTTTGCATTTTCTTTTTGAGAAGAACATTGATAGCTGCACCCTATCTGAAGCATGGTTTAAGGATAGTATTTCAATAGATCTAGTAGTTCTAGTCTCATTTTATTTCATTTTTGGTAACCCTGTCAGTACAGATCCAGGTAGCACAATATTTAAAAACTCTTTAGGCATCAGGCTAACAGAAAACATTACAAAATCAAAGCCCTTAAATATAAAGGTTGCAACAGATAAAGCCTAACTCAAAACAGATGTGTACCCTAGAATACTTTCTACATATACTCTACGGTATTGCACCTAAACTAATAGTCTACTATAACTGCAAATGGGAAGGAAATGAAATATTAAGGAAATTTTAAGACAAAAAAAAACAGACTTTAATAAATACAACACTGATGCCAACACTCTCAATTATTAGATTTTACTAATGAAAATAACTTGAAACAAACTAGCTGTGTACCATCCAGGGCAAACAGTGTAATTGATGGTACACTAACGAATACTTCACCTGTCCCTCTGCCTCATCCCATACAATGTGCCTCTCACTATTAAACACTGACAATGACACCATTGAATTTATCCCTACAACTGGAAACAGACTGGCTTCTACCGCCACCTTTCAGTCTTATACAAAAGGGAACTATACTGCAACAAATTAACTTCTTATTAATACACATTACTTAAAATGTATTCAATGACCAATGTATTATATACAAAAAGGTACAAATACACCTTTTGTTGAGAAACACTGCATCTAAAAATTTATGGCTTGGATTCACAGATGTGTAGTGGCAACATAAGGGTATGGGTGGTCCTAAGACAAAGACAACAGAGCTGCAAAAGAAGGAAAAATAGCATATTGTGCAGCATGCTAATGAGTTTATAACTACAAGGAAATGAAGAACTCTTTGAAAATAAGCCAAACAGTGACGGCTAATGATGACACCCAAAATGGCAGACCAGTTCAGGAATGTGCAAGATGGGTAATCTCTCCAGTGTCACATATCCACATTTTATACATATAATTGTGGTGCACATGAGGCTCTAAAGCTAGTACATGCAGTTTTTTTTGTTGTAGTTATCTGTGACACTGGAGGAAGTGCAGTGAACACTAGATCAGCAGATTATGGACTGTTGATATGCAGACAGAAACACTGTACGGGACCATGAAAAAATTCTGTTGCTCTCAAGTAGACTGAGTAGGGTGAATGTTATACCCAATTTAGGGTCTATATTAGAACACCGAACATTCAAAATGTTGAGTGTTCTAATATCGAACCCTACCAATCGAAAATACCAAACATCGAATGTTCAGAACAGCAAATTTTTTTCCCTACGAATTTTTTCCTAGGGAAAAAATTTGCTGTTCCAAAACACATACACACAACACAAGCACACTAAACAAACAGCAATCCACACACATACACCTAAAATCTTAAACCTAACCCTACACTAAACTATACACACACCACTAACTATCCACTTACCTTAACCCAAACCCTAACCCTAAGGTCCATCACTATCACACACTCACCTCACCAGTGCCCTAACCCTAACTCACCTAACCCACCCTAACCCTCATGTCCACACAATCGCACACATACCTAACCCGCACTCAATCGCACACTTACCTGAACCTGACCTGTAACTTTCCAACAGAGCGCTGAAAATACCAGAGCAACAGAAATGGACAACCAAATTCTTTCCCTAGGAAAGAATTCAGTTTTCTGCTTCTTCGATATTTTCAGCGTTCGCTGAAAATGGGTCAGTATTAGAACACTCGACATTTTAAATGTTCGGTGTTCTAATATAGGCCCCCAATTTATGGGGATAATAAGGCATGTACATCTTTAAATATCTTAGCTACAGGGACATTTCAGAAACCTATTGATGACACATTAAGGATATCACAGGTGCCATTCTCAAGAATCCTGATCCAGTTCTTCAGATTTATGCTGCAGCATAAATAGCATATGTGGTTCCCCAGGATTGCAGAAGAGGGAACATGTACTATGCAGTCATTTTATGACATTTTCTGTTTTGCCCTGAAGACCTAAGAGACATAGATAGTAAACATATTGCCATTGCAACCCCACCTGGCCTATAAGGTCTGCAATGTATACATATAAAGTTTTTCCTATAACTTAACTGCCAGGTGTTCTGCAATACCTAGAGCATTATTTGCGATGCCTTTATGTACTACCCATGCATTTTTCATGATATACATGTCTGTCACATATACAACATATATACCAATACTTTCTACAAGGAGATGTACCATAGGACTATTAAATGAGTAGGTGCATACACATGTTGGAGAGATAGGTCTATACACTCAGATACCATGCAAGCAGGGAGTAGACTACATATACTATATTGTTTGTTATGCAATGTAGGTGATGTTGGATATGCCCTTGAATCCCTATCAATGACCCCTGAAGGGCAGAGGCTTAGGCCATACTGGAAAAAACCTCATTGCCTGATGGCCTTCTACAAGTAGCCATCAACTGAGTGAGGATGCGGTCTGTCAATTAACCATAACATGGCTGACAGTTGGAGGGTAGCAGGGGATAAAGAAGAAACATAATAATTAGAAATGCAGCATATTAATTAACTTTTAACAGTGATTTTCTAGCTCCTATGAAAGGAAAATGAAAATGGACTGCACTGTTTGCAAGTAAAGTGAAGGTAACTTCAGTTTTTGTCCAAAATCAAATTAGTGTTTGGTTGTAAGAAAATCAAATAGATTTATATGAGCGGGTCACAGATGTAATAAGCAGGAAGGGACAGTAAGCATATGCTGTTTAGATAATAAGATATATGTATCTTCACTATCAAGTGCATCCCTTGTGTTCTGGATTTAAAACTGGCCTGAAAGTATGATAAAGATGGTAAAAATGGTGGGCTTGGAAGCCTTATTTACACAGATAGATTTAAAGAATGTTCTTTCGTCCCTCTTTTAGATACGGTCAACTAGGGCATGACTAGCACCTTATTATCTGAGCCATAAAAAAGACCCTCTCATATTCAAGACTCTGTGTCTGGAGTGAACAACTGATAGGGTTAATGCATGGGTAGAAAAACTAAACTCAAAATCTCCATTGTCAACATTAACACATGCAAAAGGTTAATCTCCCAGTGTCTCTCATGTTTTTGGGATAAACTCCCACTATCTTTAACAAAGTGTCAGTTACTCCCCAGTTTTCAAAAGGAATTTGGAAAGTATATGGTTATATGTAAATTCTAACATGGGATGGCTACAGTCAAGCTACTCAAAGGTTATAAGGTTGTAGGCTAATGACTATCCTATGATATAAAAATTCAAAGTGAAGAAAGATGTGGTACAAGTGATGAATTACAGAGGCAACAGTCTTTTTCAATTTTTATAGAGGGATTACAGAGAAAAACTGAATCTCTCCACATTTCTTGAAAGGCAGTTAGCCAGTTTGCAAAAGGCAACACAGTTAGCAATCGACTTTAAAAGGATTTGCATCATTGTTGTAACCTGCAAGCCTCACATGACTTTAAGTGAAGTTAAAAAAAAAAAAGATCAGCCTTCCTGAATGCGTGCACTTTCTTCAGGTAAATCATGTACCGCTGATGCGTACTCAAGGCAACAAATGACTCTTTATCTCCTTGGTTCAACTTCAGAATGAATAGATCAATAAATAGACAAGTTCAAAGATAGTTTTGACACAAGTTTTAGGACAACATGTAGACTAAATCTAAAGGAAAATCCCAATAAAACGAACCAGCACCCAGGAGACCGGCTGTTAAAATATTTATTGTGGCAAATTCTTCATAGAACTAACAGCAACAGCAAACCGGTTTCGGTTAAACTACCATAGCCTTCTTCAGTGCAGACAGATAAACACATGGTGCATTCTGATATCCATTTAAGTAATTCTTATATAAATGGATATCAGAATGCACCATGTGTTTGTCTGTCTGCACTGAATAAGGCTATGGTAGTTTAGCCGAAACTGGTTTGCTGTTGCTGTTATTTCTATGAAGAATTTGCCACAATAAATATTTTAACAGCCGGTCTCCTGGGTGCTGGTTCGTTTTGTTGGGATTTTACATTGTTTGTAACCTTGCACCAGTCCTACGTGCGTGTTTTGGTCTCTTCCTAAATCTAAAGGAAGCCTAGTCCTTCTGAAAGGACAAATAGGTTACATTCTACAGACAAAGGCCCACAGCTTGGAGATCTTGTGAGAAATGATGATTGGCAAGAGTAGCATTCTCCACAAGATGAACTTCAATGCTGCCAAACTAGCTAGTCTGAGTGGGAGAACTGGCAAGCCTGTCAGACATGAATGGCATCTTATGGAGGAAGGGGGTTCTATGAAAACATGTAAAGATACAGAAGCCATTTAAGAAACCACTTAAACACCACTGCGGAACCACTCCACTGTCCCACAAGATCAGTATGTGCAGAGATTCCTAAGACAGGCACTCTGACTGTCAAACAATCGAAACTCAGATCATACAGGTGCATGAGAAAGTCAGGAGCAGCTGCAAACTAAATAACTGAAGCAGCATCAGATGCCAGTCTCCAAAGACAAAGAATCTCTTCTGCCTTGCAGATTGTCTAGAAAGTTATTTCTAGCACTTTTAATCAACTCTGAGACCCCTCGTTGCAAATCAGGTAAGAGCAAAAGATCTAAAGCAAAACGTCTTCAGCCTGAGGTGGACCTGGATGATGCACCAGGTGATGTGAAGTTCATTGAATTATAGTGGGTTAATTTCCAACATTGTTAGACTTGATAGTCTAAATAATTCCCTTATTTGCCATCATGTGAAAAATGACAAGTTTTTATTTTTATTCTCTGAATTTTTCATTTACCTGAATATTCAGAGGCAAAACATCCATCTGTGTCTTTGGTGACCTGGGCTTGGGACCGTTTTCACATCGCCTGAAAGTTGACCTGGTTTAGATAGCACATAATGGAATTGCACAGAGTTTCACTCGCCAGGCAGTGCAATAAATACATGAGCCCAGGGCCGGCCTTTGGTTAACTGGTGCCCTAGGCAAAAGGGCTCCAAGTGCCCCCCCAAATCAGCTGGTGCCCCCATCCTAGTCTATCTACACCATCCAGATTACTGAAAAAGCTCCCCTGCTGGAATGGCGCCCTAGGCAGCCGCCTAGCTGGCCTACGTCTAAGGCCGACTATGCATGAGCCACTGATAACCAACTCAGATAAAATGTACACCAGTGTCTAGATCAACTTAGAACCACCAAGGCAAGATAAATGATAAAGGCATAAAAAGACACAATAGAATAACAAATTTATTTAAACCAAAGATGGTTAAATGCTTTCGTCCTCAATATATGGACTTCTTCAGAAGAAGTCTTTTAACATTAGAGTGATCAACTAACTATGAAAAAAATATGTATCTTTTTATTTCCTTCACATATAAGTCAATCATTTAATCAGTCAATTGGTCAGTCACGTATTAGTATCACTAAACTTAGCAGTCCACCTCCAGTGCACATGGAGGACTTCAATGTACTACAGAATTAGCTTTTGACAAATAATCTTACATTTAGATAGCAAAAAGTAATATATTGAAATCTGGTACCCCCTCATCGTGTAAGAATGCAATCAATATTATAATGTATAATCCCACTGAATTTCCTCACCATTAACTGCATTCCAAACATATTTAGGAGGCACACTCAATCCTAATCTTTCCCCCATCCCCAGAGAAATAATTGTCAACAAGACACTGATGTTAGACATTAGATGTGTTAGCAATCAATGTATTGCAACCCAGGTTAGAATATACGCTGACCAGCATTTCCATACTCCCTTCCAAAGAACACCAGACTACTCCAAGCCACAGAAAATAAAATCTTCAGATCTATTCATCTACCCAATAACAGCAGGAACACACTGTAATGCATTCTGTAAATGCCACCTGTTGTTAGTATTAGATAGCCGTATTTCTGTTAAATATGCATACCTACAAATTACTACATAACAGCCACTCTACTCTCTTAGATATAGGCTATGTTGTTAGACTGCCATTCCTAAAAAAATATCTGGCAAATCAATAAGATGATACTATTCAGGAAAAACAGTCTAGCTCAGAAAATGAATATAAATGCAATTACCTCAGGGATGTCAGATATGTGCCTCATTAATCTATGCTCAGCAGATATTCAAACAGAATATGACTACTCTACTCGACTTACAGTCTTAATTGTACACATTCCAAAAATTTTACATATTCTGCTCAATTTGCTTTGTATTATACAATATAATTCAATCTAAATTAAGACAGATATTACTGTCTTCCTTTATTTAACTGTCACAGAGAATAAAACTCTAGCATCTATTCATCTTCTTACTCTGTCTAGGCAGATGCACATAATTATTTATAATTCTAAGGCACACACTAGGCACAACTTGCTCAGCTCAGGGTCAAGCATATTGAAAAACGATCAGTATCTAAATAATATATTATCTATTTTCAATATGCTTCGCTTATGTGAATATGTGCTTGGATATGGACAGTATGCACTACTACAAGCTATGAGAATTCCTATTGCTATACCTACGTACTCATTAGACTTTGTAGAAGCCGGTATCATCATGAGGTCACTCTCTTATTCCCAAAATAATTTTCCATGCATACACTTGTGAATTATAAAAGAGGTGAATATGGCCACTGCTTGGGGGCCACAGTTCCAAGTGGCCTCATGACCTGCCAAAATATAAGTTTATTTTAAAAAGTTTTGTTATATTCAGTACTGCTTACTCATTTTATTTAGTTTATGTGCTGAGCATAACAATCATTGAGGAAACACATTTAGTTTTAGTTTTAATGTATACATTTGTATATATTTGTGTATATGTACACACACACACACACACATGTGTGTGTGCGTGCGTGTGTGCGTGTGTGTTTGTGTGTGTATGTACATCTATATATCAAAAATCAAATGACAGGTACTACAAAAATTTACCTTTGTATATCTACAATGCCTACCATTTGTACAAGAGCTAGTGATGCTGTTAACATGCGGGTCACTTAGTTAGTTAGTTAGTTAGTTAGTTAGTTAGTTAGTTAGTTAGTTATTCATTTTAAGACATTACCGAAAAGTAAATAAAGAACCCACAGTGATTCTAAGTAAAGCTCTGTTGTTTTCTGTTCATTAACCTCTCATGACACATTGGGATGGAGACAAAGATAAAGCCTGAAAATCATAATCAGCCGCTGTCTTCACTAGTTTTGCACATGGACTCTGGGTGTCACATCAACTGTTGCCACCTCTCTCGATTCAGTTCCACACTTCTACATTCTTCAGCCATCATGCTTGGCTGCCACGTGTCTACTGTTACAGAATCTATGGCTGGATGTCCTCATTTCCTCTTGCCTTCTTCCTGTCTCTCCCAGATCTTCTTCATCTGGTTGGTTTCTGTTTTTCAGCACATGAGACTGAAACACTTTAATCAGTTCTCCTTGATCTTCTCCGCAGTCGAGGCTACTTTGCCTTCTACTCTGATGGCTTAATTCCTTCATCTGTTCCATATTGTGCATCTTACCACCCATCTCTGGCCCTTCAATTCAATCACATTAATCTTCCTGAGTTGCTTTACCATCATTGCCCAGATTTCTGTGCCACACAGAAGCAGTGAATGCACCACAGTTTTACATGACTTTCATTTCAGCTTTTTTCTAGCATTCTTCTGTTCCACACTAAGCCTGAAACTCTGTCTTTTGGCTACAATACCTTTGAATCTAGCTTTGACCTCTGCATTCAGGCTTTCCATCACCTTACCCACCTCGTCCATATAATTAAAGCTGTTAACCTCTTTTACTGTTTTCAAAGGAAACAGATACATGCATTGATCAGATAAATCTGTTGATCTAAGAAAGCCCAGTTTATCTCATGTGAAAACACTAAACAAACTACTTGAACCACCAGCTATCTGGAGGAAGAAAATACTACATTGATCCTGAGAATTTGTTGTATTAAAAGGACCAATAAATGTATTTTATTCTCAAGGAAGAGAAACAGCTGTTTTGCTGGACAATGTTATGTGGTCTCTGAAAACAGATTTTCCTTTACAACTGTATTTTCAGTTTATTCTGATTTTCCTCATATGCTGCCATGACAACAAACTTGTTTATATTTAATTTTATCCTACATGCCTTCAGATTTGTATGTCAGTCTCCTATCATTTGCTGAAGATCCTGTTCAAAGACTGCTTGTAGAGCGACATCATCTGTAGCAAATTTCTTGATCTGTTCCCCCCAAACAGATTGCTAATGCAGTCCATTACTGAAATGAACAGCAGTGGACTCTGAAATGAACCCTGATGGATACCCATTCCCACTAGGAACCCTTGTGAGTTTGATCATTGTTTTTACTTATGTAATGGGCTTGTGATACATAGTCTGCACTGATTCTACCAGTGTTTCTGAGACTTTCTGCCTTCACAGGACTACAAAAATCTACTTTTTTTGGATCCTGACATGTTTTCTCTGAGTCTAGAAATATCCTACTGGACTCTTTTCTTATATACTTCTTCCTTTCCTTGATGTTTCTCACTGTAAGCAATGGGACAACTGTGCTGCATCCTGATCTGAAACATAACTACTCAGCTTCCATCTTACTTTGTACTTTTCTTATTCCTTTAACAGTCTTCATCTTCAGCACTTCCATGCTGTATGGCAGGAGTTTGTTACCTCTGTGCAACCTACAGTTGTGAAATCCACCCTCATTGTTATTGTACATTGGAAGAAGAATGCTTATGCTACCATCATTTATGATACAGCTTTCTCTCCACATAGTGGTGAGTTCCTTCAGGAGTTATTTCTGCCTTAACTCACCCCAAATCTTGATCATATATGCTGAGACTTCATATGAGCCTGAAGTTTTCTGACTTCATTTTCCTCAGTGGTATACTTATTTCCACCTGTCTTCTAGTGTGGTATCTTCTTCTCCCTTCTCTGTTATTGAGGATTACAGTCATTGAATAATGACATACACTTGAGTTTCAGACTGAATATCCTACAGAAAATTCAAATGTATGCAAAGACTATTTCTCGAGTAACCTTCTAAGTATATAACATTGATATTTATATATCAATATGACGTTATGACTTCTCACTATAAAGAATTTAAGAGCTGGTTGATCAGATACAGCAGAAATTTGCTAGAGTAAGGAAAATAACATATGGTAAAGATTTAAGAGATTTAAGCAATACAGTGTTTGTCTAAATATACATTTGTCATAAAGAAGCCATTTACATGCAGTCCTCTAACCCTGGTCCATTATTTGTGAGCCTTTGAAATTCAAGGTCATAAAAAGTCTGATGGCCATAATTAGTGACTGGCCATATAGATTTAGAGGCACATTAATGGATAACATTAGTAATGTCCTTATATAGTAATTCACAAATGAGCAGGATCACCTCCACTGCTCCCCAGAGAGGAGTTAGCCAAGTACAAGGGCCTGGTCCTGATCAATAGCCCTACATAAATTCATATCCTTAATCAGCTCACATAATTACTTTAAAAGGAGTTCATGTTGAAGTAGACCAGTCAGTGGTCTGACCATCAATTTTAGACCTCTGTCAGGTTAGAGAAACCCCTACCAAGCAGGAAAACTAAGTCAAATAAATGCTCTTTAACATGTGTTGCAGAGACAGCAGTGTCAGCAAAGCCAAAGAGTTTCATAAGTGCAAGGAAATTTGTATTAGTAACAACCATCTCATAATTATCAAAAATGCTGAAGTCACCAAGAATTAAACAATTCTAACAACCTTATTCTTAAGTCAGTGAAAAAGTCAATACACTGCTGCAGAAAACCTAATTTACTGTAAGTACTAAAGTGCCACGTCGTATCTCAAAGCAGGGAAGTGATCATTTTGTAGACTAAATGTGGTACTGTTCATGCTCAAACTTGACTAAATGTTCAGGTAAAGTGCTGTAGCAAATCAGAGAAAGTAGAGCTGTTGTACCTTGGCACATCATTTATTAATACGCATAATACACACATACACACACACACACACACACACACACACACACATATATATATATATATATATATATATATATAGGTTCCCTTCAGAATCTTGAACTACTGAAATCCCAAATTTCAGTAGCTCGAGACCAGAAGGGCGAAAGTGCAGAATACCGAAACCCCAGAAGCATGAAATTCAAAATCCCGAAGTTCGGAGATTTTGAATTAGCGGTTCTGGTGTTGCGGTGTATAAGTGGGTGGTTGGTGATGTAGGTAAGTGTTTGTGTTTTATGGGTTTTGGGTAGAGGCTTTAGTGTGTGTCTGTGTGTTTTGTTAGTGTGATGTGTGTGTGCGAGGGGAATGTAGCTTGTGTGACGGTGTTTTTGTGTGTTTGTCTGTGTAGTGCAACCTCGGAGTTAGTTAAGTAGGGGTGGTGTGGGGGGTGCAGGGTGGCTTGCCCCCTGCTTGTATGTAGGGTAGGTGTTTGCATATGTGAAGGGAGGTTTATGTTTGTGTTTGTGTCTGTGGTATGTTTAGTGTAGAAGTCACGATTTTAAGTTTCGTACTTCTGGGGTTTCGAGTTTATGGATTTTCAGCTTCATGGTCTCGAGATGCTAAAATTGGAGAGTTCAGTATTTTGAGATTATGAAGTGAATCCATATTTTATATATATATATATATATATATATATATATATATATATATATATATATATGTGTGTGTGTGTGTGTGTGTATTAGTTTTATTACAGCTCAAACCACATTAAATGAAATTTTACATGTAAATCTCCAGCATATTGACATGAATTTGATGGATCACCTCAAAAAATCTAGATCCATCAGAGCCACAAGGGCGGGAGACTTAAACCTTGACACGGCTATTAATAGGACGTGCTGGAGGGATAGATTCATCACCCAAAGACTCCCTATGCTGTGGAACAAAATCCCGGTACATGTGAGGCAGAGCACCTCGCTGGCCTTGTTCAAGAGAAATCTTGACCAATGGATGGGAGATCGCAGATATACCCCAGGGATTACCTCAGTGTCACTGCTCGACAGAGGCACAGAAAAATAATGGGTATAGTTCCCCATACTAAAGGGGTGGCCTAAGCCACAAAACGATGGGCTAGGCTTGTAAATGCCCTCGGGCAGATAGCCTAGTATGAACCTATGAACCTATGAACCTATATTTAATCTATATCTAAACATGCATAGGTATCATGTATATCTAAATCTATGCACGCACTAATATAGATAACTAGACTTTTATGACCGCTCTACCTCAGCAATTTAAAATCATTTTCATTATCCTTAAATATAACCACAGAATCTTCCAAAGTATCATCTAAGTAAATATGAACTTTGCACAAATAAGAAGACAACTTGGCAGCCCTATATAAAGTTTTTAAGGTCAGACTTCAGCAATTTGTTTTGCACAGTTTTGACATGAATTTCCCGTGAGTTCATTCAAGCAATGGATAAGTATACAATATGCCACACTGTCTATTAGAACTTTTATGCTCTGTGTTAAGCTACTTTTATTTATTTATTTTTTTTTCATTATTTACTATTTAATTACCATAAATATTATTGAAACATTGAAAGTCGAGGGGCTTTAGCTTGAAAACAAAATGATGTGATGGAGTGTACCACAATATGTTGCACTGTGTGAGCTGTCGGAGTACTTTACGTGAATCTGGAGTAAGCATATATCATTTAGGAGCTAGAACTTCCCACATAGGGAAAAAAGTGCAACACATCTTGCCCCACCCCCTGCAAAAAATAATCTGTGTTTGTTTTTAGGGGTTTTAACTCTCCATTTCAGTATTTAACTTTTGGTAAACAGCACATCGAAAAAACATACTTCATTTGCACATAGGAAAACCATGTAGTTCATCTCAGCACACTTTCTCCTTCAGGTGTGTATAAAACCAGTGCAGATCTGGGCTAGTGAACAGGTCCATTTACTTAATCATAAACAACTAAGTACTAGTAAAGCTTTTATTATTTCAGCAAATTTGTCCCACTTGCTGCAAAATTTTGTGCCTTTTTTGCATGGAGTATTCATTTTAGCATTTTCAAATAACATAATAACCAGTCACATGCTTCATATACTGGCTTTAACACCTGAGAGAGGTAAGGACAAACTTTTACCAAGGCTGTTACTTGTAATATGGACTCTATTGTATAGCAGATGTTGTACATGAAAACTACCCTTAAGGAATTCTATTAATTGTGTCAGTCCCACACTTATTCATGATGTTCATATCACAGATAATTCTATATTTAAATTTTTCTTTACCTCATTATATATTTTTTCAGTTTTGACAAGTTTATTGCAGCAATTCTGTGATGGTGTTATTAATATCGGTTTCATAAAATTTGATTAATTTGCTTATGTGTCTGTATCAATTTACAAAGTACTTACAGTATAACATATTGCTTTTGTTATGGCAATTCTTTGAAACAGGCATGTCTTCACAATGTGCTTCACTCTGGTGGACTTTCTGAATGTATACTGCTATGAATTAGGTCTTAAGTGTGTGTATGATGTTGTTCTTTGAATCGGAAATGTGCTGACCTGCTCAAGTATTTCGACATCTGCTTCTTTTATCTGTTTTTTTTTTTTTATTATTAATTAATTTATTTATTAACAGTGAGGAAATGTGCGTATCCACAGAAAACTGACACAACCACACAGAGAACATGCCAACTACACATAAAAAATGACCTGGCATATGGATTGAACCCTGGAAACTAAACCTGAGCCACAGTTCTACAACTCTCACATGTGAATCCTGCTGAGCCACAGTTTTTTTTTACAGTTCATGATCATAGCATTTCATTTAATAGGTCATGTTCTATTCCCACAACAGCCTCTTTAACATGCCAGTGTACCAGGGTATTCAAGGGACTACAAATTTCTTATAATACCAAAAATACTGAAGAATGTTATTTTATATCATGGTCATTGCAAACATACTCTGTGCCTGTTTGGTGCTTTCTGTGGCTTGGTCAGTAATCTCAGGACTAATTTCAAAACAAAATACAGATGGGAGTATTTTTTTTAATCTACTGCTTGATCTTGCATTCTAACTGCTTGTATCCAATAATTTGAAGCTGAACTCTTGTTTCTTTGTTCAGGTTTGTGCATTCCCAAACTCCAAATATATTACCTCTTAGTTTGCGTAACCTTGGCTGTAGTATATATAAAAATCATGGTGTGAGTAGGAACAACCCCCTGTAAAAATGCTGTCTTACCTATACATATGAGACTGTGTCAATAAACATATTAAAGTCAAGCAACTCATATGCAAGCTTATGTAGCAGATTCGTTTTTTCCTATATCTTATAAGTGGTTACCTGGTATATTTTCTACAATCACTTGCCTCATTTTCACATAATTCATGTAATGGAAAACAGAAAACAGTATGTTTTATATATATATATATATATATATATATATATATATATATATATATATATATATATATATGGTAATTCAGTGCAGTCACAAAAGAAGTCAGGTGGGATTTAGAGAGGTCCATGCAGTTCAGGATTAGCCTGCATTGAGCTTCCCAGACCCTACTTAACCCTAAATTCTGTTTGTAAAACTGCTTCAAAAAGTGCACCAATGAATAATTAAACTGGTACTTTAACATGCTGCTGTAAGCAACAAGGGGACTAATTCAACCGTGTGAGACAGAGAGCGTTATTGGTCCTAGCAACAAGGGGACTAATGCAACCGTGTAAGACAGAGTGTTATGGGTCCCAACAGCCTGAATGCAACCACATGAGAAGGAGAGTGTTATTGGTCCTTGCGGCCTAATATTACACTCATGTCAAGGTGGATGTATACCCATCAGATAAGATCTGAATAAGTGAATTTAATTAAAATAAAACAAGGATTTATATATTAGTCTAGAACAGCATACCTATGTTCTTTGTTACACACGTGATGCACAAATCTTTCGGCAAGAACTGGCAATTTCAATGCATAATGCTCAGCATCACAGTACCTGGCTTCATGGCTAAAAGTTCTCTTAGGAATTGTGTTCTTCTTATAACTCAGTATATTGATAAGCACAAGCAGTTTGTGCTGTGGAACAGTGCTTTTATAACCATTGTAGACTCATTTTGTACTTTTGCTAGTTGTTATATTTTGTGTGCATTCATCTTACCTGTATCAGACCTTCATTTTTTTTTAACTTTCACCCTTGCTAGAAACATTTACATAAAAATACTGAAACATATCTCATTAGATGGTCTATAAAGGAATATGTGTAATTAAAATGAAGACATAGTTATGAACTGCTTTGAACTATATGTATTTCCATTTGTATGGAGTCTAGGGCAATGCAAAAACTGAATAAAACAAAGAGGTAAGGTTGATGGTGAGTATGATTCTTGTGAGTGATGCTAAAAGCTGCAGTGTTGTGGCTGGCTGAATAGATAGTATGTCTCTCATTCTAGGTAACCCAAAATGGCAGGTGTATGATTCACAGTCTAGTATTATCAAGCAGGTGTTTGGATGTTATTTCATTAAGCACTCTGTGAAAGACAATGAAAATGGTGGTTCTTTAAGAAGTCTAGATAGGAAAGCATTAATTTATCTGTTGTTTACTAAGTTTTAGCTGGGAAGGTTAAATAAGTTTAATTTACAATCAAGTTATTGTTTGTGTAGAAGAGTGGAGTTTTAAATACACAAAGTATTTTGGTAAGATAATTATCTGGTAAAATGAAGGAAATGTACTGGATTAATAACTTTAACACAGTAAATAAGCATACTGCAACTCCAGTAAATTGTATAACTTCATGGGTACTCATACCATCAGCAGGTTTACATCTAGGAAACAAGCCTGGACTGCGCACATTTTTAACTGTTTTTATACTGGATAGAGATGAAATCTGCCATTTTGTTATTGATTATGAGATGGCATGATATATGGCAGTTAGAAAAGCTGCCATGGAGTAAACCAAGTAAAATAAAGTCATATACATTTTATGCACTGCTTTATATAGCTCATTCAGAACAGTTTATGCTTTGGAACATCTTAAGAGAGAACAAGCATTTTAAATACAGCACATTTTTTGTCACTTGGAGTAACATTGCATTGGTTTAGTTTGCTAATATTTGAAATTCTGGAACACTGTAAAACAGACCTTTTTGTTCACCAGCCACATTCTAAATACAGTATACATCCATATCCAAAACAAACGATGGTATGATTTATAACATGGATCAAAACCAAATACCCTCTCATGGGATGCTTTCTCTTGGAAGATACTGCTGAATTACTTAATTAGACCACTTGACAACTTTGATAGTTTGCATAAGAGACATCTGTTGACATAATATCAAGATTTTTGCTATTGTTTTTCAGCACTGACATGTCCACTAATTAAGTGGTATGAAATAAGATTACATAAGGTCATGATAGGGAAAAATGAAAAAAGTTTTAATTAAAATGTGGAAATGTATGGAACACAGTCTGAAAATAAATGATAGAGATTAGGAAGTATTTTGAAATCAAATGCATAACAATACAGTATAGAAGAATACTGTGCTACAGTATAAAATGGCTATGAATTGCATATAATAACCTTAACCCCCTACTTCTGAATTTGATACCCTCAGTCTCCATTCCCTGCTGTGTGAAAGTGTACACAGGGTCACTCATCAAAGTTGTCCTTGTACTTGTGCCTAGTGGGGTTGTCCAGTTAATAAATAAATTAAATTAAAATAAAATATAAATATATACTCATTAAACATATTACTTCAGAACTGTAGAGTTTCCATTCCACCTAGAAAGAGGTGGAATGAATGAGTCAACCTGATTTCTTTGACATTCCTATGATGAGGCATATCCTAAATCCACAGCACAGTCCATGAACCATACCTCTTTACCTTCCTTATGTAGCAGGGTATATGTATAGGAATGGCCAAAGTGAAGACACACTCATTTCATTCTCCCCAGTGAGGGATACTTCAATGTCATGTGCCATGCATGCATTGAAAACTTACTAACTTCTTAATCTCATCAGGTTATGCAAAAGACAAATCATCTGGGCTTTAAAAACATCATTTTACAGTGATGTTATGCATACTGACTACCTATCTCCTACAAGCAATATTTAAAGCCTAGCAAGCTATATAGAATGAAAGTATATCAGTAGCTTTTGTAGGGCAAGGTATCATTTGGCTAAAACAAAGAGCATAATAATACATACTAACCATATTTTTAAACAATGAATTCAAATATTTTATGTTGACTTTTGATAGTAAATAAAAAACAGCATATGCAAATCATGCTGCAAAGTATTACTGGTCTGGAGACATTTTAATTTTTTATTAATTTGCTAACAAAGTGATTTGGATGAAGGGGTCCCTTTCACTCATAGCTGTGTACATGAGAACTAGCAGGTGTACATGTGCAAAGAGATTAAGAAGATGACACACTGAAAATAATAATAATAATAATAATAATAATAAAGATAGAGACAGAGCTATATACATGGAATGAAGATTTTTAAGAGATATGAAAAATGTTAAAATACTGTACTTTGTGGAACAATAAAGTACTGAACTAAATTTCTTTTGCTGTTTTCAGTCCTGCTACTTTCTTTATTGCTGAATCGCATTTTTTCTTGAGTTTCTTTTTTCTTCTTCTTTTTTTAATAGTCTGAGGATTTATAGTATAATACATATGCGTTAGCTGAACAAATAAATACAACATATATTCTACTTAGTATAAATGTATATTTGGTGTCATAATATTTGCAAGGTTAGTGGATCCTACCATTATTTCAAGTCATATTTTCTAATCTGTAATTGAAGAAATCTAAGTTTGAATCACAATAAATGTGCGAGAAACAATTAACAACACAACATTTTGTTTTAGGGTAGAACCACTAAAACATCCATTTTCTAATTGAATCCCTGTTTATCTCTATCATATTTTTAAGTTTCACATATCTAAGACTACTCCAAAATCAATTATCACTAAAGTAACATTAAAGTAAATAGCATGCAAAATGAAACTGATGTACATGGCAATATCTATATTATTTATTTGTCATTTACGTTATTTTGTTTGTAACGCAAATATGCATACAAAATATAACATTTGGTATATATATATATATATATATATATATATATATATATATATATATATATATCTATATATATATATATGTTTAACGTATATTACAAACCTGTGTGTATACATGCCAAAGTCTTAAATGAAGTATGAAAAGTTATCTCTGTATTTGTTTCATCTCATTAATGCACACACACACACACACACACACACACACACACACACACACACCTGCAACTCTTGATATTTGATGGTACTGATTTTAATGCATCAGTCTATTATCAGTGGAAAGGTTATTTACTAACTTAACAGCTGTACCTTAAGTAATCAATATTTCTAGTAAGCAGTGTTCATCAGGAAACAGCTCTGGAATCAGTGTTCATATTTACACATGCTTCTTGTTCTTAGAACAATAAAAGATATATTAAACAAATACTTCAACAAGAAACAGATCAGTGTTCCAGCATAAAAAAAAAAAATAAGAAATACAAAAAAACACTTTTTACCTTTGTCAGTGTGCCTGGGTACAGCATATTTTGGAAGGTATTCTGCAAATTCCAAACATTTTTCATATTCCTTGTAGGCCCTTAAGTTGAAACAAAGCTCCTCGACCAGTGCTAAAGCACTCTTGCACCTCTCTTCTTCGTATTCCCCAGACATCTCTCGTCACCATCTCTCAAAACATCCCAGTCCCAACACTAGTTTAGGGGGTTCCCAGAAGCAAATATATTATATACAGTTCTTGAATATTGCCTTCTCAGTTTCATGCCAAAGGTCTATGTGTAGTAGCAGACACTTCAGAAAGCTGATACTTTACATGGGTCATGTTGGCAGTCCTCTGTTCTTAATGCCTGAGCTCAAAGGTAAGTTTTAATTAGAAAGGGAGAATTCTCAATCATTTGATGTAAAAATGCATCCAGATTTACTGTGAGCAAAAGAAATGTGAAGCATATATTGCAGTGCAAACTTTAACATTGAAAAAAATAATGAGGGTTTTTGTGATACTCAGAAAGGTAAAATGAAAGAAAAAAAGACATCATGAAAAGAAAAAAAACTAAGTAAATAAAAAGATTTGTCACAGAAATGCCATTCTCTTTTTTCCAAGGTTCTAAATATCAGCTCTGTGAAGTAATGTACTATTTCACTCACGCTGGAGCAAGCAATACAGAGAGCAATGCAAGTGTCAAAGAGCCTCACAGCTGATGGTGTTTCTCTAGAAGTGACAGGAGTCTTTGCAGTTTGAAATCCCCCACACGTTCCTGTTAGAACAGTTATGTGCCTCAGGGTTTTAAGGATGCCTATTTGCAGTTGCACACGGGCATCAAATTAATGAACTGCTGAGTTGTTCTTTCAAACATTTAAGCCAATAAGTGTGGATAGAGGAAAATGCATGTTAAACGTATTAACAACCGAAATGCTAAGTATGTGCAGGCATCTGAATCAGCTGTATGTCATGCATTCTCTGCATGAAATACTACTTAAAATTTCCTTTAGTACTGTAAATAAACATGTTCATATGGAAGAACAGCTGTTACAAAACATTTTTAAATGCATTTGAAAAGGACATCTAGAAAATGCATTTAGGCAGCTATATCATAAAGGGAAATTCTCAAATTCTAATAAGGATTTCTTCAGTATTAAAAAAAGCAATTTCCTGCAGTACTGCTTTATTAAATGAAAACGATCTTCAGGGCTTCGTATACATGTACAAGTGATAATGCTTGCAGTTAAATTCAGGATGAAACCATATGTCAGTAGTACAGCTGAGTCTTATATTATCTTTCTTTGCTTTTATTTCCTTAATTATAGAACAGAAGGATAATGAAATCCACTACACTCACTTTAAACAGAGCCAAGTGCTTATGTCTTTTGCATATCATCAATTATAAATAGTGCAACAGGCTCAGAACAGATAATGCACCATTTATTTTTTTCAGTGATGTCCCTAGAATAACTTGTTACCCAGAAATATTCAGAACTACTTTATTTCGTTTAGAACATTTGATTTTTTTTCACTCTGAAATGAATTGAAAACAATTCCCGAGGCGTCTGTGTCTTACTTTTCTTCTGCTGCTTTTGCTTTTATTTTTGCTGGCTGTGTGACAGGTATGTATTGAGAGAGATATAAATCCAGATCGTTTTAATCCAGGTGTGCTGACAGAAATGTTTCATCATGCAACTATTCCATTCAATATTCAGTCACTTAAAACATGTGGCATTATTTGTATTCTCTGTTGCACAGTTTGACCTTAATTCCTTTTTTCTGGTGCACACTTTTGCAGTATACCTTCATACAATTAATACATCAAGATGTTGTAATTACTACCATATACATTTCTTTACAGGATGACAGGAAGCAAAGATCATTCAAGTTGTATGATATTCCACATGGGAAGCAATAGGTTTTGCAGCAGAATTTGAACTTCAGACTTCCCATAATACAGTTTCAAAAGCGTAGCCCTATTGCTTTATTTTACATACAGTGACAGCAGAAAAGGAATGATACATCTTTGAATAAAAAAGGCTTTGCAAACAGCAATGATGATGGTTTTGTAACTGATGTCTTCTTCCTGATATGAAAACTAAAAATTGAAATATTTACCTTCCCAAACATTGGAATGTAGAAAGTATTTTCAGAGTCTCTCTCAAATTCATTTTCTGTGGTTTTCAGGCCAGATGAAATAAAAAATCTGTTCTTTGAATGAAGGCTTTATCTGCTTTACTGCTGCAGTTTATTTAACAAATGTTCAGATGATGGCACCAAAAATTATTTAAGTGATTAGCTAATGTCCAGACAACAGAAATGTTTTAAGCTTGATCCAGTGTCCTGCATTCAGTTAATGTATGAGGTTTAGATTTTCAGTCCGATGGCAAAGACAACCTTGTGTGCAGCACACAGGAACAAAGATGCTCACAAACATGGAGGAAATCCAGGCGAGAAGGAGTTAATACAGTGAATTCAAGAAATGATGCTTGAATGGGGCAGGCCTTTAGGTTTCTCCAAGATTTGTGAATGTTTCTGAGTCAGCTCTTTTAAAGGATCCTCCCTTTTTCTTCTCAGAGTGATGCAGGTAGGTGTGAATATACAGCTTTTGTTCCACTCCCACAGTCCCGTTCTTTCAAGGCTGACTCTGAATTCCTCTCAGCCTTTCCACCTCCTCACCTTTATGCCTGTTTTCAGTGCTGCAGATGCGTGCGCTTTACCTTGCTTTATAAATTCCTCCTCCAGATTTCTCTGCAGAGTGCTTTGGCGAGGGATGCTCTTCAGGCCTCCTCCTTCTCTCGCAAGCAATGACTCAGCCTAATGAAATACCCTCCCACGTCTCCAAGCAGTCTTGGAAAATTGACTACTTTCACTTATGGGGTGGGGGATACTCTGAATCTCTTTGCATTCCCCTAGAACCCTGCCCCCACTCTTTGTCTCAGTGAGATGGAATGACAGTCTCCACTGTTATTCTGACAGTAATGTTGTTAAAATTCTAATCAGCTAAGCATGCTGAGTTTGAAGCACAGCAGAAGAATGACGTCTTTTCTTTTCAGTATTATTATTATATTTCATTCTTTGTTATTTTTGAATGGTGCTTTATTTGACCTTTACTAAACTATGCTTTTTTTAGGCTGATGCACTTTCCCTGCAGGGACATAGCTTTTCAGAAATTAGCTTTTTCCTGTGGCTTTGGATAATCCCAGTACCATTATTTTCACAGTTACTATTATTCGCAATATTACAGGCTGAGCAACATAAATCCTTCCTCTGGCCTCTCCACCACTTTCTTAAAACTGACTGCAGGATATGTATAATGTTGGATGCAAAACACAGACAGTGGAATATCACAGTATTTATGTTATTGATTTATAGAATAAACCTCCATCTTCAGGAACATATAAAAGGAAAAAAAATGTCACAGTACTAATCAATATATGGAAATGAGCACTAGAAAGCACAAAATTCATGATTCACTAAAATATTAATAAGTTACCAGATAATTAATGTCCAGCAATTTGCATTGCATTTGTTCTTTGTATTCACTATAGTAGAAGTACTGCCTAAAATCAGAGCACATTCCTTACTAGCTCACAGCTGGGAAACAACACTGTTAAAATTTGTAGTTCACATAGATATGCCTCTGTTCTCAAACACTACATTTATTTTACATTCTTAAGCAGTCAAGAACCAATAAGCTTTAATGGCATTAGATATGTCTCAATTACTCATAAGAGTCGTTTGCTTTATTGGGGCTTAGTACACATAATTCTCTGGTATATAGGTTAGTAGTAGACTAATTGCCCTTGTGGAGCATTTTAAGTCTTACCAATTAGGCCATGTGAGAATCAAACCCTGCACCTTGTGTTTGTTAGACAAACACAACCTCCCTTCCCTATTTTTGTTTCCTTCTTTTCTTATAATATATGTTATAATAAGTCATATATGATGTACTGTTAAATACAAATCATGCAAGGGATTTGCACATCACTGTTTACATGAATCCTATGAAATGAAGCTGAAGCTTTCAGTTTATTTATTTATTTTCTCACAAGTAGCATATACAAATGTCTTTTTTTAAGTTGCATAGATGGTGTCTTCTATCACTAGACATCTAGTACGTGTCACTATTGTACTCAACCTGAAGAGAGATGGTACTTTGCAATGTCAGAAAACCCGATTACTTAGAAATATATTTACTACATTGCTCTGGTATTCTACAGCACTTTCATTGACAGACCCATTCAAATGCTTCATTATCACCTAGAAACCTCAAGAGATCAGCCCACATTACCCCAACCAGCTGTAAATCTATAATGCATGACTTCAGCGAATGTTTCCTGCCAGTACCTTTTCATTTATATTACTGTAGCATTTGACAAGTACTGGTAGATACAATGTGGCTTTATTGTGTGCTCTGTCTGGCAAGCTTTTTTTTTTTCAGTTCTGAAGGTGAAAAAGGCAGTAAAACAATTATACCCCCATTCCAAATTATTTCTAAAACTGCAAAAGAAAATGCAGATCATGAGCTTTGGACATTCATGGTTGTATAAAACAAGCATGTCAAATCTCAATATCAATAATTTTCTTGAATTTATAACAGTTTTCTAAAATATGCATTTAAGCTCTTATTATGATGTGATTCATGACTTAAACAATTAATGAATAGTATGCAAGTATTCTTTCAGACTACCACTGGATTATATCAATTCTTCCTGTGTTTTAAAATCTGTAGGGCAGAGCAATAAAGGTTTATAAACTAAGCAAATATGAATATAACTTTTTTTCTTTTAAATCACACATCTAAAATCTAAGAGTACTAAAATATCTACGATTCATACTTTAAGGCAAATACAAACACATATTGATCTAATGCTAGCTATTTTTTTCTTTTAAACTACAACTGAAAGTTGGGAAGATGAATACAAGATATCTTTCAGCATAAAATAAATGCAAAAAAAAATGCTTGAGAACTGATATACAATCAATATAGGAAGAATTATTTTTGTAGTGTAATGTTATAAAACTATGTTATGACTGCGGTGGTGGTGCTGCGGTAGCGTTGTCGCCTCACAGTTAGACGTTGCCCGTTCGATTCTCAGTTAGAGCGTCTTCTGTGTGGCAACATGCGTGAACGGGCGTTCCTTCATTGAAGGTTGTGCGTTAGGCCCGGCAAGCCAGCACGTAAAACTCTACTGCCAGTTATTAGTGGACCAGAGTTCCGCTGTGGCGACCCCTAACCGGGAAAAGCCGAAAGACACAAACAAACAAACAATGTTATAAAACTATGTTACACAAAGACAAATCTGAGTGAGAGACAAAGTTTGGAAAAAAAAGGAATGGCTTCATTAATAGGGCCATATTCATAGTCCAGGGCACTGATCCTTAAACAGTGGCATTACCTGGAAATGCAAATTCCAGACTGTCAGCATGAATACATTCATGTGAAGGAGTTGTTGTAAACACTCCCCCATCACAAAAGCATAACATGCTTAATGCATGAGTGCTAAGGGTACATCTACTAAACTGACAAGGGTCCTCACACATATGAAAATCAGTATGACTCATAGACATGAATCTATAATGAGATAATTTCCATACTAAGCAAGTAAATACCCTGAACTTATACAAGTAAGCACCAATTTTTTCCAGGAGAATATGGAGATGTGAGGGGAGATCTGTTGGTGCTTGTGAATACCTAGACATTTTGCTGAAGAAGTCACTTGGGTAAAAGTTTCATTTTGGTGCTTATGCATACTTGGACAATTTAATGAAGGGCTTGCTTGGGTGAATATTTCATTATGCTGCTTGTGCATACCTAGACATTTTTTTCTAAAGGGGTCACTTGGGGAAATGTATTTTTTCATTCATTTATTTATTTGGCATTTGTTGACCAGGAAAGTCTGATTGAGCTAGTGCCCTTTTTCAGTGGAGGCCTGAGGAGAAGAGCTCCACAGAATAAACAATATGCATTTTTACAATTTATAGTCATTAAAATCAAACATTTTTTTACATTTATCAAGACAGGAATTAGAGGTTTATACGATAGAAACCAGCAGAGAAAGAGATTTACACACAAGCAGAGGGAAGAAAAATACAATTAGAATTAAATGCATGCAATTCAAGTAAGAATATACATTTGATATAAGGTACGAGATGCATTTTGCTGTGGCAGGATGGATATAATTCAGCAGCTGTGTATGTAATTTTAAGAAGTTAGGGGAGTAGTTAAACAATAAAGCATAGTGATGATGAAGGCAGAAGGAGGGCTGTAAGAAAGAAAAGTGTAAGGGTAGGAGAGAACTGGGAGGTCGGGATGGGTCTAGCCATCGAAATTACTGTTCATTGAACTGCAATTTCGTGACTGCATTTTTGCAAAAGTGCATTTATTCGAAAATGCACTTTTGTGAAAATTAGTTGAGTGAAGTGAGGCCACCGATTCTGGGAGCCCGTGGTGGTGCAGGTACAGTGTACTTTTAGTGGTGTATCAGAGGGGAGCTTGTTGTTGTAGATCGCTGTACAGTGAGGATAAGGGAATATTCCCTTTTGCCCACTGTAGTGGGATCTCGGAGTTAGTATATATAAGTAGTGGGGTTGGGGTGCAGGGGGCATGCCCCTCTGTTTACATGTTTAGTGTCTTTTTTTGTTTTGTTTTGCTCAACTGATTTTCACAAAAGTGCATTTTCGAATAAATGCACTTTCAAGAAAACAGAGTTGCGAAACTGCAGTTTTGGTGAAATGTAATTTTGATGGGTCAAAGTAGACTGGTTGGGATTTAGGTGTAATTTAGGGTAGATTGTAAGAAAAAAAAAGTATAAGGGTAGGAGAGAACAGATAGGTTGAGATTTAGGTTTAATTTAGGGTGGGTTATAGTCAAGAAGAAGCTGAACTTACCTGGCAAATTCGGACAGGTGTGCACACCCTACCAGGGTTAAATGAAGCCCTGTCCATTAAGTGCCTGCTTAAAAAGAAGGCTTTGGCTAGGTGAATAGTTTAGTGTAAGGAGAATAGGTAGATTTAAGGTATACACGACCCATCACGTCAGTTTGTAGTCTGTTAATATCACCTGCTTAGTCCACAGTATCAACAGTGTGCAGTATCTCATATGTGCCTAAATGCTGGTGATTTAAACCTTGTTGTAATGAGGTCTTTTAGTGGGTATGGTTTGCATACATTGGCAAAGCCTTTGTTATTGTTCTAGTAGTTCATCAAAAAAAATTATTTTAAAGAATAGTTGATCTAACAATATTGGGTCATGTTTTCTACTACTACTAATAAGTAAAGATTTCAACTATTAATGCTTTAATATGTAGGTTTATATGTATGCAAGAATTTGTTGGTCCTTCAGGTGGATTGTTGGTCTCACATATCATATTTTACTCCATAAAAATATAGTATATTAGATCTGTGAGCGACTTAACATAGCCGTATCTCGACCACGTAAAGGATACAATTTAAGGTTTTATTTATAGTACACGAATTCAGTATTGTCGTTATTGTTATTTTCATTTTTATTTCAAAAGATGTTTTATTTCTCTTCAGTGATGGTGCTGTCAAGTTGCTTAAGCATCCTAGTGTGTTTAAGTTGGAGTAACCCCCTGTAGCTTTAATTCTTAATGTTTGTGTTTGACATCAGGAGGGGTAACGAACTCTATTGGTAGTTCGTTTTTTGAATTGTCTTATAATGTGTTTTTTCTAAGTATTCTACTGTTTGTAGTCTGAAGAAGCTGGAACATTATTCCAGCGAAAGTGCTTACATTGAATCTTGTTTTGGTTTATCATATAATCTGTTGTGGTGGATTAAGTGGACTTTAAGTTGTTCAGTTGCCGTTTTACCCAGTTTGTTTTTTGCTGTTAGTTTTTTGTGTCTGTCATGGTGAGTGGCTTGGGTTCACCCTCACAACTTCTCTTTACTCAAGAGAATGGAAGTAACAACGTACCTTCGGGCTCCCTGGAAGTGAATGCTGCAGGTAATCTCACCATTTTGGTGGAGCAACTGTTAAAGAAAGTAGACACCTTGTCACAACATTTGGATGCTAAGACAGGGCAGTCGGCCCTTGTAGGTGCGGGTGCACCTAGTAGCCCACAACTTGAACAGCCTCAACCTCCTCATTTCAATCTTATGGATGGTAACAGAGCAACTTTGGTTTTTCAAAACCACCCACAAGGAGTGAGTGAAGACGGACGAACAAGGTCAACTATTCAAGGGCAACTTAATCCGCACGGCAGTAAAAGAATGGGTGAAGTGCAGAGAGTTAATGATGTCCTAACAACTGAGGTATTCCTGAGACAAACTTCTTTTTTCAGTACTAATGTTGTCAATGATGGGGCTAGCAATAACAATAATAACAGTAATATAAGCTCCATAGTAGGATTGTTAAATGAATTTGACCAAAAATTATACAAATGTAGGAAACTTCAACTTGAAGTTTCCTACCTAGAAGAATGTTTTAATAAAAAAATTATTCCAAAAGGTTTACGGCAGTGGCAATACCCGGTTGGGTTAGTAAATGGCTCACTGTTCCATTTGGAGTTTAATGCCCTATTTGACAAACAAGGTCTGGAATTCCTTAGTATTTTAATCAAGAACTATGTGGAACAGATTGCTATGCTTAGAAATGACCTAATAACTCTAGAACAGAATATTGTTGCTGCAGATGAATATGATAGATACAGATTTGAACATGCACACATATTCAGCAGCATTGAAGCTAGTCTTTATAAAAACATTGAAACTAAAAATTAGAAAATAACTAGAGACATGAATGAGTATTCGGAGTATCCAGCCCCTCCATCTAATACTAACACCAGTCTTAATGGGGTTGGTTTGAGTCTTATTGGGCAGACTAATGTTGTTGAAAGTAATCATAATGAATCCATGAATGGTACAGTCAATGATGGTAGCCCATGGGTTCGCCATAGTAAACGAATCAGGAATAATCAGCAACAACAGGTGCCTCTGTATGTTGATCAAATGGAAGGCACTGCTCATGCTGGTCATAGTAATAACTCTAATCATAATAATAACCCCAATCAGAGTTTTCGGTTGAACAATGAAGTGCAACAACAACAGTTTTCGAATTGGCATACCAACAACAGGAGGCGGCAGAATCAGAGGAGGCGATAAGAGGAGTTTTGCCATATGTCCTGGTAAGCACCGAGGGGGACTTTAAAATTTTCAACTATAGTTCCCTTCGGGTGGACAAGGATATGGTCAATTTCATTTCTAAAGGGCTGACTTTTGTTCCTGACAAAAGGGCCAATTTTGTGAAAACCATCATAGACCTTAAACGTTTCGTTCGTAAGCTCAATCTTTTATACCTTATGGGTTCCAATTCCACACTGACTAACACCTTAAAAGTTTCCAGCCTGTTCAACCCACAGCTGCAAGACACTCTAGCTTTGTTTGAAAAAGCTTGTGAAATTGATTTTAGAAGGTTGCTGGTGAACAATACATGGCATGCTAATAAGTGTAAGAACATCGACAGTGAGGAACTGACATTTACTGATTTGTTAAATGCATGTAAAGAGCGAGATATGAAACCAGATAAGGGTGGTGGTTTAATATTCATGGATCAGCATGATTATGTAAGCAGAATGCAAGTTGTCTTAGACAGTATAGTGTATGAACAGGTTAGTCTTAACCAAGTGCATGGAGCCTACAGGTCAATCAATAACACCCTCAATGATTTATGTTTGGAAGGGAGTATTGATATTGATAGTCTACACTACTTAATACAGGTCAATCAATAACACCCTCAATGATTTATTTTTGGAAGGGAGTATTGATATTGATAGTCTACACTACTTAATACAGGTCAATCAATAACACCCTCAATGATTTATGTTTGGAAGGGAGTATTGATATTGATAGTCTACACTACTTAATACAGGTCAATCAATAACACCCTTAATGATTTATGTTTGGAAGGGAGTATTGATATTGATAGTCTACACTACTTAATACAGGTCAATCAATAACACCCTCAATGATTTATGTTTGGAAGGGAGTATTGATATTGATAGTCTACACTACTTAATACATGTCAATCAATAACCCCCTTAATGATTTATGTTTGGAAGGGAGTATTGATATTGATAGTCTACATTACTTAATACAGGTCAATCAATAACACCCTCAATGATTTATGTTTGGAAGGGAGTATTGATATTGATAGTCTGCACTACTTAATACAGGTCAATCAATAACACCCTCAATGATTTATGTTTGGAAGGGAGTATCGATATTGATAGTCTACACTACTTAATACAGGTCAATCAATAACACCCTCAATGGTTTATGTTTGGAAGGGAGTATTGATATTGACAGTCTACACTACTTAATACAGGTCAATCAATAACACCCTCAATGATTTATGTTTGGAAGGGAGTATTGATATTGATAGTCTACACTACTTAATACAGGTCAATCAATAACACCCTTAATGATTTATGTTTGGAAGGGAGTATTGATATTGATAGTCTACACTACTTAATACAGGTCAATCAATAACACCCTCAATGATTTATGTTTGGAAGGCAGTATTGATATTGATAGTCTACACTACTTAATACAGGTCAATCAATAACACCCTTAATGATTTATTTTTGGAAGGAGTATTGATATTGATAGTCTGCACTACTTAATACAGGTCAATCAATAACACCCTCAATGATTTATGTTTGGAAGGGAGTATTGATATTGATAGTCTACACTACTTAATACAGGTCAATCAATAACACCCTTAATGATTTATGTTTGGAAGGGAGTATTGATATTGATAGTCTACACTACTTAATACAGGTCAATCAATAACACCCTCAATGATTTATGTTTGGAAGGGAGTATTGATATTGATAGTCTACACTACTTAATACAGGTCTATCAATAACACCCTCAATGATTTATGTTTGGAAGGGAGTATTGATATTGATAGTCTACACTACTTAATACAGGTCAATCAGTAACACCCCCAATGATTTATGTTTGGAAGGGAGTATCAATATTGATAGTCGACACTACTTAATACGGGTCAATCAATAACACCCTCAATGGTTTATGTTTGGAAGGGAGTATTGATATTGACAGTCTACACTACTTAATACAGTTCAATCAGTAACACCCTCAATGATTTATGTTTGGAAGGGAGTATTGATATTGATAGTCTACACTACTTAACTATGCCAGCACCCATTATTCCAAAATTCTTTGGGACTCCAAAGATCCACAAAGACCTCGCCAATCCACCTTTTAGACCTATAGTGGATGGTGTAGGGTCTATCACGTATGCATGTGCAAAAATTTGTGGATGCTAAGTTAAAACCTATTGTTAGATGTGAGCCCCAAATATGCCACGATTCTTGGCATTTTCTTGTTTGTTATTTGTCACAGTGGATGTTAAAGATCTGTACACCATTATTCCCCAAAAACTGGGTGAAAAATGGGTTAGAGAATTCCTCCATCGCAGGGGGCTTGACAACAAAGACATCAATGTCATAGAGAGTTTGTTAGAGTTAGTTTTGAATAACAACTTTTTATTTTTTGAGAACCAGTTTTTCTTGCAGAAAAGTGGGGTAGCCATGGGGGTTCCCTGTGGTAGCAGTTTTGCTAATAGTGTGATAACTTACTGGGAAAGGGTATTCTTGTTTAACAACTTAAAATTTAGAGAACATGTAACTTGGTATACACAATACCAAGATGACATGTTCCTCATTTGGAAAGGAAAAGCAGTTTTAATTCAAGTATTTATAGATGAGATCACGAAGTTCACAAATTTTCTTGAATTCACCTATCAAATAGGTTATGATGAGATAGATTATCTCGACATCCACCTTTCCAAAGATACCCTGAATAACAGATTTAGGGCCACCATTTTCCGTAAGCCCACCTATTCTAATGCATTCCTACATTTTTCAAGCTGCCACCCCTCGTTTTTTGAATTGTCTTATAAGGTGTTTTTTCTAAGTATTTTACTGTTTGTAGTCTGAAGAAGCTGGAACATTATTCCAGTGAAAGCGTGTACATTAAATCTTGTTTTGGTTTATCATCTAATCTATTGTGGTGGATTAAGTGGACTTTAAGCCGTTCAGTTGCCATTTTACCCAGTTTATATAGTCAGGAAAGTGTAAGGGTAGGAGAAATCAGGTAGGTTGGGATTTAGATGTAATTTAGGGTGGATTATAGGAAAGAAAAGTGCAAGGGTAGGTGAGAACAGGTAGGCTGGGATTTAGGTATAAATTAGGGTGGGTGGTTTGGATTATACTTGGTGAAGTGACAAGTCAATGTTCCGTTTTCGTGCTTGTGTATATCTGGGCATACTCCTGAAGGGAGTAACTTGGGGAAATATTACATTGGCATGTCAGAGAAGTGCTTGTGCATACATGATTAGACTGCTGAGGTGACCACTGGGCAAATAATTGGGTCTATATTAGATATTCGAATGCTTAAAAGTTCAAATCACTAAAGAACAAAATTTGGTGATCGAATGCTTAAATGTTCAAATATACATAAAAATTAAAAAAAATTAAAAAAAGAAAAACTAAAGGGTGTAGGCAGGGGGGCAAGCACCCCTGCACCCCCCACACCCCTGCTACTTAAATATACCAACTCCAAGATCACACTACAGTGTAGGAAATGGGAACTTTTCCATTTCCACACTGTAGCACACTGGTGCGTGATCTCGGAGTTGGTATATTTAAGTAGCAGAGGGTGTGGGGGGCACAGTCCCCCACATGGGAGGTGCAGGGGAGATTGCCACCCCTGCTTAAACCCTTTACTTTTTCTTTTTTTTTTTTTAAATTCTTTTTATAGATATTCAAACATTTAAGCGTTTGATCATTAAAGTTCGTTCTTTAGTGATTCGAACTTTTAAGCATTTGAATATCTAATCTAGACCCAAATAATTTATTTTGTGTAATTTTAGTGCTTGTGCATACTTAAGACAAACTACTGAAGGGGCTGCCAGGCAAGTGCTTGTGAATATATGATCAGACTGTTGAAGTGATTGCAGAACAAAAAAAAATATTTGTGACATTTACTTGTGCATTTTTAAAGCAAACTAATGAAGGTGTTGCTGGGAGAAATAATTAATTTGTGTGTCAGGAAAGTTTTTGTGCATACTTGAACACACTACTGAAGGGTTGGCTGTTTGCAAGTTCGTGGATTGCAATTCCAATATCAAAGGTAAAGCATTGTTTTTACTGACGTATGTGTGTACCGAGTGGATGCCAGACTATGAACTGCAAAACTGCCTCATTAGCATAGTGTGTTTTACAGCATTTCTCTTTTGCATCTCATTAGTTATAACGTCTTTTGTATCAGCACAGACTGCCTCTATATGAGTCTCGCCTTAAATATGTCCCTACTGCATTTGGACAAGTGACTATGAATACCATAGGGGTTATACATAATTGGTTGCAATGAAAATGTAATAAGACTCAGGTAAATACATATTCAGACATACCAAAAAAGATTAGCTGAGTAATGTTTCCTCAGAAATAAATTTAATAATTATGAGCTTTCTTCCATACAAGTAGGGCTTTATCAGAAATGCTTTGTTTTGTGGAGACGTCACCTTTTTATGTGGTATTTTCTGGAGTATGACAGTGAGCCCATCCAATTTTTGTGTGTTACTACTCACACATACAGTAATGCACACAGACTCATATACACACACACACACACACACACACACACACACACACACACACACACACACACACACACACACACACACACACACACACACACACACACACACACACACACACACACACACACACACACACACACACACACACACACACACACACATAGCCATGCACATGAATTATTTCTTGAAATAACAAGAAAGAAGCTTTGGAAAAATGCCGAGCTTAAAGATGTTATAATAACTTTTATGATTATTATGAGTTTTCACAGATTTTTCAAGTGTTGAGCAGAAGTCCAGCACAAGATTTGCAATAATGAGTATGTTTTTCAATTTTGAGCTATCAGTCCTAGTGACCATCAAGCATGCTCAGTCACCTCATTGTTTTCCTGCAGAGGTAGGATGACTAGAGCCCATTTATTCCTCCTAGGGGTATGTGCTGAAAGGCAGGATTAGTGCCATCATCATTCTAGGGAAATCGAAGAGGGGGGTACTTAATGGATCTAATTATACCCTGAAGGTGCTGGCTACATCTCATAAGGTTGGCATGCAGTAGGCATATAGAAGTGGTATGTCTTCTAGTTTTATGAGAAGCACCCTCAGTAGCCCTGACCCCCTTCCCCTTCCTTAAGGGCAAAGCACTTCCAGAAGTTCATGGCTTCTACCAGAGATTCTACTGGGACACAGCACCCCAGGCATTTGTCCTTAAACATTCTCTGAAGAGGAAGTTAGCCAGTTTCTATCTTCCATTCTCCTCTCTAACAGGCCCAGCCTTCCAGAATCTTGTCTACTAATCAAGCTCAGTTGGCTGGATTCTAATTAGGGCATTACCTTCTACTCATTTGGTACTTATTCTCCGAAGAGAAATGGGCGAAGACATGTCACTGTTTACTGAATAAATACTGCCCATAAATATATGCACAGAAATTAATTTTAGTCAGAGCCTATGCTGTAACGTATCTGCCTGGGTTTTATGGCTCACACTTGTCTTGGTTTAAGTGCACACTCAGGCTGCATCGTCTTATCATTCTGGGGTAAAACAATGGTCAAACAGCAGATTGAGTCTTCTCTGGGGAAAGAAGGGAAAGGGCTTCAGATACCGTCATGCCACTTAGACATTCACAAGTACTAGTATGCCAGAGTGCCATACAGAGAGATGCATGTGCTGGAACAGAGATACTTACTGTGCTCACAGGTCAGGGCCAGTGTGCTTCAGCTTCAGAATCAGACAATATGTCTTCATGGCGGATCACCTAGTGTAGTACTCCTACAGCAGGCAAAGCAAACAGTGGAATTTTGTGTGTATAAACTCTTCAGCTAAATATAAATGGTCTTCCTCTTATCTTCAGCAGGGATGGTTGATGAAACAAGTCTGTTTTGCAAAAGCAATTAAAAACATACAGAAATACAGAAAATGAAACAGAACAGGGTAAAAGGTAAAAGAAGCACAAAAGTACACACAGACAGAAACACACACACACACATATAGACTTCCAAAAAAAAACCTCAGTTCCCATGAATTACCATGTTGATGGGAGCCCAATGAACACTGAAGGTGCCATAAGAGATCTGGGTATCCAGGTCAACAGCCACCTCACCTTCGACCACCATATTGCCACTGTGGTCAGAAAGTCTTTCTACGTGGCACATCTTATAACCAAAGGTTTTGCATCCAGGAAGAAAGAGGTCGTCATCCCTCTCTACTCATCCCTCATTAGTCCAATCATTGAATATAACTCCCTGTTTGGCATGTACCTGACCAGACACCTACAGCAGCTGGAGAGGCCACAAAAGAACCTCACAAAAAGGATCCTAGGCCTTAAACACATGTCCTGCATGGACAGACTCAAGAAACTTCAGCTGTTCTCACTCTCTTATCTTCTACTTGGAGGCGATCTCTGCTCGACTTACAAAGCCATGTCTGACCCATCCCTACTTGAAATGCTACAGCTAAAGAAATTCCAATCTCCCCATGCCACACGTTTAAGAGATCACAACCTCATTACCACAATTAACAGAACATGTTGAAAGGACAGGCTCATCTCCCAAAGGCTGCTCATACTCTGGAATAAGCTTCCCATTCATGTCAAGCAGAGCACCTCACTGGCTCTCTTCAAGAGAAATCTTGACGAGTGGATGGGTAACAGAAAGTTCACTCCAGGGATCATTCCAGTTGCCCTACTGGATATGGGCACTGTGAACTAACATTGGGTGTCATGGTGCCTGGGCAATATTTTGGGAGCTAGGCTTGTAAAGGCTCCAGGGCCATTAGCCTAGTACATACCAATTAACCTATACATGTATACATAACATGCATACATGTATGCACAAAAGACACATGCACATACATGCTTACTTACATTAAAACATATATTTGCACATAGAGTCATACTTATATGCACAGAAATACATGCACCACATCTATACTGTACATCTGCACAGATACACAGGCAAATGGCAGTATTCAAACAAAAGCATAGAAGTGTGCAAATACAAACACTGTGCCTTGGAGGACACATACTCTCACAGAGATATATACACACACTCAAAGAAAAAATGCACAGGACTAAGTACAAGTTGATACTGTCTCTCCATTTTACTACCAATGACAAGATTCAACCTCTAGAACATAGATTCCAAAATTCCCTCACCCAATGGCACTTTTTATAAAAAGCATCAATACCATAGAATTCAAGGGGTACTTTAATCAATATTTGAGACTGTTTTACAATGTCTATAAACTCACGATTGCAACCTACATATCAGAGTAAACTAATTTGTCAGCACTTTTTTTTTCTTTTTCAGAAGTAAAGCAACTCTAACAAAATAAGGTTCATTCATGCACCTAGGAATACTTCATGCTGGCAGTGACAGGTGTGCGAAGTCCATTCCCTCACCTTATGAATGACACTTACTTTACATGCCTTCTTCTACTGCTATTAAAGAAGCAGCATTGTAGCATTGTAAAATGACATAATAGTTATTAGAGTTTCATTTAGTTTATGGGTCACATGTTTACATTATGTTCAAATAAACATGCAGTTATTTTCATACATATATATTCTACATATATATTCTTCATATATATATATATATATATATATATATATATGTGTGTGTGTGTGTCTGTGTGTGTGCGTGTGCGTGCGTGTGTGTGTGTGTGTGTGTTTATATATATATATATATATATATATATATATATATATATATATATATATATGGATAGACTTTGTTTCACTGAATCTCATTTCACTGAATTTCATTTCACCCTGACCACATTGCTGAAAACTGAAATTACTGAAAACTCATTTCAATGAATCTCATTTCACTGAACTGAAATTAGTATATATGGCACTGTGTAGAGTACTGTAAGGCAAGTAAAAGGTATATGTCCTTTTCCTCACTGTAGTGCGATTCTGGGGTTAGTATATGTAGTTTGGGGGTCCACAGCCATCCACATTGGGGAGGTATGTGGGGTGTGTAGCCCCCCACCCTTGTTTGTTTTATATTGTATTTTATGAAAAACTTCAAAACAATACATTTTAAAGAATAGACATGCATAGTTACAACACCAATGACTAAATTTCTCCAGAAGACAACATGTACTCAAAATAAGTGGGATGCTATGCCCTTCAACCCCCCCAATGTGGGGAGGGTTGTGCATCCCACACCCCCCATAGCTATATATACTAACTCCAGGATTGCTTTACATTGGGGAAAAGGGCATATCACTTTTACTTGTATTACAGTACTCTACATAGTACTGTGGTGGTGGTGCTGCAGTAGCATTGTCGCCTCACAGTAAGACGTTATCCTGTTCGATTCTCAGCTAGAGCGTCTTCTGTGTGGAGACATGCGTGAATGGGCATACCTTCATTGAAGGTTATGCATCAGGGCCGGCAACTCGGCACGTAAAAATCTACTGCCAATCATTAGCGGACTGGAGTTCTGCTGTGGCGACTCCTAACCGGGAAAAGCCGAAAGACACAACAGTACTCTACATAGTACCATGTATACTAACTGCAGTTCAGTGAAATGAGATTCATTGAAATGAGTTTTAAGTAATTTGAGTTTTCAGCGATGTGGTCAGGGAGAAATGAAATTCGGTGTAATGAGAGACAACGAGAGAGAGATAGGTATTTATTTTTAGTTTGCTAAATATGAACTGAGTTAGGTAGAGTGATTCATAATATAAACTATGCAAAATAAAGAATACAAAGCAAGACTGTGATAGTGAACAGTAACAGCACAGAACTACAAGAAGAAAAAACAAACAACAGTATGTTGCACTTTATAAAGGCAATTCATAATGATGGAGTCAGTTCTGGCTTTTATTTTCACTGCCAAAATTGAAGCATTCATTTAAAGCATAATACTTTGAAAATGATGCATTATTCCAAATATGCAATGAAAGGAAAACAGGTGAATACCTCATTTTTTTCAATATGTTTGTTCACCTTAGCAATGGTAATTTTTAAGGTAATTTCATTAAGTAGAAGGGTTTATCACACAGCTAAAATGTTTATTTAAGGCAGGCAACTATTTGAAATTTTCCAACAAAATTTTGTGTGTTTCAGATATAATTTTGAATTTCTTATTAATCACAGAATAAACATTATATTACACAGTGGGTCCTTGATTTAAACTGTGTGAATATTTATAACTTTACATATACTTGGGACATTGGCTTTTATTAATAGCTACTTTTCTGGGAGTATTATTTATTTTTTTATTTTTATTATTACCCTGTATTAGAAAAAAGCCCAACAAACCTATTACAAACTGCCTGCCTTCAGCATGCATGGTCCAATGTACAATTAATTGTCCTCAATGTTCGATGAGTGACAATAATACGAAGCTGCAAGATGTCTATTACTGAAAAATGAATAATATTGGTCGTTTTAACATTCAGGTTAATTTAGCTTTTTACCAAATTAGGTACTTGTTTGTTCAAGCATGCACGCGCGTGTGTCTAAGTGTGTCTGTGTGCATGCAAGTATATATGTTTGCATGGCATTCTTAAAGAAGTAGCTGCCATAAAAATAAATATTTATTTAGTATTCTGACATCTAATAAATTCAGTCTTCTTTTGCATTATACCATAAAAATTTTGCATCTTTCCATTCTTCTACAGTTTAATGCTACCATTGTACCATTTGGATAATTGTTGCCTTAAATCAGATGAACTGTACTTCCTTGCAGTTGTATAATGCTGTCCTAGTTCACATTTCCAATTAGAATGGTAGTTCAGGTAAATATAACCTTAATTTCTTAAGATAGCTGTTACTGCATCTTTGAAATAATAGGTAATCTAAGACACCTATCTCAAAATCAGTGTGACACACACTGCCTTGCACCCACCAGTACAGTTGAATCCCACTAGAGGTAGGGATAATTTTACATTACTCAAATGGGCAGTGGTCATTAATGGAAGCCATATCACATTCAGCATATGATAAATAAATGGAAAACATATACTGGTGCGGAAGTCTTTTAATTTCTCTAAATGTACTAACTGTAATACATTATAGGTAATGTAAAATTTGCCTGTCATTTTTACAAAACAAAAATATGTATAGAGTCATTGGGGCCTTTAGAAAACTAATGCATTAACCCATTAGAAGACTTTTACCAAGGTAGAGAACTTGCTGTTTTACAAGTTTAACAAAAGAAAAAAAAAATAGCCACACGAACTGCAAATTGAATACTTGAGCATGTCACTGCAGTACAAAGAAAATGATTTCAGTAATTTATTTATTTATATTTATTTATTTTATATTTGTTTACCGGGAAAGTCTGACTGGGCAGAAACCCATTTTCCGTGGAGGCCTGTGGAGAAAAGTTCCGCATAATAAACATTAGATAAACATAGACATAGTGATGATACTATACAATACATGGAGAATAAGATAAGTAAATTCACACAACTTGTATAATTTTACAGGATTCCAGCTACATAGTGTATGTTTGAAGATAAAAAACTTTGGTTACAACTTATCTCAAGGATGATTGTTGGTAAAGGAGTAAAGGAGCAACGAGTGGATTATTAAAGTTTGAAGTATAAGAGTGAGTAAGAGGTAGGCCATTATTATATATTCAGTTTCTGTGCAGACGTGGAGAAGTAGGAAGTGAAGAAGTAGGAAAAAGATGAGAATAAGAACTATTGGGGAAAAAGACTTCAGTTGGGATAGTGACTGATAGGCAGATTGTTATTTTGTTCTTCTTTCGGCTTTTCCCAGTTAGGGGTCGCCACAGCAGAACTCCGGTCCGCTAATGATTGGCAGTAGATTTTTTACAGGTGCTGAGGTGCCAGCTCAACGTCCAACCTTCAGCGAAGGCAAGCCCATTCTAGGCATGTCTTTTGAATGCCACTTGACCGCGGGGAGGACATGCAGACTCCACACAGAAGGCGCTCCAGCCGTGAATCGAATGGGAGAACCTCTTGCTGTGAGGCAACAATGCTACCACTGCACCAGCGTGACTGATAGACAGATGATTTCTGAATTATGCTTGATTAGGGGATGGGGGGGTGGAGTAAAGTACACTGCTGAATTTCAGAGTAGGAGAGAAATATTTGTAGTTATTATTTTCCCTGGACTGTTACAAGGGCAAAGCCATTTGTCAGTTAAATATGTTTTGAGTAATTTTTTTAAATTGGGTTGGGTTGGGAGTAGTTCTAATAGAAAGAGGTAGTGCATTCCATGTTTTTGCTACTTGGTTAGAATAGAGAAAGTCCCCTGCAGTATATAAGGGTTTGATAACTTGTAGTAATGATATATTAGTTGAGCACAGAATACATTTATTGGAGTATTTGTAAAATATTTCAGACAGCTGGAATTTTCTCAGACTGATACACTACTTTGTGAGCAATGATTATCTGAGTATAAGCTAAACGCTGAGGTAGTTCTAGCCAGGAAAGTTCTTTAAGGTGAGGCAGTGGTGGGTCCTATGTGCAGAGTCTGAGGCAAATTTAGCTGTTTTGTTATAGCATGTTTTTAGTTCATCTAGGTCTGTCTTTCTAAGATTTATGAGTATAGAGGAGGCATAGAGTAATGTTGACAGGAGGTGAGTTCTGGCTATAGTTATCATAGAGATTTCTGTAAGAAATCTTCTGTTTCTATATAGTGCTTCCATTTTTTTGTGTGTGTGTATTCTTAATTGTTTGTGATAAGTGCATGTCAAATCTTAGCTTATTGTCAATTATGATTCCTAGTAGTTTTGTCTGAGATTCTGGACAAATGTTTGTATTGTTGCTAGCAGTGATGTGAAAGGTGGGTGGTGGGTCTGAGGTTCTGGTGGGGAGAAAGATCATGAGATTGGTTTTGTTTGGGTTAAGAATGAGCTGGGATTTGTCTAGCCATGTTTCAATTTTAGTGAAGGATTTTTGTGTTATGTCCTGGAACTTTTGTATGGTGCATGTGGCACATATCAGGGTAGAATCGTTTGCATATTGGCTTGTGGAGGCTAGAGGGGTAGCTGTGTTGTGGGCATTAGTAAATATAGTGAAAAGTAGAGGACCAAGGATGGATCCTTGTGAGAATCCTAATTTCACTGGGAGAAGGGGGGATAGTTTCTGGAGCCATTTTACTTCTTGTTGATGACCTGTTAGGTAGCTTTGGAACCATGTAAGGCCAGTGGGACTGAGATTTAAGTTGTCAGTAGTTTATTGTGAGAAATAGGATCAAAGGCCTTGGACATGTCAAGGAGGACTGATGAAACTATTTTACCTTAATTTCTGAATTGATTGGCATTATAGATAAAGCTGAGGAGAGCAGTTATGGTGCTACGATGGGGTCTAAATCCATGCTGGAATTTGATGAGAAGATTATTGGTTATTAGATAATGTAACAGTTAAGAACAAATTCACCTTTCTAGAATTTTTGATAATGGGGAGAGAATGGGGATGGGTCTATAATTAGTCAGTTCAGATGAATTACCCCCTTTATGCAATGGTATTATACGGTATATAAGATTTTCCAAATGATGGGACTTGTTGTTCAGAAATGGACTGATTTATAAGTATTGATACAGGGTATGCAATGGCCTCTGCTGCTAGTTTTAGAAATTTTGCCTGTAGGTTTTCTAGTGCTATTGTGGTAGTTTTGAGTTTTTTTGGTCATTTTTCTATGTTTTTTGCGGGGATGGGCTGGAAAGAGAAAGTGTCATTTTGATTATTGTTTGGTTTAGGTGTAGTTGATGGGTGAGGTAGGTTGTTTTTGGTTAGTGATAGGAGACTTTCATTAATATATTTATTAAATTGTTCTGCTATGGATATTGGGCTGTCTGGTACTTTAAGGAGAGGGGTTGAGGTTTTACCAGGATGTAGGATTTTTTTTATTGCACGCCAGACTTTTTGTGGATTATTCCTGTGTTTCCAGTGTAAGTTAATGTAGAATTTTTTTGTCTTGTTTGTTTTGTTGTTTTACCTTATAAGCCTAGTTGTGCAACCCAAACATGACCCACTAATTTTCTTTATATAGGGGTTATTTACTGACTGCTTCTGTACATCAGAGAGATAAGTGCCATACCATAGGTTGGTTAGGAAGGAACTCTGCTTCTCATGGATGGGGAGCCTCTTCCAGAGAATTGGAATTTTCAGAAACAAATCTGATTCTCCAACATGTTCTATTTATGCCACAAGCAAACATTAAGTATTTTAATGTAGTAGTTCCAATGCTGTTTGTTTTGCTGGTATGTAAAAGTCCATCAAAACAGGGTCCAGGGATGCCTTGTATTTGCTAAGAACACCTCTCAGAAGTCTTTATGATACCAAATAAAGAGATAGGGCTTTTAGGCAATCAATGTAGGATATTGTCATTACTCCCTGTATTCTTTTTGTAAGGAACCTTAGTGGACATTCCAGTTGTTGCATGTGTCAGGTCTGGTCATGTCTGTCTGGTCAGATTTAAAGTGAAGGGGACATTGTACTCTCTGATAGGTCTGATGAGGGCCAAGCTCAATGGTACTATGATCTCTCTGGATCTAGATACGATGTCCTTATTTATAAGTTGAGCAACACAGAAGTATTTTCTCATTACCTTGGACAAATGTTGGTCAAAGGCTAGGTTACTATCTACATGAGTTCCCAGATCCCTGACTAGTAAATTAACTTTTAGGAATGATTTATTGATACTGTAGTTTACCAGAATGTCTGAATTTCTATAAAAAATTATAATGCATTTCTTGGTATTGACTTTTAAGCCATGGCTTTGGTAACAACCAGAAGGGTGTTCTTATCTTTGTGGGAATTCTATGACTGTTCCCAGGATGCAATCTCTGGCAAACTTGATTAGCCAGAGGCCTTTGATATCGGTTTTGACATCTGAGAAGTAGATATCAAAGAGAAGCAGGCCCAGCACAGAGCTCTGCAGGACTCACTGGTCCTAACCTCTTGGATCCTATCCTTCAGCCAGCTAGTTATACAGCATGTTATAAAAAGGTTTGTTTATTCCTAGTTCCATAAGTTTATTGACAGTGCCCAAGTGGGGTATTGCATCAAATGCTTTAATCAGATTTAGGTAGGCAGTATGCATCATTTCCCCTTATCTTCTGGCTTAGTGACCTTTTCAAAAAAGTCCACCATGTTCATCATGCATAACCTTCCTTTGACAAAGCCAAACTGATATAAATCCAGTGTCCAATAATTATTTCCATGACTCTGTAAATAAGACTAGTCATACTTATGAGTCTGTAGTTTCCAGGATCTGTTCAAGGTCCTCTGTTATGAAGAGTGATGACTGCCACAGACATCCATTATTGAGGCACAAACTCTGTTTTAAGACTATAGTTAAAATAGTGACTTCAGGAGTCCTGATAAGTTGCATTTTAGACTTTTCAGGAGGCATCCCAGGATGCTATTGGAGCCCATCGTGACTGTGTTCTTGGCTTTAACAAGGGGCTATGTTTGAGGATTATTTTGGGGGGAGGGTTGTTGGAGGTGAGATGGAGTAAAGGTGGAAGTAAATTTGTCTGCTAACAGGTTTGCTATATCACCAGGCTCATTGAATGTGTCGCCATTAACCAACAGTTCAGGACACTGATGTGTGCTGCCTTTGAGGTTTCTGGCATAGTTGAAGGCTTTATGGTTATCTTTCACATGTGAGGCTATCTAGTTTAATGAGAAGTTTTTATCTTAAGGGAATTACCCTTCCTGATTTTTGCCATAACTTTTTTCCTTTTGTTGTACATCCTGTTTAACACTGGATGCTGCCTGGGTGGCTTGTTTCTGAGGCTAGTCCTGTGTTTACTTCTGGTAGGTAGAGCAGATTCTATGTTGCCATTGGCATGATTGTACAAAGTTTCTGAGAGCAATTCAATGTAGGCTGATGGGTTCTCAGGTTTGGAGAGGCACTGACTTTTGACAAACCTTTGCATAACAAAAGGTAATTCGCCTTGGATAGTTCCTAACTGTTACTAGTTTTACTAGGATTACAGAGTTGATTTTGATTTTGAAGGAGACAGCTTTATGGTCAGACATAACCAAGGAGGATGAGACATTGATGTGGGGGGGGGGGGGTGCAGCATTCTCCTATATTTGTTAGTATGTGGTTGGGAGTGTTGTAGCCTGTAATGGGTGTATTCACTATTTGGTCAAGGAGGTTTACATTTATGAAGTCCAGGAATATCTGTGCTTGTAGATATGAGGCTGTGTAGGATTTCTTGGCTATAGAGGGGTAATTAAAATCTCCTATGAGTAAGGTGTTAAGTTGGATAGTAAGTATCTACAGCAGGTTTAAGTATACATTGTGAGCTTCTTGGAACATGGCAGATGACTGTGAAGCAAATGCATTTCATCACCTGTCCATGTTTGTTTTCCAGGCTATAAGTCAAAATATTGAATTCCTTTTATCTATCTATCTATCTATCTATCTATCTATCTATCTATCTATCTATCTATCTATCTATCTATCTATCTATCCATCCATCCATCTATCTGTCTAGCTACCTATCTATAATGACCCTCCCCAGCCAAGACATGTACCCCATGAAAAATACAGAAACTTTTATTAAAGATGTTTAAATACATACAACCATTATATAATGCCAAATAAATAAAAAAGGAAATTTACTTTGAATATGTACAAATGAAAAGGAACTAAAAATATAATTCCTACACAAGTATATCAGTTGCTAAAACTCATACAGTCATAGTTTAAGGCAATCATAAACTAATTGTACAAGGTAATACAACTATCCTGAAATCATTGGTTAACTCAAGTTTGATTCTTCTTCTTTTGGCTTTTTCCCAGTTAGGGGTCGCTACAGTGGATCACATTTCCGCTCATGATTGGCAGTGGAGTTTTACAGTGTCGAGTTGCTAGCTCGGCGCCCAGCCTTCCACAGAAGGCACACACATGCATACACTCACACCTAGGGCCAATTTAGAATGTAAATCCATCTACAGCATGTCTTTGGGATGTGGGAGGAAACCAGAGCACCTGGAGGAAACCCACGCGACCACAGGGAGGACATGCAGACTCCGCACAGAAGGCACCCCAGCTGAGGATTGAACCAAAGAACCTCTTGCTGTGAGGTGGCAACGCTAACCGCTGCACCACCATGGCCACCCCATTAACTCAAGTTTGATTGTATTATGTTATAACAGATTACAGTTTTCTTGATACATAGATATGAATTAGAGTACAATTATGTTATCATTGGCGTATGAAGCAATCAAATTTGAATCATTATTGACATAATTTCATTAGGCAGACAATTCCAAATGGCTGGTGCTTAGTTATAGAGCATTTTCTCAGAGGAGGCCTGAGAAAAATGGTGTCTGGAAAAATACAAAAAGTGCTGAGAATTGTACCAGGATACTCCAACACATGAATGCAACAAATATAAATGCTGTTCTTGAAGCAAAGTAAATTTATTTAACGAAACACAGTACTTGTAAAGCACTTTTCGTCCCACTAAATAGAGGGACTTCTTCAGACAAAAAAATGTTCTCAACTGCTGTTTAAATAACCCTGTCCTACATTTGATAGGACCACGCATAATTGATACAATTAAAATCAAAGTAACAGTTAGTGGTTTAAATTAGTAATTAAAGCAAAAGGTACAGGCATTAACACTGTGTGCAAAGCTATCATATTAGCGAAACACAATGTGTTCAACAAATCGAACACATGATTTAAACTGTTCGAACACCCACATATATTAAATAATTATTAATATTTACTGCGTGAAATGTTGTTTACTTATAAAGAGTAGTACTATAAAAAAAATATATATATATAAATGTATAGCAGCTACGGCAAAAGAGCAATTCATTAAAAAAGGTCACCAACAGATAAGAGACCACCTTGATATATTACAATACATACATGTTATACTCAATAAAAAATACAAAATACAAAATACACATTTTACATATAAAAATATATAAAAAACATAAAAATCAATAGTATATGTCTGAACAACTAATTCATGTTCCCACAAAGTAAAGGCATACACACCTTTGAGTTCTGTGGTGTAAGTAACAGATATAATAAATATATATACATTTAATAAACATCAGAATACACATTTTACCTATAAAAATGTATAAAAATCTTTGAGCTTTGTGATGTAAGCAGCTAATATAGTAAATATATATATATATATATATATATATATATATATATATATATATATATATATATTTAATTAATATAATGTATGTAAATGAAATTAGGAATAGATATAAATATAAAAATTTTAAATTAAATATAATGTAGAGAACCTGACTGTTACCTGGTCAAACTCTTCATTTTTAAAATGGGATATATGGAGCAAGTCTCATTAAGGCCTGGGAATGAACAAGCATTGGTACGAAGTTGCCAATACAGTTCTAATATTTCCAACCGTACAGAGTCAGAGCCTCCCCGTCCATCATTTTGAACACAGTCTACTGCCTTAAATAAAAATGTATGGTGGGAAAAATCACTAACATGTTCGGCTAATACATTTTCTAATTTGCCTTTCTTTATATAATAAAGATGTTCATACACCATCTCACGTAGCCTTTTATCTGTCTTACCAAAGTAAAATGCTAAACATTGTTGGCATTGTGTGACATAAACAACACCTTTGGACTGGCAATTGAATCTATTTTTTACCTTAAATGCATGGTTTCTGATGTTGAAGGTTTCACCAGTGGCCATATTAGGACAGAAGTTACACATGCTACACTGAAACATACACTTTCTCCATGGCAACTTTGGGGTATTACCCTCCATGATTTGCTTCAAATTGCTACCCCTTTTCCACACTATTTTAGGGGTGTTAGGCAATTTGTTTCTTAGCTCATTGTTGTTGAAAATCAATGGCGAATTTTTGTGGATGATAGATGAAATAAATTCACTGTCAGTACTAAAGGGTGTTATAAAAGACAAATTCAATTGGTTATTTTCACTGTGTTGACTCTGAATTGTGATGTGTAGGCCTTTACCTAGGATTGGTTGGAAAAACCTAACCTTCTTTTCTCTTGGACTTCCTTAATGAGGTTAATAATCAGTTGTTCTGGGTAACCTCAGTTGGTAAACATATTTTGTAATGTTTTACATTCTTCTAAAAAATCAAGCTCCCTTGATACCATCCGAGCGGCCCGGACCAATTGCCCTTTCACTACAGATCTCTTTTGGTACCAAGGGTTGTTACTTTCATAATGTAAGAAACTATTGGAATAAGTATCCTTTTTGTAAATCTTAGCACATTAGGTTTTGTTCTGACAGTCTTTCCATAGTTCTATATCTAAATAGACAATCCTGTCCTTACCAAATGTGTACGTGAATTCCAAGAATTCAGAACTAGTATTAAAGTAGGTTACAATGTTCTTCACTTCATTTTTGTTTCCTTGGATTAAAATAAAAATGTCATCAAGGAAACGTGTGCAGAGTTTAATTTGATTGTTCACTTGTTTATTTTTCCACACAATTTCCTGCTCCCAGTAAGCCATCACTAAATTTGCGAAACTACCTCCACATGGGGATCGCATGGCGACCCCTACTTTCTGGAGGTAAATCTTGTTATTAAAGGTCAAATAGTTGTAAGACAAAACAATGTCTAATAACTCTGAAACAAGTGATAGTTCAGCTTGGGTAGCTCCCCTTTTCTGCAAAAGGAGGCAAACCCATTCTATACCAAGCTCGTGGGGTATACATGAGTACAAATCCCTCACATCTACAGTTAAAAAATGAAGATTCTCATCAAATGTAAGGGTATTAAATTTCTCAAGAAATGACCAGGAATCCTTACAAATTTCGACTTCCTGTTTCACATATTTTTGTAGTATGTTGTCTACTACTTTGGCACAAGGGTAAGTGATACTGTTCCTTCCATCAACTAGTGGTCTCATGGGATGGTCGGAAATTGATTTATGAATCTTAGGAATACCAAATAAAATAGGAATCCTGGGTGTAATCATAGTGAGATAATTAAATGTTTGCAGGTCAGTTCTACCTTCAATGAAAAAAAATCATTGAATAGTGAACAGATTCTTGAATAAGCCTGATTTAATTCATTTTTTGAAACCTCCTGATACACATTACTGCCAAGTATTTTAAATATTTTAGTAGTGTATTGTTCTTCTGTCATGTTTCATAATCCTTGTCAGGTTTCATAATCCTTACTCCTGTTTCCTTCAATCTAGTGATGGCTTGTTTCTCGTATCTACTTACATTAAACACAGTATTCTTGCAAAAAATATTTGAGGACAAAACATTACGTAAATCCATTTCACAAATTTTGTCAAACAAAGCCAGTGTAGGATGCATTGGCGGAGTAAAAGTACTTGCTACGCGACAACAGTCATGTCCCGTCATCTCCCCCCCAAAAAACAATTTTAAATTAATTCTCCTAAGAAAAAGTTTCAGATCAATTAATGTGTGGGCTAAGTCAGCTTTACTGCTTGGTACAAAGGTATAACCTTTTGAAAACATTTCAATAACCATAGGGTCTATCTGTACATTAGTGAAATTAAAGATTTTAAAATCCTTGTTAGCCTTGAACAAAATAGTAAAAGCATCATGATTTAAACACAGAACTTCATTAGAAGTTGCAGTAGTTACCTCCCCCTCTTCCCTCGAACATTGTTCCTGTTGTTGGGATTGTATGGGTGGTTCATGTTCTGCCTCAAGTTGTAATGGGAGGCTCCAGTATGAAAATTTTCTTGTTGCCCTTCATTAGAGTTAAAATTGTTGACATTCATAAAACCATTACTGTTTTCTTGATTATATCTCTGCTTAGTGCCGTTCTTTTCAGTTTGTAAATTACCTTGTTGGGTTAATCTGATGTCTTCTACGTCGTTGTGGGTTTGGTAATTTCGGCTTTCTCTATTAGCCTCTTCTGACCCAATCAATGAACCCGTTTGTGAAGGGGGGAGGGTTCGGGTAAGCCCTACCATTACTATACGCCTGCTGGTCCCGGTTTAACTTTTTAAGTTTGGTTTCCTTAATTTTATTGACATATTGGTCAATACTATGAAAAATACAGTTGTAGTCATATTTGTATCGTGAAAAGTCACCATTCTTCTGAATGTCTTCGTCCAGAACAGTGGCTTCAGATACTAAAATGTTTGCCGATTTTTGGTAATGCACACACATAAGGTCTAATAGCTCCAAACCATGTTTGTTGAACAGTTTAACAAAGTCCTGATGAAACAATGATCCCTCTGTTAAGCCCGTCGGGTACTGCCAAGACCTTAAGCCCTTAGGTGCAATCCCTTCCGCTTGGCACTCCTTAAAATAGGCGATTTCCAGCTGTGTCTTCCAGTATTTCACTAGCTTCTGATTAAGATGTTTCAGTTGCAATGAAATGTCCCCAGTACCCAGAGCTGGTTGCTCTTGGTTTCTACTGCTGGATGGTGTCTGCATGGAAAGTGGCTCCGCTAACCATTGCAGTAGTTTAGGAGCCCCAATAAGCCCATTCGATCTATTTGAGTCATTTACCATGTTATCATTGTGGGCACTTTCAGACAGTGAAGTATTACCATTAGGGGGACTACTTATTGTTAATGAAGTTGCTGGTGGGACAATCCTACCATTTTCAACTACTGGTAAGTTGGTTAAGACAGCAGTCGAGTAAGAGCTGTTAGAGGTTGAACGCACGCTAGAGGCGGAAGCGTTACCCACTAGACTGTCAATCCTTTTAGAAAGAGAGTCCACTTCTTTAGTCAGGGACTCAATTAGAAGAAGTAAGTTTGTATTTGGATCTTGGACTTCTTTCAGTAATGCGGTTGGAGAGGGTGCAGTACTTTACAAGTACTGTGTTTTGTTAAATAAATTTCCTTTGATTCAAGAACAGTGTTTATATTTGTTGCATTCATGTGTTGGAGTATCCTGGTGCAATTCTCAGCATTTTTTGTATTTTTCCTGGTTTGTTTTTCGTCTGAGGAGCTTTGGTATTATTATGGCTGATGAACCTGCACCCTCTCTGGCCGTACTACTGAAAGAAGTATACTTCATAGTGCACCTGCAGGAGATCTCTTTGCTAGTCATGAATGTCCCTACCCAATAGGGTGCCCACTCCTGGGAAAGTCACAGGCATAATCCACAGCATATTCACAGAGGATGGAGTGCTCTGTAAGAGCAAATGACATGATGGCTTATGGGTAGTCTCAGCAGAGAAACTGGATGGAGGTATAGACATTGGTAGCACTATGGGACCTTGAATCTGCATTCCCCCAACTTATGGTGGGCTTCTCCACCAGAAGTACAGGTAGATCAGCCATGAGATTGGCAGTCATAATGTTGGTTGGCCACATAGGGATATCTGCAAAATAAGGACTATTTGTGATATCTTTTCATTATGCTGTATAAATGGGTTAGATACTCCCACAGGCCATCACACACACAATATGTGTTCCCCAACCAGGTCAGGTATGTCTGCAATGTTGTTTAACTGTGTATAATTACCATGCACAAATACTGAGTGATGGCCACAAATATACACTGATCAGGAGGGGAACAGTACCCGTGGCATTGTCATCCTTCATATTCTTAATGAAACTGGAGTCAATTTAAGATGGCCCTGCCACTGGAGAAGAGGGGCTTCTCTTTGCTGATGCTTCAGCTGCATCCTTTGCTAGCATGGCATTTCAGTATAAATGAGTGCTTTGTGGGATATGACTGCCACAATAGCCATGTCTACCATGGCAACTGTGACACCTGACTGTGCCATGATTTGGTGGCCTTCATCATCAGACCCAGACTGTTCCCCAAAATCAGGCATGCCTAGATACACAGTGGAAGAATGTGGCAATGCAGCACTTGTAAAAACAGATAACCATACCAAGTCCATGAAAGAACCCTTCACCATAACCCACAGCTTAGTGTAGGTAAAGGGTTATATCTGAGTGCTATGGAAAATATAAACTTGAAATACTTTCAGTAGAATAATAGTATAACTGTTATCCTGATGTGCCTCTAACAACAAAGATGCCATGCTTGCTATGTGCATGGTCTTGGGTCAGGTAAGTGATACAGTTAGTATCACATATTATGACTGGCAGCATTGTCAAAAAATATTTGAGGTTCTCCATGCATCTCTATTCCCAAGTCTAGTACTCCACTGAGGATAGCAGAGCTGTGTTTGCTTCCACAGATGGAGATGACAGGGTCATCACTATTTCTGTTAACAACAACTCTTTTGGCAGACCCCCCCCACCACAAACACACACACTTGTAGTCTTCAACTCCTGTGTCAGACAGATTGCTTTGTGCTTGCATGCTGGTGACTCTTTTCTGAACCATTTGTAATTTCCATTTTAGTCACTAACTGCACCAATTTGCCCTATAAGGTCCCAAGAGACACTTTCATGAAAGGACCAGTCTAATCTTACTTCACATAGCATCCAGCTATCTTGTTCATGAAGATCCTGCTGCATGAGGCCATTATTGGGCTGGGAAATTTTATTTTCTCAACTAGTGTCAGTACAAGTAAGGCAGGGTGGCATGTCAAACTCAGTATATCCATACCTCAGCAAGAAACAAATATGGTCAGTGTTGACATAGACTATGCTATGTGTCACCCATGGTGTGTCACAAGACACTGGTGTGGCTATCATCCATGCGGAGGCAGTCAGTATGGTATGGTTTTAGGTATTGCTTAGACACATGGCAAGATGCCACAGTGCCCAATAAAGGGAATAAACAGACACATGGGAATATCTGAAGCAGGTTTATAAATTCATAGATCCATACATAATTTCTAGGCAATCAGTCTGCAGACCATTTCAAGCCTAGCCAAAAACCCCTTTTCAAAATTTCCTTCTAGCCTCAAGGAGGGCAAGACAAGATAGAGTAGGAAAGAATATTGAGCTGCCCATCCAGTTATCTATGTTTACCTTGAAAGAGATAAGCGTGCTACTCTGCTCAATATGTAGCAAAAGTTTGTTTAAGTGGTGATACGTTGGGATTTGATTCTATCATGCCAATGTGTCTTATTTATCAGCCGATGAAGTTTGAGTTACTTTATCTGAGTATTTTATGTGCCATTAGTTCTGCAAATGAATAGGAGATCAAATAAAGTTGGATCTTTCATGGGACTAAAGACTAGACATAGATCTCTAGAAGAGGAGTCTGTAAAAGGCTGAGCAGAGAGAAAGGGCTAAACAAAATAAAACCTGGACTATGGAAACACCAACCAAAGTATTTTAACAGCAAAAATAAAAATAAGCTTTTTAGTATCACACCCTTCAGTGCAGTTTAACAACAATGTGTAAATTCCTTACATATAAATAGAGCCAGAGATCACATGACAGATTAAGTTAAAAATCACATGACACAACCCATAAAAATACAAAAACTTCTAATAAAAACAATTATATCCAACTATTTTAAAATGTTCTGTTTCATCTTTAAAACAGGTTTGATGCTGGCTGCTTCATTTTTACCACGCTCAACGTCAGCTTTCAAATGTGTAACCCAATTATGCTCACACAGCTCCAGTCTATTATTAATATCACCACCCCTGACATTCTTTAATACAGTCTGTACAACCCAAAATCTGAATTCATAACCAGATCCTTTGTCTAGAATACGCTTGCCAAGAGCATTAGTACAGACCTTTCTTCTTATTTCTGAGCAATGCTTGATAATTCAATCCTTTAACTTATGTGTACATTTGCCAATATAAAACGCTGTGCATTTTACACATGTGGCCAAATAAACTATATCATATGTGTTACACATTGCATAACAATGAAAATAATACATCTTAGTAGTTAGTGGATGTATGTACAAAAGAGTCATCCATCCGAATATACGTGCAACTTACACAATTAAAGTATAGATATGTTCCAAACATATTTGACTGATGACCTACATTCTTAATGGACATATCCTTATAACACAATCTTTTCTTCACGTTCAAACAATTTCTATAAACAAATGATGGTTTCTTGCTATAACCTCTTTCAATTCTGGCATAGATCACAAAATACCACGATTTCTTGTAATTACATCCCTAACCCGACAAGTTCTTCTATTGAATGTTGTAGTATAATGTATAATATTCCATTTTTGACTATTAGAAGGATTCTTTGAATTTGTGTTCATTGAATTAAAATATGGCCTCACCAAAGACTCCCTTTCATGCAATATTTGTATTTTCATATTATTTTAAAAAATCTCTACTGTAACCCCTCTCCGTGAATTTTTCCAACATTTCATCCATTTGCTCTAAACACTTATCTTCAGTATTAATTTTACTCACTTGTAGAAGCTGACTTGACAATACCTTTAAATGTATGGGGGGGGGGCACACATATTAAACCTGTGTGTATGCATATTAGTCTGAACCTCCTTATGTACACTAGTACTAATGCAATTATTAACCTTAGATTTACATCCAGAAAACAGATAGCATCAGGAGAAAAAGTGAGTTTTAATTTTAAACAAATAGTGTTTTCCAATAAGAAACAGAATCCATCACATCAGACTGTTCACCTTCCCAAATCAGAAAGATATTATCCACAAAACATTTATAAAATGAGATATTATGTTTATATAGAGATGGAGCATTATAGACAAACTCACTCTCCCACTGGTTCAGTGTGATATTCGCATAGGTATTAGCAATGGAAGTACCCATTGCTGCTTCAGAAATCTGATGATAAACTTGATTATTAAAGATAAATATATTATTTGTCAAAACAATTTCCAGAAGTTCACACAATATTTGTATCGCCCACCACTCGCTGTTAAATTGCACTGAAGGGTGTGATACGCGAAAGCTTTGCTGTTGCTTTTATTTTTATTGCTACTATTAAAATTCTTTGGTTGGCATTTCCATAGTCTAGATTTTATTCTGTTTTTCTGTTTACATTTGTACCATAGACTTGTTTCACCTCAGTATTGGTCCATTCTTTTGCTGTAGAGAGGAAGGGCTACCAGCCTGTCCTGATAACTAAGAGTTTTGAGGCCACTGATGTTTTTAGTGATGAATCTCTGAGATCTCACAAATTGTGTTATACGTTTAGATAAATACACGCCAAAAGGTGCTTTATATTCAATAATGGATCTGACAAGAATTAAGACTTCTTTGGATCTAGTGGAGATGCCTTTGGAAATTAGATGGGCCAGATATGGCTTTCCAAACTACTATGTGACATGATGGTCAAATATCAACAACAGTACCGAGATGCATCTCTTATATGGTAAGTGAAACTGTCTTGTTTACTAAAATGAACTAAGCTGCATTTTTATTTTAATTTGAGACCAATGTTTTTGCAACAATTGTTAACATGGACTGAGCAGTGTTGGAACAATTGCCCATCAAAGATTGAATGACAGAATCCAATTTGCAATCATCTACAAACTTAGTTAACCATAGCCCAGAACTGCTAGCCTGAAGGTTTGAGAAATATATGCCAAATAGAAGGCAGCTCCAAACTGAGCCTTGTGGTACACCACTGGTAACTGTTTTGCTTTCAGAAGTGACACCTGCAACTCTAACCTCATGGGTTTTGCCAGACTACCAGTTATCTATCCATCACACAATGTCAGGATTTAAATTCAAATTTACAAGTCTATCAATAATGATTTCATGTGAAATAGTGTGACAAGCTCTGACTAGGTCTAGACATGCTGCATGCACTGTATAACTAGTATCCACTGATTTAGTGACTTTTTCAAAGAAATTAAGGAAGCTAAAGGGGAAGGGCCTCCTTTTGATAAAGTTGAATTGATGAGGGTCCAGGTATGAGAGGTTTTCAATATCAGATTAATGAAGTCTGAGATAATGTGCTCCATTGCATCACATATGAGGCTAGTAAGTCTAACAGATCTATAGTTACCAGGGTCTGAGGTTGGGCCACCATTGTGTAATGGTATTACTGTAGCGGTTTTCCTGGCTTCAGGAATGTAACCAGTGCAGAGGCCTAGATTAGAATTTAAGTAGGGGTTCATGAAGACCATATTTCTCACTGATATTCAGGAAACCTGGTGTGTTTTTAGGGCTCATGGATAAAATATTCTCGGCTAAAAGGGCTAAGAGAACTTTCTCCATTGAAATTAAAGGGTGGGAATGGCTGGGATTGTAGAACGTGAGATAGCTATAACTGTAGGTGGAGTAAAATTTACACCAAATTTGTTAACTATGATATTAGCTATCTTCTTTGGGTTAGACAGTGTAGTATTACTGTGGATTAGCTCTGAACACTGTTGGGAGTTAGTCCTTAGATTTCTGAAATAGTTACAGAAAGATTTGCAGTTATTTTTTTAGTGACCATTCTAAATTCATACTCAGTTTTGAGCTTCATGATGGTTCCCTTAAGCTGTTTGTTAGTTTGCTTAAGTGTACTCTTAAGGTAGGTAGAATCTGATCTCTTATAAGCATTAAAAAATGTTTAAAGTATGATTAATTAAAGTAATGTGCTCTGTGTGTCTATGGGCCACAGCAGCAGCAGCAGCAGCAGCAAACATGCTAATGATTCCCAAGATGGAGATGGTTACAATTGTTGCTACATGCTTTACATTTGTCTTCTGAACTGTGAAAGAGCTACAGACCTCAACTGCCTGCCTTGGTAAGACAATATCTCTTACAATGACATACACCATGAATGCCAGTAACAATACATTTGGCCACGCTGCATACTCATTATAGGACTTTAGACATTAGTGACTGTGTAGCTCAGCAGTAGGCTGAGGACTATGACAAGACATCACTTAGGATGTCAGTGCAATTCCTTTGTATTCCTCATATAAGGCCTCCTGTGTGATTATGTGTGGAGGACCCTTCCAATAAATCCACATCCAGGCATACAACCATGACAGAGATGCAGTACTAGGAAGCCTACAAATGTTGCAGAGACCTTATGATCATCTCCAAGACTACTCTCTGAACAGGTAAAACATTTTGCCTATCCAACACCACCCCATGAAGTCTTGCCATGCCTGTAGACTGAGTCCCCCACTACATACAAAAGCATCTATACTCTTCCCCACAACCACAATCCATAGAGGTGATTCTGAAAGCTATGTGGACACACCACATATTATGTCATACCATGGATAGCTGAAGACCACAAAGACCACAGCAATGAAACCTCTTGTAGATGTGGGTGATAAGGTTTACATGCTACAGCAGAAAAGGTATAGCTAACAGTCAGTCTGTCAGCAGACATACCTGTACTATTCAAATGTCTCAAAGAGATAAATGTCCTGTGGATTACCGTACCCATCATTTAGGCTATAACAGGATATAGGGCAGCATATGTTAAATACATAGGATGAAACAGAAAACTTCATATGGCAATAATATCAACAGTGTGTTGGACACATATGGTTTTTGGCCTAAATCAGAGCTTATGTTTCTCACATATTACAGCACACATCAAATATTTCTGTGTTGTAGTTAAAATAGTACATAAGATCGCCTGCAAGTGTCCTGGCAGGTGAGAAACCCCAGACCCTCTTAATTTTACACTAGACAGAATTCTCCTCCTGTCACCACATCTAGTACCTCACCCCCTTCCACAGTTTCAGGTATTCTAGCATAGTCATTAGGCAAATGTGCCTGTTTTGAGCAAATGGTTCTGAATCACGTTTATTTCATTGCTTACCCACCTAAGAATGCCCTATGGGTCTTGCTCAACAATGTGCCCTCAAATGAGTACATGTATGTGGGGTCAATGACCCCAGTGGGGACACAGGAAACACTATTGCATTATATAGAAGTGTGTAGATGCTGTGATGATGATGATACTCTACTTAAATGCCATAGCTTATGCCAAAATACATCCAGTTATTCCATGCATATGCGCCATGCTACAATACAAACTGACTGCTTATATAAGACTATATCCTAGAAAATAAAAATATAAAACTAAAATTGCAATATAGAAACTTTACATTATCTATCTTTATGAAATTTGTAAATAAAAATCCAACTCATGGTTTTTCCTAATTTTTCCTATAGCCTTTACATCTATTAATCTTGAAACATTCCAAACACATAAAATGAACGCACTTAAAAAGGAAAGTTTATTCTTGTGGCATCAATTAATAGAGTTAGGAAAAGTTTTATCTAATGGCCAAATAATAAATCAGTACAACTTAAATAAGGATTCATGGCTACTTCTACAAAGCCTGAGACAATATCTTATAAACAAAATAAAATTAATGGAAACTTCTGTTAGACAAGACACCCCTAAGTTTATTGAATACTTTATAACTATTATAAATCGATCCTATCAAGGTAATGGTTATTTATCTAACATCTCCAAAATTGTTAAAAAAAAGAAAAATACACCATACTAAAACATACTGGAATTATTATACACTAATAAATGATCATCCCCCATCTGAAGATAATAAAAAAAATTCTTAAATCATCAAAACACTCAACACTATCAATTCATTGACAAGTATTTACTTGGAGATTCTTAAATAAAAGTTTTTTTACACCCCACAAATTAGCATTAATATTTGCGAATGAGGAACTATGTTGGAGATGTGAGATAAAATTAAAAGCTGATTGACAACATATTTTTTTATGAATGCAAATGCCTCAGTGTGTACTGGAATAACATGAATTATTTTTTCCAGACTATCTTTAATGACAACTTCCAATTAGCTAAATCAGTCATCCTATTTAACTCACCAAAAAAAAAATTATTAATCCTTTGGACATTGTTAGCAATAGCATGAAAGATAATCATCATTCATTGGAAAAGTGTGACTTCTACCTTCAACAAATTCAAAAATCTTGCTTTAACAGTTGGGCGTATGGAAAGCTCTACTTTTAAGAACAAAACCAACATATTTACATCATACTACAACACCTGGATGACAGTAATGGAAATACTTGAGAGAATGGACAAAAATACATGATATTATGATTTATTCTTCACACAATGTTCAATTACATCGTAATCGGTATAGACACTAATGTATATAGTTTACAATATTACAAAGTTATTTAGTTTTAAGATTGTATATATGTTCTGTATTACATTTTGCATGTACTGTTTTTAAAATATGTTATTTTAAATGAAAACAAATAAATAATGCTTGAAAGTAAAAAAAATATATATATCTTTTAAATAAATCAGCATTGTTTGATCTTATTACTTTGAATGGATAAAACATTATGTCTCAAGAAGTCCTGTTTTAAGGATAAACAGCTTACTATTGAGTTGCTGCACTGCAGCAATAGCATCACAGAACATGGAAAATGGGTTCACTGAAATTCTTTTCCTGCCTACTTTTGGTAAGTAATGTACTTTCAGTATCTTTCCTGGAGATGTGGTAAACCCAAACCATACCTTTTTCCCTCATACTCAGAAATGGCGTAACACAAATTATGTAATGAATGCGCCTTTGCATAATGAATGGACATGATCATGTAGCTAATTAATATTCCTTAAGTAACTTTTACTGTTACAAACAGAAAATGGACACCATTACAGGTTCATAGGTTCAAAGGTAAGTACTAGGCTATCTGCCCAAGGGCATTTATAAGCCTAGCCAGAATGTGTTGGCTTTCTCCACCCCCTTAGATTAGTTCCCTATGCCTCTGTCCAGCAGAGCCATTAGTTCCCTGTGCCACTGTCCAGCAGAGCCACTGCAGTGATTCCTGGGGTACATTTTCTGTTTCCCATCCACCCATCAAGGTTTCTCTTGAAGAGTGTTAGGAGGGGCTCTGCCTGATGTATATTGGAATCCTGTTCCAAAGCATGGGGAGTCTCTGGGATAGAAATCTGTCCCTCCAGCATGTCCTATTTATCTTTGTGATGAGGTTTATAACTCTAGAGCATGTGGCTCTCTGGGATTTGTTTTTTTTTTTAGGTGGAGCATGTCCATCTATTCTGGGTTGGACATGGCCTTGTATGTCAGGCAGAGATCACTTCTGAGTAAGTGGTATGCAACTGAGTACAGCTGGAGTTTCTTGACTTGGGCTGCATAGGGCATCTGTTTGAGGCCAGTAATCTTCTTGGAGAGGTACTTTTGTGGTCTTTTCAGCTGTTGCAGGTGTCTTGTAAGGTACATCCCAAATGGGGCATTGTATTTTATGATGGGTCTAGTGAGTGATGAGTAGAGAGGCACAATAACCTCTTTTGTTCTAGATGCGAACCCTTTTGTGATTAGGTGGGCCACATAGAAGGATTTTTTAACCATCTTGGCAATATCATTATCAAAGGAGAGATTACTATCTACTTGGGTCCCCAGATCCCTTATTACATTTTCTGTATTTAGGGGACTACCACCTATGTGGTAGTTCGCAGGTACTTTGTTTTTTCCAAAGGGGATGACTATGCACTTTTTGGCATTTAGCTTGAAGCCATAATTTTGACACCAGGTATCCGTCTCAGTGAGACCCATCTGAAGGGTGTCTGTATCAGCCAGAGAATCAATTATGGCCTCTAGTTTGCAGTCGTCTGCGAACTTGGTCAGCCATAGTCCTCCTATGCTTGCCTGTATCTCTGAGAAGTATATACCGAACAGGAAGGGTTCTAGGACTGAGCCCTGGGGGATGCCACTTGTAACCGGTTTAGAGTCGGACATATAGCCTGTATCTCTCACCATGTGGGTTCTATCCATGGGCCAGTTGGCAACTCATCTCATGATGTAGGGGTTTATGTTCCAGCTGGTGAGCTTGTCTCTAATACTAGAATGGGGAATGGTGTTGAAAGCCTTTGTGAGGTCTAGGTAGGCTGTGTGGTCCTCCTTTCCCTCATCTATTGCCTTGGTAACCATCTCAAAGAAGTCCACCAGGTTTAGGAGGCATGATCTGCCCTTAACAAAGCCAAACTGGGTAGGGTCCACGGTTTGGAGGTTCCCAATGTCTCTGTTAATGAGTTCCATGATGATGCATTCCATAGCCTTGCAGAACAGGCTAGTCAGGCTTATAGGGCGATAGTTCCCGGGGTCTGTTGTGGCTCCACCTTTGTGGAGCGGGATAACTGTTGCTGTGCGCCAGTCTGTGGGTACATAGCCTGTAGAGAGGCTGAGTTTGAACAGTGTGTTTAGGTGAGGGCTTAGTTCATTTTGGAGCTCTTGTAAGACACAGCCTGGGACACCGTCTGGTCCTATTGAAGCTGTGTTTTTGGCTTTGGATAGGGCTGTTTTAACCTGCGTGTCAGTGATTGACGGAGCCCTACATACTTCTAGTATAGTTATGGGCCCTTTATTGGGGGAGAGGGGGGTGAAGTTTGCACTAAAGCTGTCTGCCAGAATGTTGGCAATATCATTCGGTTCAGTGTATTTTGTGCCATTCTGCACTAACTCAGAGCAGATCTGAGAGTTTCCCCTTAGGTTCTTGACATAGCTAAAGAACGCTTTGTGGTTAACTTTAGAGTTATTGGCAATTTTTCTTTCAAAACAAGCCTTAGATGATTTAATGAGGGATCATAGTTTCTTGCTGATACTGATCAGGGATGTCTTTCCTTGGAATTTTACTCTTTTTTATACTAGTTTCCTCCTTCTGTTGTATTGTTTGTTTATGGCAGGGGTCCACCAGACTGGTTCCTTTTCTTGGAGGAGTGAGTCTTGGTTTTACTTGGGATAGCACGATCCATGCATTCCTGCAGATGCTCATAGAGTGCCTTTGTAAAAGTTTCAGCAGCTTGAACAGCATTGTCCTTTAGCATGAGGGCTGTGAACCTTTCCACCTTGGTCTTAAGTAATGTGAAGTTTGCTTTTGAAACATTTTTCACTGTGGTTTCCTTGATTGGGGGTGGGTGCGGAATGTGGATATCCAGAGTGATTAGACTATGGTCTGATCTAACCAGCGAGGGGTTGACTTCCGGTGTGGAACACCGGTCACCCATGGTGGTAATGACCAGGTCCAATATGTTGTTCCCTCTGGTGGGGGTGTTGACCAGTTGATCCAGGGCATTCAAGTTTATAAATTCTAGGAAGCGTTGGGCAAGGGAGTTAGTGCTTGAGTAGTTCTCTCCCAGTTTATGTTTGGGTAATTGAAATCACCCAGTATTAGGGTGTTTGGTAGGACCTTCATATTTCCCAGTGTCTCCAGAAATGCAGAATGGGGGTCCTCGGCCATGGTGGGTGATCTGTAGCAAGCTACAATTTGGATTGCAGTTTTGCCCGTTGTTAGTTGCACATGGATGATCTCTGATGCATTGTGCTGCACCACTAACCTGAAGGTGTGGTTATCCTTGATGAATATGTTTACACCCCCGCCTTTTGTGTTTCAGTCCTGGCCGAAAGGTATGGTATGAGTTATAGCCTAGTAGTGCTGGGGTTCTCTAAGGAGCCTTAAACCAGGTTTCTGTTACTGCACAGATGTTGATGTTCTCCATACTGAGGAGTGCCTTGAGTGTGTGCATTTTGAGGTTTAGACTTCTGGTGTTGAGCAGCATTACCCTCAGTTGTTGATTACTTGTGCTATTTATGGTGGTGGGTTTATATTTTGAGCCTTGCCTAAAAAAGGCACTATGGGGGTGGCAAGAGCCTTGGCCAGTATTCGAAAGCCTAAGGGTGACAAGTGCAAGTCATCTCTTGTGAAGCAACGTGGCTTGCTGAGCATGTCATCCCAGGTGGACAGATACTGGATCCCCTTTAAATGACACCAGAAACTTAGCCAATTGTTGAAATTGATAATTTTTTCTTTATACTGTGGCATCATTCTTGGTGAGGGCAGGATGCTACTCAGGGTAAGGCTCATACCGGCCTGGGCTACATGATCAGAGAACTCTTCTATGTCTCTTTTCATGTAGTCCAGGGAGGTACATCTCAGGTCATTCACACTAACATGGATAATGACAGTGTTGTATTTGTACTTGTTCTGGAGTAACCTGAGTGATTGTGTTATGTGGCGGATCCTGGCACCTGACAGACAGCTAACTGTAACATTCTCCTTGTCCAGCCTAGTTAGTGGGACATCAATGTGCCTGACTAAAGAGTTGTCTATTACTAGTGTGTTGGGTATGTTATTTTGTGTTAAAGGCTGTGATTGCGTGGCACACTGATTATATGAAGTTTGTGTTTCATGGTTAGTGATGGGGTATGGAGGTTGCTTGGATGTCTGCTTTGGAGGCCTCTGTTGCTTTTGCAGATTTTTATTTAGAGCCTCTGAGTATGTTTTCATGTATTCATGTGTGTCATTTGCCGGTGTTGGTTTATTAGGTCTATGTGAGACTGGTGGTGTGTTGCAAGTATTACCCTTCTCCTCTTGACTGTCAGTTCCAGTTTTGGGTTGAGAGAGCTTTGCCTCCAGTTTGGCTGTATAATTGCATCTCTCACATATATTAGTGTTTGGTGGTAGGAGGAGAGGGTTGTCTGTGTACATGAGGTAGTTGTAACATTGCCCAGATTCACCAGTTGGACTGGAGAGTACACTGGAAATTGCCCTTTAGCCATGCCTGAATAGGTAGAGTAAGCTGTTTTTCTGATTGGCTGGTGGGGACGAATAGAGAGCCTTGTCCTTCTGGATAGTATAGGGGGGTCTAATGCTAGGGTTAATTAGTGATTGCTATGAGTTTTAAGCAAGTGCTTGACTGTGAAATGAATGGTTTGAGTGCTAAAGTTGAAGGTTTGTCTAGTTCCAAGGGAAAAATTGAAGAGTAGTCTTCGTGGAGCCGAGAATAGTTTAACTCAAGCTAAACAGCACTGCCCGGTGCACAAAACCGCACAAATGCTGTTTTTATAGCAGGGAAGTGAAAGAGATAGAAATTAGCCCAAAATGGCAAATAAACTACTGACTTCTGGGCTGAAACCACTCCTCCAGGAACAGATAGGCTGCTCAAAGCTCCCCTCTCTCACAGGTGAACAGAGAAACTTCCTTCTATCCAAGTAAGGTATGGGCAACACAAAAACTTGTAACTCAGCCCTGGATTCAGCAATAACCTGAAAACTGGACTATACTAGTTCAGAAAGGCGGGTAACAAGTATATATATTTTTTTTTTTTCAGAAAATAGAGTAGATACAATCAAAACAACACTTTAAATGTACAGAAAAGGCTATCACACCTTAGTGTGTAGCCTACAACAGTTAAACAGATTATTTAAGCACAAAAATGACTTAATTCAAGTGCAGGTAGCAAATAAGTACAATATGTAGCAATAACAAACTTTTTAAACCACAGATTCGCTAAAAAAACTGGTGTTTTAGGCAGAATTAGTTGTTAAGACAGCAAGAAAAGCAGAAAAATGATACTTAATCACTCCAAAGTCACTCTTTTGTCTCACTGCTGCTGTAGACTCTGCAGAACACCTGGAAGGCACTTGCTGAGCGGAATACAAGTGCAAAAACTGTGCAAATGCGGTTTTTATAGCAGGGAAGTGAAAGAGATAGAAATTAGCTCAAAATGGCCAATAAACTACTAACTTCTGGGCTGAAACCACTCCTCCAGGGACAGATAGGCTGCTCAAAGCTCCCCTCTCTCACAGGTGAACAGAGAAACTTCCTTCTATCCAAGTAAGGTATGGGCAACACAGAAACTTGTAACACAGCCCTGGATTCAGCAATAACCTGAAAACTGGAGTATACTAGTTCAGAAATGTGGGAAACAAGTATATATATATATATATATATATATATATATATATATATATATATATATATATATATATTTTTTATTTTTCAGAAAATAGAGCAGATACAATCAAGACAACACCTTACCCAATTAACCAGTTAAAAAGCTCAAAACTGAGCCCTGTTTCAGCAGTCTTCAATCAGACAAGTTCTAACTGCACAGTCCTGCCACTAGGGTACAGAGAAATCTTCTCCAAAAAAGACGGCCTGGATCAGTTCACAAGTTATACAAACAAAGCTAGATCCAGCCGGCCTGAATCTAGTCTATGCTACAGCAAACAAGGTGTACCTATTTCAGAAAGAAACAGTTCAACTAAGTATGCGCAATGAGCCTTAAACCAGAAATTCCCAGCTCAGAAGGGCAGAATCTAGCCTCTCCTCCAACAAGAGTGCAGACCACAAACCTTCTTAATGTAAAATAACTGGCCTGAAGCCGAAGTGCTTAACCCAGAACTAATACACTTTTAGAATAACAGACACTGAGCCTTCTATCAGCATTTTCCAACTCCGAAGGATGTATGCTACCTGTCCTGCCACAACAGTGCAGACCACAAACCGTCTTAATGTAAAACAACTGGTTTGAAGCCCAAGTGCTTAAACCAAGGACCTTAGAATAACAGTTACAATTTAATCAGGCTACTAACAAGCAATAATAAAGGCAGTAGAATAAATTCAATAGAGTACTTTTAAGAAAGAATTTTAATCAACAACATTGCATTATTAAAGTTCTTTAGTTAAATGATTGTACATTTTAAGTTAAAAAAGTCTTGAACTAGCAGGTTAATAAAATCACTTTACTGTAATTACTTAATAGCTCTAAAATCTTACTTTGTGTTTATGGAAGAAAGCTTATCCCATATTCTTCTGTCTGGTTAATGTAAATACAATAAAGAACAATGAATGTGAACAACAATAGTGCATTGTCTCTCAATGCATCTGATTCTGTATACGCAGGACAACAATTTATGTATTTCAGCATTCCTAATGCATACATTAAAACTGTGTCACACAAAGCTAGACTTTGAATTCATCTTGAGTAACAAATACTATTTTTGCAGATTTCTTATTACCGATTCAAAAAAAAAATGCTTGAAATTCTCCAGAAAATCTTTTGTAGAACAATAATTTCTAACTTGCTTCTGTTAAAATTCATGGCGTCTTCTCAACCAGCACTAACAATGTAATCAAGTAAAAAGTAATGATGATATTTTTCCAACATGGCACATCTAACAATATGTAGTTCATAGATTGCATGGTTATTAACAACTGAAAGGTTAATGCTAAAGGGTTTTGGTAGAATTACAGTCTATCCCTTACTGTACTGTACTTTTATGGAGCACTCTTTTGCCACCAATATCCACTTTAACCTATATACAGCTACAAATTATTACTTGTCTTACCCTAGCCCCCTCTAAAGATCGGAAGTTACTACATTTTTAAAAAGCTGTCAGTGTTTATTTTTCTTAATTAATCGTATCTTTTTAAATTAAGTGTTAGAGGAAATGAGACATAATTCACTTTTAGTATTGACCACTTACTTGCAAGTGCATTATTGACAATTTGTGATTCACACATCTGCTAGTCATTTTTATTATAAACATGATGTATTACATATATTCACATATCTATCAAATGATCTTTAATATGACAAGATATCATTATTAATGATCAATCAAGGAAACTGCAGTCTCACCTGTACAGTCTCTATACCCCAGGGGTAATAAAAGTACATTCTTCCAGCTTTTCTTGTGTGGTGAGGGGTTGTGCAATAACAGAAATGTCCCCATATCTCACATAATGAATAATGTGAAGCTGCTGATGGGGGGAGGGGTGACACAAAGCAGTTCTCTGCCCACAGACAAGTAGATAGGTTGCCTTAAGACCTGAGGGAAGAGACACCCTTACCTCAGCCAAGGAATGAGAATACCCACTTCTGGGAGTTGAAGAGCTGAGGTGGGAATGCAAACAAGGGCACAAATCACCCTAATGCCTGCCAGTCTGCCTGGATGATTGGTACCTAGATGATTCTTACCTTTGTGCTGGGAGTCCGCAGTATGGAGGAATGACTAAGTTGAAATTTGATCACTGGAAGCTCAATGGTTGAAAGGCATGGGGACAAAATGATGCAGAAAGATGTATACCTCAAGTTGTCTTCCTGATTCATTTTCACACATCTTTGCTTACCTACTAACCCTCACCATCCAGAACTATTCTTCCTCACAAGACTGGCTAACCAGCATCTCAACAAAATAGATAAACTGCCATGAACACCATCTTTGTTTTAGTTCTATGTGGACTGCTCAGTTGTATGGTCTATCTTAGTCTCTCAAAGTCTTTTGAGCTTTCTCAACAGCCTCTTATTACATCCACTCCACTAGACTTTTGTGGACACTTGCAGATATTATCTTCTCCTACTTTCACTAATAAGTTTATGCATAGGTATAATATTCAGTATTTCTAACTTTTTATTTGAGAATACAGCTCCATAGGATTGATTCCAAATAAAATGTTATATTTTTTTCATTCTTTATTTGTAATTATTCTTATCAATATACCCCCCACTGGAATAAGTGTTTTGAATGACTAACATCCTACTGATATATGGGCTGCCTGCTAAATTCCAATTGGCCCTTTTTAGCAGTCCCCAGAGAAGTTTGTATAATATCCCTAACTAAATATGCTATTGAAATGGATCTTTGTGAAGGCACATCTACTGCAGACTCAAGATCTATCCCTGAGATCAGTTAACATTGGTAATTAGTTTTTAAGCTCGAGATATATTTTGAGCTATAATTTCTGGTCAGGCCTTAAAGTGAATCAAGAGCAACTAGTCAGAAAGTCAGAATTTAGAATTAAAGTACTCATATTTTTGCTCATTAAAAAAAGTTAAATACTTAGTTTTTGTTCATTTTGTATGACCTTCTGAAGTATTCAGTAGACATGTGCATATATGATTGCATGCATTTAGAAATCCAGGAGGAACTGGCTATTGTTTCATCATGCTGAGAGGAGTCAGATGGGATGCATTGGGAACCTTGTAAGTATGCACTCTCTGTACTTCCCATGGGAAGTGTTCCAAGCACAGTGTGTAGCCACATGGGAGAGGAGGCCTTGAGGCAGTCACAGGAAATATTGGAAGGACTATAGCTAATAAACCAACTGAGAAGACCTGGAAGTACCACAGGATGATTTTTGAAGAGCACTGCTAAGGACAGAGAAATCTTGTTTATCTGCCCTGCCCTATAAAGCATGTTACCGCTGTGACCATCATCAGGTGATTATCTTTCTGAGCCCCTCTCTCTACACACACACACACACACACACACACATACACACACACACACACTTTTACTCTAAAACACTGGGTGCATCCTCTTAATGGTACTATGCACAATGTTGATTATCCAAGATTCTGAGAGCAACATAACACAAAATTCTAAATGACATTAGTGTCAGGACCACAGATTGTGCACAATGTCTAAAAAAACACTAGCTATGTACCAACTCAGTTCCCTGATATGCAGTCATGGCAGGGAGTGATTTCTAAAGCTTTCAGCCTCTGTTATTATGATTAAAGATCAGAATATATCAGTGTGTTATGCTAATGTGGAGATCCTGTGTAGTGAAGTCCTTTCATTGGCTGCAGTACAACTGCATCATTACCATAGATGGGACTTAATTGCCTGAAGTTTCTCTTTCCATGCAGAGCTTTTCCATCTTCCTTTCTTTTAATGTTGTTTTGCACAACGTACTAGTGATGAAGGGAGGATCAACACAGTCACAAGAATACCTCACAACCTCTTACTGCAAGAAATATGGACAGACCTAAAATAATGGGAGGGGGGGGCAAAATAGGGACACATTTTAAATTTTGCTCTTATAAACTTAAACAATTAATAGAATAAGAGGATTTGTGTTAGCATGCATTTTCTGAAAGACAGGAAGTCTGAAACTGAAATGCATGTCATTATTTAGTGACTTCAGTCCTTAGTGATTTTTCAGAAAATCACAAATTTTATTAGGACCAAACCAAAAATATGAGGCAAATTCTGGACATTCTACAAAAATCTGGACAGTTGAGAAGTATGATCACAAGCACTACCCTGATTTTTTTTTTGGGGTTTCTAATTCCATAATGGGAATGGACCCCATTCCTAAGCCAGAGCACAATTAAAGTTCATGAAATTAGTATTGTTTCAATCTTTGATGTTAGCCAGAACTGCTCTTCGTAGTACTTGCAATGTGCCCAGTAATGACTCCTTCTGCAATTCTTATGGGATTACATGTATTGGTAACATGTCTAAATACGACTGTAGATTCTTTTTTAATAAGATCCATTACTCCTACTACTAATGGAACTGTCTGGATATCTTTCTTCCACATTTCTCTCAAATCCTGGTCTTTTATGACTTTGTGTCTCTCTGTATGTAAGACACTGTAGTCACTAGGTGTGGTGATTTCGATAGGTTCATAGGTAAGTACTAGGCTATCTGCCCAGGGGCATTTATAAGCCTAGCCACAGAGTGATGGCTTTCACCTCCCCATTAGATTAGTAACCTGGGTCTCTGTCTAACAGGGCTCCTGAAGTAATCCCAGGGTTTCGATTACCCATCCACTCATCAAGATTTCTCTTGAAGAGGGTCAGAGAGGAGCTCTGTCGAATATGGATTGGGATTCTAGTCCAAAGTGAGGGGATTCGCTGGGACAGGAATCTATCCCTCCAGTATGTCCTGTTTATTGTTGTGCATAGGTTCAAGTCACTAGAACGAGTGGTTCTGAGGGATCTCGTTTTTTTGAGACGAAGCATCTCCATTAGTTCAGGGTTTGACATTGCCCTATAGGTCAGGCATAGGTCACCTCTGAACAGACGGTAAGTGACTGAGAAGAGCTGGAGCTTTTTTAGTCGTGCTTCATAGGGTAATTGTTTAAAGCCCTTAATCCTCTTCTGTGGTCTTTCTAGTTGTTGCAGATGTCTAGTGAGGTACATCCCAAATGGGGCATTGTAATCTATTATGGGCCTAATGAGTGAGGAGTAAAGGGGCACAATCATCTCCTTGGATCTGGATGAGAAATCCTTTGTGTTCAGGTGTGCCACATAGAAGGATTTTCTGACCATTTTGGCTATGTGGTTCTCAAAGGAGAGCATGCTATCTACTTGAGTACCCAGGTCCCTAATTACTTCTTCTGTACTTAGTGGATTCCCATCTATGTGGTAGTTTGTAGGTACTTTGTTTTTCCCAAATGGGATTACTATGCATTTTTTGGCATTTAGCTTGAGGCCGTGACTTTGACACCAGGTGTTTGTCTCTGAGAGACCCTTTTGCAGAATGTCTGTGTCAGCCGGGAGTCAATTATTGCACCCAATTTACAGTAATCTGCGAACTTGGTTAGCCACAGTCCCTCCGCATTTGCCTGTACTTCTGAGAAATATATACCAAACAGGAGGGGTCCCAGGACTGACCCCTGTGGGACTCCGCTTGTGACTGGTTTAGAGTCAGTCATGGTGCCTGCCACTCTTACCATGTGGGTTCTGTCTGAGAGCCAATTGGCAACCCATCTCGTGACATGGGGGTTGATATTTAAGCTGGTGAGTTTGTCTATGATTCCTGAGTGTGGGATGGTGTTGAATGCCTTAGCGAGGTCCAGATATGCTGTGTGGGCCACCTTCCCTTTATCTATGGGCTTGGTGACTGTTTCGAAGAAGTCGACCAAGTTCAGGAGGCAAGATCTGCCTTTAACAAAGCCGAATTGGGTGGGGTCCAGTGTCTGGAGGTTCCCAATGTCCCTGTTAATGAGCTCCATGACAATGCGTTCCATGGCTTTGCAGACCAAGCTAGTCAAGCTTATAGGGCGATAGTTCCCAGGGTCAGTTGTGGCACCACCTTTGTGGAGTGGTATGACTGTTGCTGTACACCATTCTTTGGGTACATAGCCTGTAGAGAGGCTGAGTTTGAATAGTGTTTTGAGATGGGGGTTAGTTCATTTTGAAGCTCGTGTAAGACACAACCTGGGATACCATCTGGTCCCATTGATGCTGTGTTTTTGGCCTTTGCAAGGGCTGTCTTTACTTGTGTGTCTGAGATATCTGGAGCGCCACATTCTACGGGGATGGGTGCTAGCCTCTTTGGTGGAGAGGGGGAGTGAAGTTTGCACTGAACTTGTCAGCCAGGATGTTGGCAATGTTGGTTGGTTCAGTGTATTTATGGCCATTATGCACTAGCTCGGAGCATATCTGAGAGTTTGCCCCTAGTCTCTTGACATAGTTAAAGAAGACCTTGTGGTTATCCTTAGGGTCATTGGCTATTTTTCTTTTGAAGTTGGCCTTGGATGATTTAATGAGGGAGCGCAGTTTTTTACTGATGCTAATCATAGATGCCTCTTATTTTGGGATTTTGTTCTATCTTGCAGGAGTTTCCTCCTTCTGTTGTAAAGTTTATTTATGGCCAGGGTCCACCAGACTGGCTTCCTCTTTTTTGAGGAGTTGGTCTTGGTTTTACTTGGGATGGCTCGGTCCATGCATTCTTGAAGGTGTTCATGGAATGCGCTTGTAAAGGATTCTGCCAATGGGTCATCATTTTCCATTTGATTGGAAGCTTTGAAACTTCCCACCTCAGTCTTGAGGAGTGTCAAGTTGGCTTTAGAGAAGTTTTTTACCTTGATTTCCTTGACTGTGGGGGGGGGGGGTTAGGATGTGGATGTCCAGTGTGATTAGTTTGTGATCTGATCTTGCCAATGATGAGTTTACCTCAGGTGTGGAACATAGGTTCCCCATGTTGGTGATGACCAGGTCCAGTATGTTGTCACCTCTTGTGGGAGTGGTGACCAGCTGTTCCAGGGTGTTTGAGTTTATAAACTCAAGGAAGCGTTGGACTAGGGCGTTTGAGCTTGAGTAGTTTTCCCAGCCAATGTTTGGATAGTTGAAGTCACCCAGTAGCATGGTGTTGGGTAGAATCTTCATACTTTCTCATGTTCTCAGGAATGCTGCGTGAGGGTCCTGAGACAAGGTGGGATATCTGTAGCAAGCTATAAATTGAACAGTCAATTTACCCTCTGTCAATTGCACTTGGATGGTCTCAGATTCCGCATGCTGTGCTACTAGCCTGGAGGTGTGGGTGTTCTTGATGAATATGGACACATCCCCTCCTTTTGTGTTCCGGTCCTGATTTTGGGACCTAAAGGTATGGTAGGAGTTATAGCCTGGTAGTGCTGGGGTGCTCTCTGGAGCCTTGAACCAGGTTTCTGTCACTGCACATATGTCAATTTCTTCCATACTAAGGAGAGCCTCGAGTGCGTGCATTTTGAGGTTTAGACTTCTGGCATTGAGCAGCATTACCCTCGGTTTTTGCTTATTATTGTTGTTTATGGAGGCGGGTTTGTCTTTTGAGCCTTGCCTAAAAAAGGCAGTACTGGGGCGGCAAGAGTCTTGGCCAGTATTCGAAAGCCCAGGGGTGACAGGTGCAAGCCGTCTCTGGCAAAGCAACGTGGCTTGTAAAGCATGTCGTCCCAGGCTGACAAGTACTGGATCCCCTTTGAATGACACCAGTAGTTTAACCAATGTTGAAACTGATCATTTTTTCTTCGTATGCTGGCATCATTTTGGGTGAAGTCAGGATTCTACTCAGAGTCAGAGTCATACCAGCCTGGGCTACATGGTCAGAGAGCTCCTTAATGTCTCTTTTCATGTAGACCAGGGAGGTATGTCTCAGGTCATTTATGCCAACATGTACAATGACAGAGTCGTATCTGTACTTGTTATGGAGTGACCTGAGTGCATGTGTTATGTGGTGGATTCTGGCACCCGACAGGCAGCTCACGGTAACCTTTTCCTTGTTCAGTCTAGTGAGTGGGACGTCTGTGTGCCTGATGATATAATCACTGATTACTAGTGTGTTAGGTGTGTTATTTAGCCTTAGGGGATGTTTTTCCGTGGCACACTGACGTTGTGACGTATGTGTTACCTGGTTTCTGTTGTGGGGTGGGGGTTTCTTGGGTGTATGCTTAGGAGGTCTCTGTTGTTTAGGAAGGTTTTTATTTAGAGCCTCCAAGTATGTTTTTGCGTGTTTCTGAGAGTTGTTAGTTGGTGCAGCTATGGCTGGTCTATGTGAGTCTGGTAATATGGTGCTAGTGTTGCCCTTCTCCTTGTGACTGGATGATCCAGTCATGGGTTGAGAGAGCTTAGCCTCCAGCTTGGCTGTGTAGCTGCATCTCTCACATAGGTTTGTGTTGGTTGGGAGGATGAGGGGGCTGTCTGTGTACATGAGGCAATTGTAACATTGCCTCAGGATGCCCAGATTCACCAGTCGGACCAAAGAGTACACCTGAAGCTGTCCCTTGAACATGCTTGAATAGATGGTTTGGACTGTATTGCTGACTGGATGAGTAAAGAGCCTTATACCTCCTGAGTATAGGGCTGAAGTGCCAGCTGTCAGCTAGTGCTAGTTGTAGTAAGTACCGGTCTTAAAATGCCATATTTCTAGTGCTGGGTTGAAGTGTATCAAGTTTCAAGGGAAAAACTGAAGTGCAGACTTCGTGGAGCCTGGAATAGTTTAACCACAGCTAAACAGCGCTGCGTGGTGCGCAAACCCATGCAAAACCGCGCTAAGCAGTTTTTATACCAGAGAGATCAAAAGGATAGAAATTAGTCCAAAATGGCCAATGAGCTACAAGTTACTGGGCTGGGACCACTCCTACAGGGACAGATAGGCTGCTCAGAGTTCCCTCTCTTACAGTGAACAAGGAAGCCACTTAATTATCCAAGTATGATATGAGCAACACAGGAACCTTTACCACAGATCTGGATTTAGCAAAGCCTGAAAACTGGACTAGACTAGTTCAGCAAGGCAGGAAAACAAGGAGTTTTTTTGTGTTTTTTTTTTTCAGAAACAACAGAAATGCAGAGCTTAAATTACTTTAAATACACAGAGGAGGCTAAAGCACTTAAGTGTGTAGCCTGCGACTGTGTTACAGGTAACTTAAATGCAAAAACTACAAACAGTAACTTTTTTCAAGTGCAACAAAGAAATAAGTACAGCAAGCAATGCAGATGTCACTAGGGATCCACAGAAGCACTGAAAAGCTGCGTTTTAGATGGGATTAGCGTTTCAGGGAAACAACAAGCAAAAACAATACTTAATCAAGTCCAAAATCTCTCTTTTGTCTCTCAGCCTCTTGTAGGACTCCGCAGGGCACCACTAGGAGCTTGCTGAGCTGTATACAAGCGCAAAACCGTGCTAAGCGGTTTTTATACCAGGGAGATCAAAAGGATAGAAATTAGCCCAAAATGGCCAATGAGCTACAAGCTGCTCGGCTGGGACCACTCCTACAGGGACAGATAGGCTGCTCAGAGTTCCCTCTCTCATAGTGAACAAGGAAGCCCCCTAATTATCCAAGTATGATATGGGCAACACAGGAACCTTTACCACAGTCCTGGATTCAGCAAAGCCTGAAAACTGGACTAGACTAGATCAGAAAGGTGGGAAAACAAGGAGATTTTTTGTGTTTTTTTTTTTACAGAAACAACAGAAATGCAGAGCTTAAATTACTTTAAATACACAGAGGAGGCTAGCTCACTTAAGTGTGTAGCCTGTGACTGTGTTACAGGTAACCAAAATGCAAAAACGACAAACAGTAACTTTTTTCAAGTGCAACAAAGAAATAAGTACAGTAAGCAATGCAGATATCACTAGGGATCCACAGAAGCAATGAAAAGCTGTGTTTTAGGCAGGATTAGCGTTTCAGGAAAACAACAAGCAAAAACAATACTTAATCAAGTCCAAAGTCTCTCTTTTGTCTCTAGGCCGCTTGTAGGACTCTGCAGGGCACCACGAGGAGCTTGCTGAGCTGTATACAAGCGCAAAACCGCACTAAGCAGTTTTCATACCAGGGAGATCAAAAGGATAAAAATTAGTCCAAAATGGCCAATGAGCTACAAGTTGTTGGGCTGGGACCACTCCTTCAGGGACAGATAGGCTGCTCAGAGTTCTCTCTCAAACAGTGAACAAGGAAGCCACCTAATTATCCAAGTATGATATGGGCAACAAAGGAACCTTTACCACAGTCCTGGATTCAGCAAAGCCTGAAAACTGGACTAGACTAGTTCAGAAAGGTGGGAAAACAAAGAGTTTTTTTGTGTTTTTTTTTCAGAAACAACAGAATTGCAGAGCTTAAATTACTTTAAATACACAGAGGAGGCTAGTGCACTTAAGTGTGTAGCCTGCAACTGTGTTAGAGTTAGCTTAAATGCAAAAATGACAAACAGTAACTTTTTTCAAGTGCAACAAAGAAATAAGTACAGTAAGCAATGCAGATATCACTAGGGGATCCACAGAAGCACTGAAAAGCCGTGTTTTAGGTGGGATTAGTGTTTCAGGAAAACAATACATAATCAAGTCCAAAGTCTCTCTTTTGTCTCTCAGCCACTTGTAGGACTCTGCAGGGCACCACAAGGAGCTTGCTGAGCTGTATACAAGCGCAAAACCGCGCTAAGCATTTTTTATACCAGGAGATCAAAAGGATAGAAATTAGCCCAAAATGGCCAATGAGGTACAAGTTGCTGGGCTGGGACCACTCCTACAGGGACAGTTAGGCTGCTTAGAGTACCCTCTCTCGCAGTGAACAAGGAAGCCACTGAATTATTCAAGTATAATGTGGGCAACACAGGAACCTTTACCACAGTCCTGGATTCAGCAAAGCCTGAAAACTGGACTAGACTAGTTCAGAAAGGTGGGAAAACAAGGAGTTTTTTTGTGTTTTTTTTTCAGAAACAACAGAATTGCAGAGCTTAAATTACTTTAAATACACAGAGGAGGCTAGTGCACTTAAGTGTGTAGCCTGCAACTGTGTTAGAGTTAGCTTAAATGCAAAAATGACAAACAGTAACTTTTTTCAAGTGCAACAAAGAAATAAGTACAGTAAGCAATGCAGATATCACTAGGGGATCCACAGAAGCACTGAAAAGCCGTGTTTTAGGTGGGATTAGTGTTTCAGGAAAACAATACATAATCAAGTCCAAAGTCTCTCTTTTGTCTCTCAGCCACTTGTAGGACTCTGCAGGGCACCACAAGGAGCTTGCTGAGCTGTATACAAGCGCAAAACCGCGCTAAGCATTTTTTATACCAGGAGATCAAAAGGATAGAAATTAGCCCAAAATGGCCAATGAGGTACAAGTTGCTGGGCTGGGACCACTCCTACAGGGACAGTTAGGCTGCTTAGAGTTCCCTCTCTCGCAGTGAACAAGGAAGCCACTGAATTATTCAAGTATAATGTGGGCAACACAGGAACCTTTACCACAGTCCTGGATTCAGCAAAGCCTGAAAACTGGACTAGACTAGTTCAGAAAGGTGGGAAAACAAGGAGTTTTTTTGTGTTTTTTTTTTCAGAAACAACAGAATTGCAGAGCTTAAATTACTTTAAATACACAGAGGTGGCTAGTGCACTTAAGTGTGTAGCCTGCAACTGTGTTAGAGTTAGCTTAAATGCAAAAATGACAAACAGTAACTTTTTTCAAGTGCAACAAAGAAATAAGTACAGTAAGCAATGCAGATATCACTAGGGGATCCACAGAAGCACCGAAAAGCTGTGTTTTAGGCGGGATTAGCGTTTCAGGAAAACAATACATAATCAAGTCCAAAGTCTCTCTTTTGTCTCTCAGCCGCTTGTAGGAATCTGCAGGTCACCACGAGGAGCTTGCTGAGCTGTATACAAGCGCAAAACCGCGCTAAGCGTTTTTTATACCAGGGAGATCAAAAGGATAGAAATTAGCCCAAAATGGCCAATGAGGTACAAGTTGCTGGGCTGGGGCCACTCCTACAGGGACAGATAGGCTGCTTAGAGTTCCCTCTCTCGCAGTGAACAAGGAAGCCACTGAATTATTCAAGTATAATATGGGCAACACAGGAACCTTTACCACAGTCCTGGATTCAGCAAAGCCTGAAAACTGGACTAGACTAGTTCAGAAAGGTGGGAAAACAAGGAGTTTATTTGTGTTTTTTTTCTCAGAAACAACAGAATTGCAGAGCTTAAATTACTTTAAATACACAGAGGAGGCTAGTGCACTTAAGTGTGTAGCCTGCAACTGTGTTAGAGTTAGCTTAAATGCAAAAATGACAAACAGTAACTTTTTTCAAGTGCAACAAAGAAATAAGTACAGTAAGCAATGCAGATATCACTAGGGGATCCACAGAAGCACCGAAAAGCCGTGTTTTAGGTGGGATTAGCGTTTCAGGAAAACAATACATAATCAAGTCCAAAGTCTCTCTTTTGTCTCTCAGCCGCTTGTAGGACTCTGCAGGGCACCACGAGGAGCTTGCTAAGCTGTATACAAGCGCAAAACCGCGCTAAGTGGTTTTATACCAGGGAGATCAAAAGGATAAAAATTAGCCCAAAATGGCCAATGAGGTACAAGTTGCTGGGCTGGGGCCACTCCTACAGGGACAGATAGGCTGCTTAGAGTTCCCTCTCTCGCAGTGAACAAGGAAGCCACTGAATTATTCAAGTATAATATGGGCAACACAGGAACCTTTACCACAGTCCTGGATTCAGCAAAGCCTGAAAACTGGACTAGACTAGTTCAGAAAGGTGGGAAAACAAGGAGTTTTTTTTGTGTTTTTTTTTTTTTCAGAAACAACAGAAATGCAGAGCTTAAATTACTTTAAATACACAGAGGAGGCTAGCGCACTTAAGTGGGTAGCCTGCGACTGTGTTACTAGTAACTTAAAGGCAAAAATGACAAACAGTAACTTTTTTCAAGTGCAACAAAGAAATAAGTACAGTAAGCAATGCAGATATCAGTAGGGATCCACAGAAGCGCTGAAAAGCTGCATTTTAGGCGGAATTAGCATTTCAGGGAAACAACAAGCAAAAACAATACTTAATCAAGTCCAAACTCTCTCTTTTGTCTCTCAGCTGCTTGTAGGACTCTGCTGGGCACCTCAAGGAGCTTGCTGAGCTGTATACAAGTGCAAAACCGCGCTAAGTGGTTTTTATACCAGGGAGATCAAAAGGATAGAAATTAGCCCAAAATGGCCAATGAGCTACAAGTTGCTGGGCTGGGACCACTCCTACAGGGACAGATAGGCTGCTCAGAGTTCCGTCTCTCACAGTGAACAAGAAAGCCACCTAATTATCCACATATGATATGGGCAACACAGGAAACTTTACCACAGTCCTGGATTTAGCAAAGCCTGAACACTGAACTAGACTAGTTCAGAAAGGTAGGAAAACAAGGAGTTTTTCTGTGTTTTTTTTTTCAGAAACAACAGAAATGCAGAGCTTAAATTACTTTAAATACACAGAGGAGGCTCGCGCACTTAAGTGTGTAGCCTGTGACTGTGTTACAGGTAACTTAAATGCAAAAACGACAAACAGTAACTTTTTTCAAGTGCAACAAAGAAATAAGTACAGTAAGCAATGCAGATATAACTAGGGATCCACAGAAGCATTGAAAAGTCGCGTTTTAGTAGGGATTAGCGTTTCAGGGAAACAACAAGCAAAAACAATACTTAATCAAGTCCAAAGTCTCTCTTGATCAATGTTACTTTTGCCTTCTTTTCATGGACCACTATATCCGGTTTTCTAGCATCTATCTTTTGAACTGTTGGTAGTGGGTGATCCCATGTGATGTACACTTCATCATTTTCTATGATGCGTTGTGGTTCATTTTCCCAGTGTTTTTCAGCCACTTCAATACCATAATGTTTGCACAATCTCCAGTACAACAGTCCTGCCACATTATTATGCCTTTCAATATACAGTCCTTCAGCCATTAGTATAACAGAACCAGCAGCAAGATGTGCAACTGATTTCAATTCTGTTTTACAAAACCTACATTTGTCTGCTTCTTCCACATGTTCAATGGACTTTGTAAACCAATGTGTATGTAGGCCCACTATCTTGGGTCACCAATATTAACCTTTCATCTCTTGGTTTGAATTTGCCTGTCCTTAACCATTCCTACCTTCGATCCCGATCAACATGATGTTTTTCTAGAAGTTTTCTATACTTGCAACTATATTTATGCATTTTCCACATTTCTTGCCTTCTTATCTGGTCCTTCACCTTATATTCTTTCTTTTGTTTTTTTGCCTCATTCAGTTGCTGCCTGATTTTATCTACTTCTGGTCTGATTTCCATTCCTGCTTGATACAGATATGCTTCTGCTAGACTAAGCAGAGAAGTGATCTTAGATTCATTCTCCTCATGTATCAAAACCTTCACTACATTTGGGTCTTGTAAGGTCAGCAGGTATGTGTGGAGTCCCACAACTGCAAATCTATGCATGCAATCAATTTCAAGGAAGCCCATCCCTCCTTTGGAACAGGGAATATATAATCTGATTTTATAAATCATTTGGTGAGCATAAAGCATCCTTCTTGTTTTCCTGTCTAGTCTAGCCAACACAGTTTTGGGGCCAGTCAATCACTCCAAAACTGTAAGTTAGGACAGGAATAACAAATTGGTTTATAGCTTGAATATTGTTCCTAGATGTCAACACTGTTTTCAAGAATAATTTAAGTCTTCTAAGGTATTCCTTACTAAGTTTTACTCACATTTTTTTCATGTTTTATTGCTGAGCCTTCATCAGTTCCTAAATATTTATACACTCACTCTTGCTCAAGTTCTTTTATATCATATTCTTGACTCAAACTGAAGTTTTCTTGGTGCTGCAATTTTCCTGCTTCAAAAGTTGCTTTTGTACATTTATCAAGACCAAATGACATTCTTATATCATTTGAAAAAGTTTTGACAACCTGCAGTTGTGCTTTCAGTTCCTCATCTGATGAGCTATACAGTTTTAAGTCATCAACAAATTATAGCCAAGGCCTAAACTGCTAAGTAGACAGCTTAATGAGTTAAGAGCAAGACAGAATAGCAGCAGTGAGAGGGAGTCACCCTGGAATATCTCCCTTTGAAGTTTTATCCCTGGGGTAATAATTTGTCCTTTACCATGGCTTAATTGTAAAGTGGTCTGCCACGGTTTCATGGTCACTGCAATGTAGTCGATCAGTGTAGGGCATATCTTATACATTTTTAAGCACTCTTTTATCTATGAATGTGGAATACTATTAAATGCTTATTTGTAGTCAATCCATGCCATACTAAGATTCTTCCCATTTTTACAGTTTTCCACTAGGACTTTATTTGACAACAAATGGTCCTTTGTTGTATATGACTTTCTTTTATTGCCTTTTTTCCATTTCCCTAACTGAGTTTTCTTCTAAATGACTATAAACTTTGTCAGCATCAATTCCAGTGTATAGTTTATATGTCGTCAGAAGGCAAGTTATTGGCCTGTAATTTTTATGGTAGCTTGAAGGTTCACTGCTAAGTAGGAGCATTGTTTTTCCTGTTGTTATCCAGGTTGGTGTCTGTTCTGGGTGTGCATATGAATAGTTCTTACTCATAGCTAAATCTCTGTGCAAAGATGTTAATACTTTTTAACAGAAGTTAGGTACTGCATCTGGCCTGGGGTTTTCCAATTAGAGGCTTTTCATAACTTTATTTCAATCTCTCTGGCTGTTACATCATCTCATTTCATATCCCGTACCTTTAAAATTCTTATTCTTTCTTTTACTTTTTCTATCCATTTAGCATCTTTGTTACAGTCCACAGGATCTTCAAAAATACTTCTCCAAAATATATCTATTTCTTCTTTTTTTTTATGGTCTTTCAATTCCTCTTACCTTGTTTCCCAATTCTCAATAAAACTTTTTTGGGTCTTCAATAAATTGCTTATTTTGTAGTTTTCCTTTTATTCATCTGTGTATCTTAAACATTTTTTTCACCTGTGCTATTTAAACCTGCATTAAAAATGTTACTCTGACTGTATGTATGTGATTCTGTTCCTGTAAGTCACCCCCTTTTGGACTGGACCATAGGCAATATAAACTGGTGTCTGAATTGTGAATGATGCTGAGGGAGTTATTTGGATTTGTACTTCAGACATGGAGTACTATGCTTACCCAGTTGAATAAGGCTGTGTGTAATATCATACCATATCGTGTAAGAACTTTAATGAATGGAATATCAGCCCTACAGTATTTATGAATTAGCACCTTAGTCATACACACAAGCTTCTTGAAGGCCTTAAACCTGCATTAAAAACACTTAGTTTTGAGTTTTTTTTCTTGATTGTAGCTCCCTTACAGACTCTCTCTCTCTCATTTTCTCTTTTAATTATAAAAAACAAATGTTTTATAACCATGAAATAATGCAACAAAAATTACCTTTTAATGTGCACTTATTTCTAGCAAATAAAATATACACCGTTATCAGTACAGATCACAGTAACTCATTAAATTTGATTTAATAAAACAAATATAAGCAAAAGACAGTAAATATAATGGCAAGTTTCCAGTGCATGTACTGGAAGTATTCTTTAGACAGAACAGGTTTCTTTTAGGAATGAAAATAAAAGTAGAGTACAAAACAGACTCAATATCCATATTTATAGATGAACAGCTTTGCAGTTCACAAAGCCATATCAGTAAGGCATCCTGAAAGTAATTAAGATACTTTCATCTTTTTTTTCAAACAGGAGTATGGATTCATATTGATAAAACTTAATGAAGTATGTCCAAGGGGAGCACAGAGCAGCCACATTATTTGATTTAGGCATGCATTTTCTTTTGAACTTGTCTTTTACTAGTTGTAATCAGATGTTCTTCTTTTTGACCTGATACTATTTTTTTTTTAAATAAGGAGAATAAACTGCCAGAGAAGCACCACATTTTCCCTGATTAAACAACACAGCATGGTTGCTTGTCTGCTGGACATTAGGAAAGATAGAATCATCAGAATAAGCTGCTGGACAAATCTCTAGACTATTTCTTTTACATTTAAAGTACTGCTGGGGCTAGGAGTTTCAGAGTTTCAGAGAGAATGCCTGTTTCCGTTTAGTACATAAGAGGAGAACATGAAAACCCTTAATGTCACTGGTACATTAACTGCCCTTTACATCACAGAGTGACTGAAGAAGTGAGAGGATTGGACAACAGCAACAAGGCAGTGTGCACAGCATCACAACTTGTGTACCCTGCATCTAAAAGTTCACAGAGAGGTTAATGCTTTTATGATAGTAGTCCAAGAAGACAAAGGAGCACACCATCACATCATGTATGTATATCCAGGAACTACATACTGCAATACACGCTCCAGTGACAGGGCTTTGACCACACAAGGTGCATTGTACAGTCAGTACTTCTATTACTACTAGGTTTACTGTTAAGGGTGTCTTATCAATGGAGCATTTGGCCTGGGTGGCAACTTACACAAAACGGACTACAATGCACTTATTGTCATTGAGTTTTAGTTCATGACTTTGGCACCAATCATCTGTCTATGTTAGACCCTCTTGTAAGATGAATGTGTCATGGGGGAATCTATGATAGCTCCCAATTTGCAGTCATCTTTGAACATGGTCAGCCAAATGTCCCTGACATTAGCCTTTACCTCCAAGAAGTAGATGCCAAATAAGAGCTGTCCCAACATGGAGCTCTGAGATACTTCACTTGTGACCAGTCTCTTAGTGTAGGTGGTATCACCAATCTTAACTTCCTGGGTCCTGTCTGTGAGCTAGCTGGCAATCCAGTGTGTTATGTAAGGGTTTATATCCAGTTTGCTTTGTTTGTCAATTATACCCAACTGGGATATTGTTTTGAATGCCTTAGCCTGGTCCACATAGGTGCTACACACCATTTTACCCTCATCCATTGCCTTGCTGGCCTTCTCAAAGAAGTCTACCAGGTTTAGTAGGCATGACCTTCCCTTGACAAAGCCAAACTGAGTTGCGTCCAGTGTCTGATGTTTGCCTATGTCTTTGTTGATCATTTCCATAATAATTTGTTCCATGGCTTTGCATATCAGACTGGTCAGAATAATAAGTCTGTAGTTTCTGGGGTTGATTGATGGTCCACTCTTATTTTTTTTTTTTTTTAAACAGCTTTATTGAAAACATTAATATAATGAACAAACCTTTTGAAAGAAATTAAAAAAGTTAATTTTTTAAAATACAATATTTAAAAATGAAAATAATAATGCAATAACTATAATAGCACAGTAAACTATGTACAATGATGTTCACTATATATTGAATAACAGGATCAATTAATTTTAGTTTGTCAGAAGAAAATGAAAATGTAGAATGAAAGATTTAAAGAAAAAGAAAATATTACTGCATTAATCATTTATCCAGTTCTTTAACCAATAATTCATGTACATTTTCCCATTTGTAGTATAATTTTGTATTCCTTGTAGATTTAGATTTGATAGTTAACATTTCTAACTTAGATATTTCTAGGAGAAGACCTTTAAACTCTTTAAATGAGGGAAGTGATGAGGAATTCCAATTTCTTTAATTACTTTCCTGGCAATGGAAAGTAAAGACCAGAGTAAAGAATATTTGTTTTTATTTATACAGTCTGGGACAGCTGTATCGAATAATACAAGTGACTTTATAAGCATAAAATTGTATGTAAAAATTGCCTGTAAAAAAGTGTTAACTTCCTCCCAAAATTTCTTTAATAATACACAGTCATAAAATATATGATTCCAGTCAGCATTTGTTACTGCGTTACATCTCCAGCAAACAACATCTTGTTTAGTTATCTTACTTATTTTCTGAGATGTGATGAAAGATTTATGTAAAAATCTCCGTGTGAAGATTCTTCATTTAATGGAGGAAGTGGTTTTGCTGGCTGACTGAAGGAAATTATGGTCCACTCTTTTGAAGTAGGATGACCATTGCAATTCTCCATTCTCATCTTACATTGCCTGATTTGAGGCTTTGGATGAAAATTGACTTAAGCAGTTCTCATAGGTCATGTTTCAAGCTATTTAGGAGGTATTCTAGGATATTGTTGGGGCCCACTGAAACTGTGTCTTTGGCCTTAGCAAGTGCCTCCAGGAACTGCTCCCTGTTAATAGTTTTGGGGGGATTACTCATAGGGGAAGAAGAGGAGTAGTGTAGGGGTGAAGTTGGAGTTGAATTTGTCAGTCAGAAAATTTGCTGTGTTGTTCTGCTCAGCAAAGTTGTCACCATTGGCCACCAATTTGGTACACTGATGTGTGCTACTTTTGAGGTTTTGGACATAGCTGTCAAAGGCCTAGTGGTTGTCTTTAGCCTGTAAGACTATCCTGACTTACCCCTCTTAGTTTCCTGTTTAGTTTAATCAGAGAGCTCCTGTCATTCAGGGAGTTTATCTTCCTGATTTTAGCCATTACATTTACCTTTTGTTAAATACCCTATTGAGGATTGGATTCCACCAGTGTGGTTTGTTTCTATAGTTTGCTTTGTGCTTACTTCAAGTAGGTACAGCAACCTCTATACAACTATGTACATGCATGTGAGGGTCTCTGTGAAAATTCCTTATGTTGGTGTGAACTCGGGTTGGGAGGGGCATTGAATTTTGACATACCATTGCTTAATATGATGCAGTTTGTTTTGGAATAGTTTGCTGGGGTTAAAAATTATATAGTCTTCATCCATCCATCTATTATAACAAAAATTACAAAGCTGATACGCATTGTGTAACAATATTACAAGTAGAAGTATCTAAATACTGCTACATTGTTGCAGTTACTGTATTAACTCCAGTAAAATTTACAGTTACTTTGTTAACGCCAGCAAAATTTATTTTCCTGGTGCTACGGTATGGCTCTTAGCAACAATAATTCCTGCATGCATTTTTTTCCACTAATACTTTTATCTTTTATCTGTGTATACTTGTTTTCTGTGTGGGTCATTTCAGCCAAAATATTTTAATGATGGTGAAATGTATATCATTAAAAAGTATAGCAGAAGTAAGAAAAGAGAAATAGTAGAAGATGGGAGAAAGAGAAATGCAAGCAAAATCATGCTGAGCAAAACTAAGAAAAGATCATGGAAGATTGAGAGAAACTAACTAAATGAGTAGTTCATTTCAGAATTCAAAAAGGAAATGAAAGGGAGGGTGTCATGTTGGTAGAGAGGTAGGGCAGAGTGGGGATGACACTAGGCAGATAGCAGGATAGAGAGGATGGAATGAAACCATGAGGACTGGATGGTATAGGTTCATAGGTTCATAGATTAGTACTAGGCTAACTGCCCTTGTGGACCATTTTAAGCCGAGACAATTAACCCACGTGAGAATCAAACCCTGCACCTTGTGTCTGTAAGGTAAACACCTTAACCATTATGCCAACATCCCACCCCCCTCTGGGATACCTCTCTACGTCCTCTGGAATCTAGCCAATGAGCTGGTAAATCTCATGTTGGTGATCATAAACAAATCACTGCCCACAACAGAAATGATTGAGAATTGGAAGCCATTGAGAGTGCTATCTTTATGTGGAGAAAAACAAGAAAACACACAAGGGAACAACAGGCATTTTTGCTTAACAGTATTAACAGAGAAAGTCATGAATGATATCCCAGTGGCAGAGGTACTTGCTTTAAAACAGAACAACAGCCTTTAGGAGAACAATAATGTGATGTTTCATTGTTAAAAGCCACTGTCAGTCAAATTTGATCCAGTTTTATAATGGGATTACTAGAGATTCTGAGAGAAGATTAAGGGTAGATTTAGTATTTTGGAACTTCATCAGTGATTTTCAACAAGTGAATCACTTATTATTACAAGGAAAGCAGGATAAACAAAGCCAGCAGAACTCGAATGACCATGATTGAAATGTAAGACACACAGTTATGATGGGAGTGATAATGTTAAAATAAAGTTACTGGACCATCACATTGGTCTGCCATGGGCTCCATATTATTCAACGTATTATTATTATTATTATTATCATTATTATTATTATTATTATTATTATTATTATTATTATTATTATTTATTAAACCATTTTTAGTGCAACCTGCTAGGATAACAATTTCTCAAACTTACCTCTTTTCCACACTGTTTTATGCCTCACCCATTCTCATCAACTTACCCAAAACTGAAATTGCCAAACTCAACACCTATTACAATCAAATTGCAAAATTTGCTACCGGTGCCCCCTATCGAGCCCACCACTACCATTCCCTAAAACAACTTGGCTGGCTTAAATTCCCTAATCTCCTAAACTATCGTCAACTTTCCTTTGCCCATAATTTCTACTACTCCCAGACAAAATTCCAGCTCTGTCCAATCTACTAGAACTACAAACTAAAACTACACAACTTCGCTCTAGCGAAAAAAAATTAATTAAGGTCATCAAGACCAACAATACAGCAGGGGAGTCCCTCTTCCTTAACTACATAGGCAACATCTGGAACACCCTACATACTGCTATTACTTCAGCAGGCTCAAAGGTTGCATTTAAAAGACTCCTGAAAGAACATCTAAAGCACACATAGATATGCACGTGTTACCCACCTGGCTGACCCCCCCCCCCTTTCTCCCACCCTCTCCCTTTACTCTTGCCCTCTGACTTCAACTTCATCACCAAAAGAAAGCAACTTTCTAGCTTCCTTCCTTCTATCTCTAAATCTAACCTCTTAGTCAATACCCATATGTCACTGCTAGGACACTCGGTTATCTATCCATAAAAGTTTACTTTTCTCTTTAAACCTCGACTCTTACTTTATACTTGAGCTACTCATGCTCCTGTTTTTCTTACTTAACCTGTTATCCAATTTCTCATCTCTGTCTCTTCTCCTGCGACTATACTCCCTACTATGTCTAATCTTTGCTCTCTTTGTCGCTATATTCCCTACTGTGGCTGACTTGCTCACAACTTAATTGTGTAAAGCAAAAATGCAACCCCTGCTAACAATGTTCACCATTATGTAATGCCTCAACCTAAAATGTAAAAGATGTGTTCAGTCTATGTAAATATGTTCAATCTTAAGCTTCAATGCTATGTTACTAGTCAGTGTTAAGTTTGGTACTATCAATGTAAATTTGAATGCTTCTGTATGCACCTTATATTTTGCTTAAAATTTATCTGTGGAGCTTTTCTCCCCAGGCCTCTACTGAAAATGGATGTGCATCCAGATGGACTTTCCTAGTCAACAAATGTAAAATAAATAAATAAGAAATAAATAAATTATACAAATCTGAGGGAAGAGAGAAAAGAACTAACATCTTCAATGCAATGTAATGCACATGGCCTGCAACATGTCTGGTGTGAAGTATCAGATGGAGCAGGGTGGAACTGGTAGCAAGACAGATGGAAATGAATACATAATGGTATGGCCACTAACAAAAGCTCACTGGTAGCAGCAAACAGAATTATGGGGTGTATCCATGGGGGGATCTCCAGAAACAAATATATATAGTAGATTTAATCAACTCACCATTAAGCAAGTCAGTAACTTTTGAACACATCTTGTCCAAAGGACTTTAATTAATGACTTATTTGTACATGACAAAGATTCTACATATAAACCATATAGGGACTTTTTTCCATGTACTCTTTGAAGTAGTGAATTATCTCTGAGGTCACATTACCTCTGGGTAAGTGATCAAAGCTGCTGAAGGGATCCTGTTTAATCCAGTAGACTTGCTGGAACATGGTACTGTAAAAGCCAAGATTGCAACTCAAAAAAGTCTAAAATAAAAAGGAAATACTTATACTGTACTGTGTCCACCACAAGCCATGCCTTGAGTTCTGTAGGGTGTTATAGAGGCCATGTACTGAAAAGAACATAAGAGTGCTGAAAGGAATTCAGTGCAGAAAAGTCTGTGTGTATGTATGTGATGCAGGGAGAATAATATGATGATAGACTAAGGGAACTGTAAATCTTCTTACCAGGAAACAGAAGAGATGAAGGCATAACATGAGAGAAAATCCTTTCAGAAAGATTTAAGGAGTGATGATGAAAAGAGAGGCTCAGGCAACAGATGTTAGAACGAGCTGCTACCTGGATGTCTAAAAGTACTTATTTACATGAAATGTATACCCATGACTAGTGGCAGAGAGAGAGAATTCATAGAGGCATTCAAAAGGGCATATGACAGATGTTGTTAGAAAAATATGTAATAGTAATATGCATGCTTAGTGCATTTAGTGCATTTGAGATTTAAAAGGGTTAGTGCATTTATTCCGTTCACACTGCATGAATCTGCACAGCCATTAGAAACTTAACAAGAAGCATTCTGTTTCTGCTAATGTCAGCAAATAACAAAAGAAGTAATTCATTTCTGCTAATGTCATGAAAATTAACAAAGGCATATTGATTTCTGCTTATGCCATGAGAAAACATGTAACTGCTAGAAGCTATTGATAAAGAAAACAATAGATGCTTGAAAGTTTAAACCGTAGTCAGCATTACTTGTACTAAAGCTAGAAATGTACCTTGAATCTAGGTAAAATGTAACACATGTATTAGAACAGTACAATAGAAGAACTGAAATGCTGAAATGGACTGACATAAACCCAAGGCCAGGTTGTTTTTCTCAAAATGTTTTGCAGAATGACAGATACTTTTAACTTGGTCAGCAATAAGTCTAACAATATTTTCTGTAGAATATACAGAAGGCTGTGTCTAACTACGTCAGCAATAGAATGTAACATTTTCTATGTGACAGGAAGACAACTGTATAAGTATAACCTACTAATCATTAATTATCCAGACAAATCCTGTGCATACATGCTTTGTCTCCTTGCTGCAAGTAATAAAGGGTGCCTTGTTTGAACCTAACGTGAATTGGTCTTTGAAGTTTTTTCCTTTGACAGATGTTAAAAATGTGAAGGGAAAGGTACAGATACAGGGGAAGTAGAATGTTAAATGTACTTTAAGCAAACAAGATAGGCTTACTTTCTCTTCATGCCATTAAGTAAATGCAATGTAATGCTTCTTTTGTTGAAAAACTGTGAGGGGTAGTTGTGGTCATGGAGTTAAAACATAAATTAAAGTGAAAAGGATAACATATGAGAGAATGGGAATGGATAACAAGGAGAAATAACACTGTGAAACAGCTATTATAGCAGCAGCCAGGATGGTTAAGGAATTGTGGAAGCTATAGAAAAGAAGACTGCAGTAAGTTAAATATATGACATGAATTTCCTTAGGAATGTATGGCAAATGAGAAGTGCCTTGCCCTGATGAAGGTAGGTGTAGCAAATCATGAGGATGTCTTGAACAAGACACGTGTTCAAAGGATGTTTTGTAGATTCTCTGCAAGGAGCATTAAAGGAATATATCTACTTAGAACGTGAAGAAGATAGAGAAGACAGGGATCTGATCTGATACAAAGTGCCTTGTTAGTTTTCTTTATAAGTCTACAGCATGTCAGAGTATAACTTCTGGAATGATTACTTCAAAAGATATAGAAGGAAGTAGCTGGAATTCTGGCATTGCCTCTAATAAGACTGCATTACCTCACAGGATATAGGAGGAAGTAGATGGTGTTCTGGCAGTGCCACTAATAACACTGCATCTGTACTAGAGGATTAGAGAATGGGGGATAATCCTTTTATTTTGTTCAATCCTTCAGCTGAGAAAAAATGTTCTTGACTATGAGGACCTTAGCACTCCAGGGCTGTCTGTCAACAACTGTTTCTTTAAGTTCTTGCAAATTCATATCCATTTTCTTAATAATGCTATCTGACTTAACCTCCCCTTCTCCATATTTCTTTTGCCCTTGATCTTTCCCATCAACAAAGTTTTATGTAGTGAATCCTGTCTCCCCATTATGTGTCCAAACTGTTTGAGCTTTACTCTTAGACCTTCCAGTGGTATAGTATGGTTCTATTTCCATAAGTATTGACAGATTTGATCTTTTTGTAATTCACAGAATTTGAATGTTATCTCTAACCCCACAGTTCAAAACACTGATTTTCTAATGCACAGTCTTAACTTACATTTTAAATTTCTCATCACTATTTGTTATTAGGAGTACAATAACTAATTATACAGATCCTGCTGACAATGTGCCGTCTTTGCTCAACAAAATTCTATCCAGATATGCCTTTGCTTTCTTTTTTTTTTTAATTCATCATGATTTCCGAGATTATTGGACCCAGGAAAATAAAATATGCCACTGTCTCCACTTTTCCATCTACTTGAAATGAATTGATAGGGCTAAATAAGTTTTCTTGATGTTGAATGGCAATCTAGCATGTCCTCTTTCAGCATTCACCATCATGAACAGGATCTTCTCCGCTTCTTTAAATTCAGCCATCAGAATGGAATCATCTGCATATTTGAGGCTTTTAATATTTCTCCAAGCAATTTTAATTCCTTCATCTGCTTTGCATAGCGCAGCATTTCCCATGATATATTCATTACTTATTCTGCAGTGCTGAACCAGTCAGTTATTCCATATGTAATTTAAACTCTTGCTTCTTTTTCTGCATGTGGATTCCTCAGAGGATATCTAATGTGACTCAGTATCCCCATTTCTCTAAGACCTCACTATGGTTTGTTAAGTTTTATAGAGTCAAAGCCATTAAAGTATTGAATATACTAGAAGTAAATATTTTTTGGAACAGCTTTGCATTTTCTTTTATCCAATGAATATTGACAATTTGTTTTCTTGTAGCTCAAGCCCTTCTAAACCTAGTTTACATATCTGGCAGTTCTCACTACATATATTTCTTGAGGATAGCTTGTGGATTCATGAGCATTAACTTACTAAAATGTGGAACAAATAGAACTCTTTGATAATGTGTGCAGTGGTTTACCATTTTTTTTGGGGGGGTCAGATTATAAATAATAAATCCAATGGCTACAGTTGTGAATTCCAAATTTTCTGGCAAATTCCAAGCAACACTACAGCAGCATCATTTTGTAGAATTTCAAACATTTTATATACCATTCATATCAATCTGTATACTGTTTCAATAGGTATATATGTGCATTAAATAGCCTAAAAATCCTGACTGTGAACTTGACTGTTACCAATAAGACACAAAAGCTGTTCAAAGATATTTTCTGAGATACCCAAACTCAATTATTCAGTTTATATTTAATCTTCAACATTAACTTGTATTACATGAAATAGTTCTAGAAATTAAATAGAGCAAGTGCATGAGCAAAACTAGTTTACGGTGATTTTAAAAATGTTTTTAACTCTATATCAAATAACATACTGCGTATAAATTAGGAGAGGTGGCCATGAATGAGATAACTCAAAGGGAAGACTGAAAATTGTCACAGTGAAAGGATCTATGGACTGGTGGTGATGGAGTAGTATTGTCCAACACAGATGAGACAGGCACAATTCAGTAAGACTCATCAAAACCTACTTCTGATTACTTGACAATACATAAGCCCAGTTTATTGACAAACAGATGATATTACACTGGTGTCTCCCCTAGCGGATAGGAAGGGGATTACAACAAAATGCAATAAAGATCCTGAGTGATAAAGGTTACTGCAGTAGCTGTTGAATAGCAAGATATGGAAAGTCAGAAACTTTACTGAGATAAGACTGAAGAAAAGACAGACACTTAGCCTTCAAAGCTGATTAAGCTTTAATGCTTGAGCCAGTAGATGAAGAGAGGTGTGTTGTTTCTTAAAACATATTTTATTCTATGTTTTGTAAGCTTACAGCCTCCTGGAGAATGGCTAAGACAGTTTAATATTTGTTACTGATTGATTTATCTCTGAAGTGCAGTGATCTACCAGTGAGAGTAATAAGGAATGGGGGTGTGGTAGGTACAAGAATTACATTTCCTTCATGTTTTGTTTTTGCTGCATTTGCCCATAAGCAGTGAGTGCTAGTTTTTTGGGGGTTTGCAAGCTCTATTTCTTAGTTTTGTGGAGATTTTGTTGGTCATGTATTTTTAAAAAAACTCCCTCTCCCTCTCTCTCTCACTCTATATATATATATATATATATATATATATATATATATATATATATATATATATATATATATATATACACATATATGGATCTAGTGACATTAGTTCTAACTAAATTTAGTCAACATGAAAATAGTCAAAAAAAATTGGTGTAATCCAAAAAGGACAGGAGAAATTAATCACATCTAAAATCTTTTTTTTTTTTTTTATGGGGGCAAGCCCCTCCTCAGCACCCATGGAGGGGGCTGCACTCCCACACCCCCTGCTAATAACATATACTAACTCTGTGGTCATCACTGTTATACTATCAGTTTTCTTGACATTGTGTGTTTTAGACCAATTTTGTTAACTGTTTTTCTGCCAACTAAATGCAGTTTAGATTAATGTGACCAGATCCTTATAATATGGATAGTTTTATACATATAGATAGATGGATATAGCTATAGATATGTGAGTGCATATTTCCCACTGATAACCAAAATGTTTGAGACTGAAAATATCTCCAGTACAAAATCTCCATAATGCAGAATATGATTATGAAAATATATTTCCAGAAACAGCAGTCTATATAACAATGCATATTCAGGGGGATATATATCTGCTGTTTAATTATTCTCACCTTAAGGTTGAATCTCCTCAGAGATCAGCATAATATATGATAGTGCACTAATTGCTGAGGTTGTGGGACAACAAAGGGAGAACATTTTGGTAGCATGTTTTATATATTAGAACATTGTCTGTGTAAATTATGGGATATATCTTTAAATATTTGAAAATTGTAAGTTGGTCTTTAAAATTATCATAATATTTAACGAGGTAATTGATTGCATAAAGGTAACTGAAAACTAATTGCCTATTAATTTTGCATAAAAGGCTACAGAATGAAATTAAGAAATATGTAAGTTCATTTCTCAAGTATTAGATCTCAGGATCTAGGAAGATTTGCAATTCCAATTGTTGGATGGTCCATTTGCCCCCCAGTTTGGATGTGGTCTGAAAGATAGTTAAGTCACCAGTTTGATAAGTGGTAGGATGAAGGTCTAGAAGAGGCCTGAAGTTGTGAGCTGCAGCATATTGTCTGGTTGCTGGAAAGGCTGTGTGAGACTGCCCTGTATGTAATAAAGTGGGTGCAAGTACCTATCGAGACTAAGGATTGACAACTACAGTTCAATGTAAATAATGTTGACATCTCTAAGATTAAATGTGGTAAGTCAAAGTGGATGTTTTTCTTTTCATCTTTAAAAGTAATCCTGAGTTTTTAAGTATCTCTGTCTCCAACATGGATATAACTTCAGCAATATCTATCTATCTATCTATCTATCTATCTATCTATCTATCTATCTATCTATCTAGCTGTCTATCCATCTGTCTATCAATGTTCTTCTTAACACTGAAGTACCAAAAAAAGCAAACTGCAGACTATCGATCGTCATGTTTTTTGCAGCAGGCAGGCTCATCTGCCCCCCCCCCCCCAACACACCACCTGATAATTATATATACTAACCCCAAGATTGTAAAACTGCAGTGAAAGTGCAAATTTCCCTTACCTCTTTTCTGCAATCTTTACAAAGTAGTGCTGGTAGAACAGACTCAATGATTATTCAACCACTTCTGTCAGCATTAAAAAGGTTCAACATTATGAACATTTGACTACAGGGAATGTTTCCATGTATATATATATATATATATATATATATATATATATATATATATATATATAGATATAGATATAGATATATATATATAGATATATATATATATATATATATATATATATATATATAGATATATATATATACACACACACACACATATATATATATATATATACATATATATATATGGGAGCAGTTATTTTCATTGAGCTAATTGTAGCTGAATCACATTGTACTGCTCACAATTTATTGACTTACTGCAGGTATATGATGAGGCATGGGATTGTTTCCCTGCAGGGCTAATGACTGAGAAAGATGAGTTAGTAAAGTAGCTTGAGCAAAGGAATATGATGAGCATCCACAGAATCCTTAAGGACATAGTATTTATTTATTTATTTATTCCAGTTTGATTACCGGGGAAGTCCACTGGGTCAACATGGCCCATTTTCAGTGGAGGCCCGAGGAGAAAAGCTCAGCGAATGCATTAAATCAGATTACATACAGGATTTACAAGAAACGCAAGCAAGGTTTTAGAATTAATTAAACAGTTTACAAATACGATTACAAGGAATACAAAACAGTACAGATTATAATTCTTATGGAACTGATTAGAATTAAGCTTTTACATTAGCATAGGTAAGCAGTAATTTTTTGTAACTCTTTGAAACTGAGTGTTAAGGTTGTATAGATATTTACATGTATTGAGAAGTTACAGGAATTGAGATATAGTGGAGGTGGTTTATGTGCACGTATTAGAGAAGAAAGGAGTACTCTATGTTTACAATATTTACGAGTTTTAATAAGTTTAGTAAGAGGCCTTATTAATATCTGGGATATAGCTTGGGAGCAGAATACGATTTTGAAGACAAATACAGATAAGTACTGAAGCAACGGCTACACATAAGGACTGTTAGTTGAGCTATGCCATATTTTATCATAGTACTCTGTAGAAGTACAAAACAAGTTAAGGCATTATGAAGAAATTCTGAGAATGATAGAAAGTAAAATGTGTGGAGATAGCTGCTGATATGCAAACCTTAGTTTCCGATTGTACTCAGTGGGTTAAAATTATTGTTTTCTTTGATTATTCTTGTTTTTGTAGTCTAATACAAATTACATTTTTTCAGGGCATTTCTTACTAGTTTTTATTTTATAAAATTGTAACAAATAATCAGAGTTTACTAGCAAAAGCTAGATCTCATATTACAATGCTTTTCTCTAGTCAAACCTGAAAGGTGGAACCAGTACGTCAATGCAAATTGAATATTTCAAACATAAAGCTAATGAATGTATTGCTTCAAAACACGTAACATGTATATATATATATATATATATATATATATATATATATATATATATATATACATATATACGTATGTGTGTGTGTGTGTGTGTGTGTGTGTGTGTGTGTGTATATATATATATATATATATATATATATATATATATATATACATATTTATATCTGAGACATCAGAAGTTTTCTTTTTATTGCAACATTCATTTGAGAACTATGCAGAAATGTGAGAGCACTGTAGGTGTATGAAGTGTAAGGCTGTGAGAGAGATTAAATAACCTTAAGACACCTTGACATGCATAATAGAAAAGAGAATATGACCAACTACATTCACCTGAGCTAGCTAATCACATCTTGGAGTTTGCATTAGAAATGCTGACTTCTTAAGGTGTCAGTTACAGTCTGCAACTGTGCAACGTATCCTGGGAAACATAGATCTTTACCACATAAATATTGCATACCTGCATTCCATATTCCATGAGAACAAGTTTAAAGAGCATCAACTAGCCTAGTAGCTGTAGAAAAAGTACTGAAGAGAAGGAAGCAGAAGGGCAATCAGAAATGTCATTGGCTAAGGTAAAGTCCAACACTATCAGATTTCAATATTAATTTAAAAAAGTGATCTTGTCAAGCAAATTTTTGGTTAGCAGTGAAAATTGTTTTCTTAGATGTAACATATTTATGTCTTTTTAACTGCATTATCTGTTTTCTTCATATTTTATTGCTTATGTTTCTAATTTGTATAATGCATCTTGAGCCTCAGAAAGGCATGGCATAAATAAATATTGATTGGCTGATTGAAACAGACCATTAAATCTAAAGCCCTTGGAGAGCACAGACATAAATCAGCTGTTCTGCTTTCCTCAATACTCCATTGTTCAAAGTAATAACCTTTCTTTCCCTTACGGATAACAGAACATCTTCCACAAAGTTGGAAGACCACTGTTTATTAACAAGCAGACTTATTGCTAGCTGCAGTCAATGCAATGAGAGATCAAACAAACAAAACTAGAGCAGGAAAATCCATAGTCTATACCCTGCCTATGTATATAATATAATATGAATCTTCTCCTTCCTCAAAAATATTTGGTCTGAATGTAATTATATGAAATATTAATAACCATGATTTAGCTCAGACAGTACACATTGCTGCTTATTTCTCTTTAACTTTAACTTCAAAATAAGTGCAAACACAGATATTTAAATGCTGTATTAATGCTTACCATTCATGAGAATTAACTAAGTGGCATAATAAGGCATTACAGCAAAAGTCAGGACTGCTAAAAAGGATACAAATCAAAAATCATTACACACACGGTCAGATGCACACATGTACAACACACACACGCACACACACACACACACACACACGCACACACACGCACACACACACACACACACACCCACACACACCCACACACACCCACACACACACACACACACACACCCACACACACCCACACACACACACACACACACACACACACACAATAATGTTGTCTGGCAGTATAGTGCAAAGGATTAATGTTTTAAGTTGTTATTTAAAGTCGTGCTGCAGTACTGGGTTTGAAACCTTCAGTCTGCACTTACATAAAGTATAACATTGTGTCAAACCACTCCAAAAATGGTAGTTAGTCTTGATGGGCTACTTCATTACATGAATTTAAAATAACAAATAACAATAACATTTTATAGGGCAGACAAAATAATGAAGATACATAAAATAACGTGTAGCGATAACCTCTGCTCGTACTACTGCAGTTTATATACAACACACTATTGCTACATACGAAAAAATCATATTATTCCAAGATCAAACAAATTCAAGGAACCTTAATGCATACTAAAATCCTGATATGGCACAGATATAAAAGAAGTGATGCATAGGGAGGTGTATATAGCACAACTAGTATAAAAATTTCTAATGGTATTGTGAGGCATAGATATGTAGGCTATGCTCACCTGGGTTTGCTGTAAAAGCTGTTTGAATGACATAACAAGTAGCATTTCCCTCTTTGGCACAGGAGGCTGTGGGTTTTATTCCCACATCTGATATATCAGTTGCTGACACTGCAGTGCAGAATAAGGGGGTGCTTCACTCCTGAGTGTGTTGTCCTTTGGATGAGATGTTAAACTGAGCCCCCATCAACTTGAACGGGTGGTACCACAGGTGGATGTAAAAGATCTCACATCACCTGTTGAAAAGAGTAGAGGTGGCTTTATTATATAAATCATTTTCCATCTTTCTTATTTCCACATTCATTATATTAACACTTTATATCATACTTTAAACATCTTGATAAAGTACTTTACATTTTTATCTTCCTAAATACTTGTAAAACTAATTTAATCCCCCATTCATTCTGCCATAACCATTTTACATCGAATCTTACTTCCTCATCATCCATTTGTTTTGTTTTTCAGCAATTCTTCACATCTTCTTTTCCAAAAACACCAAACAGCAACAAATAACATTTTTCCAATTTTAGTTTATTTTTTACTTCCAACCTTATATTCTCTATGTACCATGTCCATATCACTATTTTTAAATACTTCCCAGTTATAAACATCTTTAAATAATGTCCAAAAACCTTCAATTTTCTTACAATTTAATAACAATGTTGCAGTGTATTCTTTCTTCTATCATTTCATATTTCATACTACTTTTCACTGGCATTAGTTCAATAATAAATACTACAGAAAATCACTTGCTTCAAAATAATCTTCAAATCATTCACGCCTTCTCCTTATTGTTTTCTTGTATTCAACCCCCACCCATTTTCCCTAAAGATCAATATAATAATTCTCTTTCATTAATTTTTAAACCATTCATTCTTTTTCAGTGGTACTTCAATTATATAAATTCTAAACGCCTTTATTTTACTTTCACATTTCTTATCTTCTAAATCTTCTTTATTTTCTTTTTCTTACCTCTCCCATCCATGTACCTATATAGTTTTCAAATAAAATAATTTGTTAGTATTGTCTTTTTTTAGATGCTTTTTAAACACAAAACATAAATTTATTGGCACTAAGAAAACAACTAGATTTAATTAATGTAACCCCCTTTCTTATACATTACAAACTCTCACTGTTTTGGCTGTATTCAACCACGATCCACAGAGAAAAGCAAAGAAAGAAAAAAGAAACCCAATTTCCATACAGCTTAGAAACATGTACTTGCTGTCCAAATATGCTAGCTTTCCTGAAATATGTGTGTCTAACATATATACTCTTTTTCTTAGGCACAATTGAAAGACCATCCACCGTCTATCAATGTTCATAATTTTTTTGTTTAGAATTTCTATCCATTATTCTATTACTACTCATTCCCTTCTATAGTTAACCCCAGGACATCAGTTTCAGTTCTGGTAAAATAAATTCCTACCATTCTTACCACATCTCCAAACATTTACTCTTTGACTTATTGACTTATATGACTGTAATCTTAGGTTAACTTTTTGACTTATTTAACTGTTATCATAGTGTACCTAAAACGTGTTCTGTGCTGTAAATTTTCTCTTTCATCTAATGTATGTTCTTGACTACAAAGACCAAATCATCTGCATAAGTTAGCATTAATGGTAACTTTATCCCTTTCTAAATTTCCCATCTACCATCCTATAACTTTGATCTACATATTTGTATAACTGCATTCATTATCATCACAAACAGCCACATGCTAAATGGACTACATTGCTTTGCCCCTCTTCTTTGTCTTATCTTTTTTTCATATCCATCCATTCATCATCACAGACACCCAGGAAGTTTCATAAATTGTCCTTACTATCCTTTGCATTTTTTTTCTCCTATCTCGTATTCTTTTAAAATATTCAGCATTTCCTGACGATCTGTTCTAATGAATGCCTTAGCCACATCACATATTTCATTCTCCCCCATTACCTGTGCACTGAACCAATTCTTTAACCATCATTAGCATTTTGTTTTCTTTTTTACCTTTAACCCCATACACCCTTTCATTCAATTCTTCTATCATGTCACCTGTCATTCTTTTCGAAATAATCTTCATAAATATTTTATAGTTAGTATTTCCAAAATGATTGGTCTCCATTTATGTCTTCCATTTCCCCTTTTCCATAAAAATTTTATAAACACTTTACAAATCTGTTCTTCTTTTATACCTTCCTCCAGCCATTCAATATTTGTAGAAAGAAAATATCCCTTTTTATCATCTGACATTGCTTTATAAAAACTATACCCTAATCCATCTGGACCTGGTACAGATGCCCCTTCAACTTCCTTTATAGTATCCTGTAACTCTTTCCTCTTGATTCCCTTTTCCATTTCTTCCACTACTTCCTTTTTTATCATGTTTATTTTCAATACACTCTGTCACATTTTTTAAACATATTCTGTACCTACCTTTCAACTATATACACAATTTCCTCTTATTTATATTTTAACTTTTTTTCATTCTTCGTTACATTCATTTTGTCTTATTACATCTCAGTTGCTCATCCCAAAATGGGAATACTTCTTTTCTCACTTTCAAATAATACTATTGTCTAAATATCATTTTTTCAATTTTTTTATTACAATCAAGATTTTTCCCTGCCACTCTCTTCACAATTAATTCAGAAATTTCATTTGTTAATTACATATAATCTTTTCCTTCTTCTACTGCTCTCTTTCAAATTTTAAGTATATTTTTTCTAAACTTTTCTTTACATAACATCCAATACTTTGTCAAACTGCCATAAAATGGCATATGATCTTCCCACAGTTGGACTCTTCTTTTTAAGATATTCCATTCCTGTATTTTTTTCCTGTTAGTCTTTTTAACACTTTTACATTTTTATTATAGATTCATTTGCTCCATTATTGACCATACAGTCCTGTGAGCTGAAAGCTTTGCTTCTCTAATTCCATCTTTTATTTCCTTCATGTCATATGTAAACAAAATATAATCAATCTCTGTTTTAAGTAACCCCCATTAGAAATATATTCTCTCCCTTTACCTGTTCTTAACCTACCATTATTTACAAATCTCTTGGTATTAGGTTCATAGGTTCATACTAGGCTATCTGCCCTAGGGCATTTATAAGCCTAGCTAGAGTATGTTTGGCTTTTGCCACCCATTTTAAATTAATTTTGCTATGCCCTTTTTCGAGGTTAGTATACTGTGCCTCTGTCTAACAGTGACACAGAAGTGATACCCGGGGTAAACCTACAATCTCCTATCCACTCATCAAGATTCCTCTTGAAGAGAGTCAGTGAGGGACTCTGCCTAACCTGGACTGGGATTTTATTCCAGAGTGAAGGTAGCCTCTGGGTTATGAATCTGTCCCTTCAGCATGTCCTATTTATTTCAGTGCTGAGGTTCAAGTCTCTCGAGCATGTAGCTTGATGGGATTTGGATTTTTTGCGGTGCAGCATGTCTCTTAATTCCGGATTGGACATGGCTTTATACGTCAGGCACAGGTCACCTCTGAGCAGGTGGTATGCCACTGAGTAGAGCTGGAGTTTCTTTAACCGGGCAGCATATGGCATCTGTTTGAGCCCTTTGATCCTCTTGGTGAGGTACTTTTGGGGTCTTTCCAGTTGCTGCAGGTGTTTGGTAAGGTACATCGCAAAAGGGGCATTGTACTCGATTATGGGCCTGATGAGGGATGAGTAAAGAGGCACGATGACCTCCCCTAATCTAGATGTGAATCCCTTCATGATTAGGTGGGCTATATAAAATGTTTTTCTAACCACTTTGGCCACGTGGTTGTCAAATGAGAGATTGCTATCAACTTGGGTCCCCAGGTCCCTAATTACTTCTTCTGTACTTAATGGATTACCACCTATGTGGTAATTTGTGGGCACTTTGTTTTTGCCAAAGGGGATGACTATACACTTTTTGGCGTTTAGCTTGAGGCCATGGCTCTAGCACCAGTTGTCTGTTTCTATGAGGCCCTTTTGGAGGATGCTTGTGTTGGCTGGAGAGTCAATTATGGTGCCCAGTTTGCAGTCATCTGCGAACTTGGTCAGCCACAGTCCTTCCGTGTTGGCCTGTACCTCCAAGAAACATATACCGAACAAGAGAGGTCCCAGGACTGAGCCTTGTGGGATGCCACTTGTAACTGGTTTGGAGTCTGACATGGTTCCAGCAATTCTAACCATGTGGGTTCCGTCCTTGAGCAAGTTTGCAACCCATCTAGTGACATAGGGGTTTATATTTAAGCTGGTGAGCTTATCTATAATGCCCGAGTGGGGTATTGTATCGAAGGCTTTTGCGAGGTCCAGGTAGGCTGTGTGGACCACCTTCCCTTAGTCAATGGCCTTGGTGACTGTTTCAAAGAAGTCGACCAGGTTTAAGAGGCAGGATCTGCCCTTAAAGCCGAACTGGGTAGGATCCATTGTCTGTGGGTCCCCAATATCTTTTTTTCTGAGGTCCATGATGATCCTTTCCATAGCTTTGCAGACCAAGCTAGTCAGATAGTTTCCAGGGTCCGTTGAGGCACCATCTTTGTGGAGAGGGACCACTGTTGCTGTACGCCACTGTTTGGGTACATATCCTGTAGTAAGGCTGAGATTGAACAGTAGTTTTATGTTTGGGTTTAGCTCTTCTTGGAGTTCATGTAGGATGCAGCCCGGGACACCGTCTGGTCCCATTGATGCTGTGTTTTTTGCTTTGGAGAGGGCGGCTCTTACCTGAGCATCTGAGATGTCAGGGGGCAGCACTCTGCTGGGATAGATATTTGCCCTTTTGGTGGGGAGGGGGGGTTTGCACTGAACCTGTCAGCTAGGATGTTGGCAATGTCTGTGGGTTCGGTGTATTTTTTGTCATTTTGGATTAATTCTGAGCATATCTGGGAATTCCCACCCAGGTTCCTAACATAACTAAAGAAAGCCTTGTGATTATACTTAGTGTCCTGTGCAATTTTTCTCTCGAAGCTGGCCTTAGACGATTTTATGAGTGCCCTTAGTTTTTTGCTATTACTGATCAGAGATGCCTTCCCTTTTTGGGATTTTGCTCTATCATGTAGTAGCTTCTTCCTTCTATTGTATAGTTTGCTTATGGCTGGGGTCCACCAGACAGGATGTCTGCCTTTGGAGGATTGGGTCTTGGTTTTATTTGGGATTGCATGATCCATGCATTCCTGAAGGTGTTCATAGAATGCATTTATAAAGGATTCTGTGGTCTGGGTCGTATTTTCCACAGGCCCGGGGGCTTTGAAGGATTCCACCTCGGTTTTGAGGAGTGTGAAATTTGCCTTAGAGAAGTTTTTCACTGTGGTTTTCTGGGGTCGGGATGTGAATATCCAGTGAGATCAGTTTATGGTCTGATCTTACCAGTGAGGGATACACTTCTGGTCTGGAGCATAGAGTCTCCATGTTGGTGATGATCAGGTCCAGTATGTTTTCCCCTCTTGTGGGAGTGGTAACAAGTTGTTCCATAGCATTTGAGTTTATGAATTCTAGGAACCTTTGGGCTAGGGTGTTGGAGCTAGAGTAATGCTCCCAGTCTATGTTTGGGTAGTCGAAGTCACCCAATATAATGGTGTTTGGAGAGACCTTCATATTTTCCAGTGTTCTCAGGAAGGCCGAGTGGGGTTCCTGGGTTTGGGATGGTGGTCTGTAGCAAGCTATAAACTGGAAGGCAGTTTTACCCACTGTTAGTTGCACATGGATAGTCTCTGATGCTTCATGCTTTGCCACCAACCTGGAGGTGTGGGTATCTTTGATGAATATCGATACTCCCCCTCCTTTTGTGGTTCGGTCCAAGTTTTGGGGCCGAAAAGCATGGTATGAGGTATAACCTGGTAGTGCTGGGGTGCTTTCGGGAGCCCTGAACCAGGTTTCTGTTACTGCACAGATATTGATGTTCTTCATGCTAAGGAGAGTTTCGAGTGCATGCATCTTGAGGTTTAGACTTCTGGCGTTCAGTAGCATTACTCTTAGTTTCTTATCCCTTGTGATACCTATGGAGGTGGGTTTGTCTTTTGAGCCCTGCCTAAAAAAGGCACTATGGGGGTAGCAAGAGCCTTTGCCAATATCCGAAAGCCCAGGGGTGACAGGTGCAAGCCGTCCCTAGCGAAGCATCGTGGCTTGTCGAGCATATCATCCCAAGCTGACAGGCAGTGGATCCCCTTTGAATGACACCAATACTTAAGCCAATTGTTGAAATTGATCATCTTGTCTTCATATTGTGGCATCATTCTTGGTGAGGGTAAGATGCTACTCAAGGTCAGGGTCATACCGGCCTGGGCTACATGCTCAGAGAGCTCCTCTATGTCTCTTTTCATGTAGTCCAGGAAGGTACGTCTCCGGTCATTCACACCAGCATGGACAATGACTGAGTCATATTTGTACTTGCCTTGGAGTGACCTGAGTGCTTGTGTTATGTGGCAGATCCTAGCGCCCGACAGGCTGCTCACCGTGACCTTCTCCTTGTTCAGCCTGGTGAGCGGGACGTCAGTGTGCCTGACGATAGAGTCACCTATTACAAGTGTATCAGGTGTGTTGTTTAGCCTTAAGGGCTGTAACTGTTCAGCACACTGGCTTTGTGAGATATGTGTTGCACGTGTTTTGTTTTGGGGTAGCGGTTGCTTGGGTGTCTGCTTTGGAGGTCTCTGCTGCTTAGGCAGATCTTTATTTAGAGCCTCCGAGTATGTTTTTGTGTGATTATGTGTTTGGTTTGCTGTCGTGGTAGGGCTATGTGAGACTGGAATTGTAGTGAGTGTGGTTTCCTTCTCCTCCTGACTGGTTATGCCAGTACTGAGTTGAGAGAACTTAGCCTCCAGTTTGGCTATATAGTTGCATCTCTCACATGTGTTGGAATTTGTTGGGAGGAGGAGAGGGTTGTCTGTGTACATGAGGCAGTTGTAACATTGCCTCAAGATTCCCAGATTCACCAGCTGGACCGGAGAGGAGAATGACAACTGACCTTTGGACATGCTAGAATAATATTGGGAATTCCTTTATAATTGAAAACAAGGGCCAATGAGGAGTGAGGGTGTAATGCTTTTAATTTGTAGTGCTGACTTATAAAATTGCTTTAGTGAGCAAGTGCCAGGTAACTTAAGTGCAATGTGTTACAGGTAACTTAAATGCAAAAACGACAAACAGTAACTTTCTTTCAAGTGAAACAAGGAAATAAGTACAGTAAGCAATGCAGATATCACTAGGGATACACAGAAGTGCTGAGAAGCCGCGTTTAGGTGGAATTAGCGTTCCAAGGAAATAACAAGCAAACAAACAACAAGCATACAAACAAAACTAGATTCAGCAGGCCTGGATCTAGTCTATGCTACAGCAAACAAGGTGTACCAATTTCAGTAAGAAATAGTTCAAATATGCAGGCACTATAAAACTTTAACCAGAAATTCCCAGCTCAGAAGGGCAGAGTCCAGCATCTCCTCCCACAAGAGTGCAGACCACAAACCTTCTTAATGTAAAATAACTGGCCTGAAGCCCAAGTGCTTAAACCAGAACTAATACACTTTAAGAATAACAGACACTGAGCTCTCAATCAGCAGTTCCCAACTTAGAAGGATGAAAGCTACCTGTCCTGCCATCATAGTGCATGCCACAAACCTTCCTAATGTAAAACAACTGTTCTGAAGCCCAAGTGCTTAATCCAAAAGACTTAAAATGATAGCTACACTTTAATCAAGTTACTACCAAGCAGTAATAAATACAATTGAATACTTTAAAGAATGCCTGGATTAGTGCTCAAGTTATACAAACAAAGCTAGATTCAGCAGGCCTGGATCTAGTCTATGCTACAGCAAACAAGGTGTACCAATTTCAGAAGAAGCAGTTCAGATATGCATGCACTATAAGCCTTTAACCAGAAATTCCCAGCTCAGAAGGGCAGAGTCCAGCCTTTCCCCCCACAAGAGTGCAGACCACGAACCCTCTTAATGTGAAAAACTGGCCTGAAAGCCCAAGTGCTTAAACCAAAATGAATACACTTTTAGAATAACAGACACTGAGCCTTCAATCAGCAGTTCCCAACTTAGAAGGATGTAAACTACCTGTTCTGCCACTACAGTGCAGACCATAAACCCTCTTAATGTAAAACAACTGGTCTGAAGCCCAACTGTTTAAACTAAAAGGCTTAGAATGAGTTACACCAAGCAGTAATAAATACAATTGAGTACTTTTAAGATGACGCAAAATAAAGTAAGAAGAAACACAAGTACAGTAAAAGCAGGTGATTTTTTTTTTTCAGAAAAGTAGCAAAAGCAGTAGTAAATACAATTCTCATGCAGTGCAAGCTGGCACACTTGAATATGTAGCAATATTAGTCCACACACAGTTTGAAAAAATGTAATTAAATTAAAAAGGACTAAAAGCAAGTGCAGAAAGGGTTTATTAGGTAGAATGCGGTGAAGAGATGGGCCTGGGGGAGTGTCTTAGATCAAATCTGACTAATCCTAAAAATACCAATACTACCCATACTATCATGCTTTTTTCTCTCTCTTCTTTACTACTACTGTCCTAAACTATAGTACAGGATCTCCTCACTGTAACACCCATAGCTATGAACTTCCACGAGCATATTACTCGATATTTCTTTACCGACATATGGAGCCTATAATATCAGCATTGATAATGTCCTAAAATCATATGTTTTTATCAATCTACTTGTCATAGGAATTACTTATGTTATAGCCAATTTTTAACATGATGTCTCTTCATACTAAGAAAATCTATAAACTGTACACAGGTAACTCAAACCTAAACACTGTCTCACTTATGTATATGTTTTCCTTTTTACCTGGAACATTATTGCTACTGTTATATCTCTACTTCGTACTACCTGACCATGTTATTATGAAATTGTTATATGTCAAACCTAAACCTTGTCTCAATTATGTATACGCTTTTCTCTTCTTTCCCTGAACTTTCATGCAACTGTTATGTTGAAACATTTTATACCTTACCATGTTATGTTGCCTTTTTGAAATGTAACTTAATACCTGTTTAACTGTGGAGCTTTTCTCCCCGGGTCTCTGCTGAAAAGGGATATGTATCCAGTTGGACTAACCCGGTAAACAAATGTAAAATAAATAAATAAATAAATAAAATAAATCTACTGTGGAGCGGGCACTGCAAAAGCCACCAAATTTAAACTACAGCCAAGAACAGGGAGGGGGGGAAACAGTTTCAACACAGATGTGAGGAATGTGCAAATTATAAAGCCAAAAAATATATACTGTTCTCTATATATTTGCACAGCAGTAAGACAACAGATATCTAAGCAAACAATTTAGCTCTATAATACAGAATAATACAGAAAAATATACTCAGCTCTATATATTTGCAGATAGTTCTGTAAGGCTGTCTCTCAAACTAAGGTTTCAGTTTGAATGCAGATTGTTAATTAACAGGACACACAACACTAGCTCAATTATATCAGCTGAAAACAAGGCAGGAAATGAGGGGGGAACAGTTCCAACACAAATGTGAGGAATGTGCAAATTATAAAGCCAAAAAATATATACTGTTCTCTATATATTTGCAGAGCAGTAAGACAACAGATATCTAAGCAAACAATTTAGCTCTATAATACAGAATAATACAGAAAAATATACTCAGCTCTATATATTTGCAGATAGTTCTGTAAGGCTGTCACTCAAACTAAGGTTCCAGTTTGAATGCAAATTGTTAATTGTACATCTTGTGCTATTTCCCTTACACCTTTCTTAAATTACAATTTAAATTCAGCACCACCATAACAAACATATTTATTATCAGGTAATTTTGAACTTCCTGAAACATTTTTTATCATTTACATTTGTTTATACACACACTACTAATACTCTAATAACTTTCTGTCCCTTTCTTACATTACCACCACCATTATATCTAATATTTTAGTCTCTTCAGTTTTAAATAATACTGCAATACCTGAAACTTTATCACACCCTGTAGTCCACATCACTTTTCAACATTATCTCAAACTGCACTATTTTCCTTTTATCAGTACATCTTAAGTAAACAAATTACCTCTACGTCTATTTTTCACACCGTTCAAACACTGTCATTCTTCTAACATAATTTTTCATGCTATTCACATTCAGTGATGCTATACTTATATTAAACATTTTCTTTTTATGTGTGTAATTTTTTAGTTCTTTTGACCTCCTTTTCTTCTTATCCTTCCCCCAATAGAACCTTCTGCCTTTTTTCTGAATCAGACCTAATTTCTCCTTCATCTTCTTCCTCTGTTTCTAATACCCCAAACCTGTTTCCCAACTCCATATGTGTTTCTTTTTCATGTATTAGTTTGTGGACTTCATCTAGTGCATCTTTGTCAATATTTTTATCTTATACTTCCTCACCATCACCCCACCCCAACTCCCATTCTTTCAGTATTCACTTCCACCCTTTCTTATGTAAAAACTTTTTCTTTCCTCTCATTTTCCTCACTTTGTCTGCCTTCATTAATCTGTGGACAATCAAACCAAAAATGCTTCTCACTTCCACTTTTCATTCAGTATGGTTTACAGTTTTTTTTTTTATAGAGTGTCCAAGTTCTCCATACTGCTCCCACCTTCTTTTTGTACAGTCATGGATTAAATGTGAGACAGGCTACTCTCCTAGTGGGACTAACTTTGTCAACAAACAATACATAAATACATTTATGCATAATGCATACTCCAAAATGACTCTCATCCTTACTTTTAGCTTAGGCTGAGTAACATAAACATATACTCTGTATTGTTATTTTGTTATATTTCATTCACCAATGGTGAATATGCCTTTTAAGTTACTAATAAGCATCTGCTTGTTAATGCTATTGTGACCTTATTTAGAAAAACAAACATTTTATTAATTTTGTATTAATGTTCTAAAAGATATGAAAAATGCCAGAATACAGTTGACAAATTCTTAGTTTTTGTCAGTTTTCAATGTATCAGGCACAAGAGCATGGTTGAGTTGTAAAATGTCATGAAGTAAAAAATAATAAAATGTTTGAAATCCCTCTATAAGATGCTTTGCACACAGAATACAAATCACTCTCTTAGACAAGAGCCTGCTTGCTTTAATCATGGAATATGATGTCTGAGTAGAGTAACCGTTGGAGAATATATTAAGCAAGTGGTTTGACATGGTAAAAATTGTCACTTTATAGCTACTGGCTGCAATATATTATTACTTTATCTTAAGCCATGCTCAGGGACATTCACGTATGGCCTTTAATAAAATAAAACTCATCATTCTATGTATATTATTTATAACTATTTACTTATTGAAGTAAAATTTCTGGTCATTTCATCAATTGATTCAATTATAACTTTTGTCTATCTATCAAGCTATCAAAATACACACACACACACACACACACATATATATATATATATATATATATATATACAAAATTTTATTGAATCATTCATTGATTTGTCAAAGAGACATATTAATTGCTTACTTATGTATTTATTTAAATAAAATTCTTAATCACCAAAGAGAACTGATTAATGTTGACCTTTTTCAGGCACACCCTGGTATGCATGTATGTTTTGAATATTAGGATATCTGCTTGGTTGAGATCAATTCTCATTCAAAGTCCAGTCCATTGAAAGGGTCCACTGCCTAATATCAGCATATGCACATCATGATAAAGTACAGCAGATGACTATACAATGACGCATTGTAATGTTATACAAAACAGGCATTTTTTTAGTAAAGATGTAAAATGTGAAAAATCTATGCAAAACATGTAGCTTTTTTTTTAAGCAGAAGTATAGCAACACTTAAAAAAGAAGGTTATAGCTACCTTTGTACATACACAGAAAACATACAAACACACATAAATATAAGTTAACAATACTTAGAATTTACAACAGGAGGAAATGGTCCAAGGAGCTCTATTACATTAATTATGTTGGAACTTTCTACTTGTCTACACAAGTCTGCTTTACATAATATCAAAATTCAAAATTTTGACCAAGCAGGAATGAAAGAGCCAGATCTCACTTATTTAATCCAGAACTGGGGGATTTGTGTGAAATGACATTGCTAGCTGAATATTTCCTGATGTTGCCTGATACCAAATACCCTTCTCCAGTCTTTTTTAAGTGACGTGAATCTTCCCAAAAGGCAGCACAGTTCTGTTAATATTTGCTTTTCAGTTAGATTGTGCAGTGGCCACTATTAGTTGGGATCAGTTAAGTAACCTTTATGTGAACTGTAGATGAGAAGAGAAACAGCATTCTGCACAGATGGAGTCAGTTTATGCCAACAAATGTTGTCTGTGAATCTTTGCAATGTGTAGATGGCCTTAAAAGTCAAAGGTAGATATATTATATTTTCAGTTTTAGAAGCTTGTGCCTAATTGTTTATCATACAAACTATTGATTTACTGATATCTTCCTTTAGAAAGATGCTTGCCCAGTCATAGCTACCATGTGTTAATACTACAGTTTGCTCATCTTATGAGTGTACATTGGTTTTGTGCTGGGTGATATAGATTGGACTGGTGTGTGACACCACATTACCATAAAAGCAGAAAGCAACAGTGGCAATGAATATACTATTACTGCATTCTGTAAATATTTATGAAATATACAACCACAATACGTTTAACCAGTATATGGTTACTGTTTGCAATGTATCACAGAAAAGCATTAGCTGAAAATCAGGAGTTCTCATATATATTTATTTATATATATATATATATATATATATATATATATATATATATATATATATATATATATAGATATATATGTGTGTGTGTGTCTGTAAAACTTAAGAAAATAAACATGTCATTATGAGATCCTTTTGGAAAGATATTGGTCTATATTTAAGGTGCCTTTACTGTGAAAGGTACATTGGATGTGTTTTTATGAGTATGTTAATGAAATATCGGGGGGGGGGTTACGATTTTATGTGTACATCCAGTTTTAAGAATATTTATTTTTTAGATGTTTCCATTAAAAATTATTTTATTGAAGGAAAATTTGAATCCAATATATATAGAATGAAATCCTTCTCCAATAGCTATTTTCATTTTCTTACTTGCCATACAATGTGGCAAAAAAAGAATTTGGTGAAAGGTCAGTTAGTCAGACTATAAAGACTAGTATGTAATGATGAGCAGTTTATAAAAGAATTGTTAGTGTTGAGGAAGATGTTCTTGGAGACGGGTAATCCTTCAGACTTAGTGGATTCAATTTCTAAGGAAGTAGGAACAAAAAGTGATTCTAGTTTCAAACCTATCTGAGGTGCCAAGAAAAATTTGTTAAAAAAGGTTCTTAATGAGCACAAAGATAGATATGTTAATGCAATTATTTTTACCTTGTAGTAGTAGGGTAAATGAAAGGAAAGATGTTTCCAGGAAAAATATGAGCAAGTGTATCTGGCTCATATATATATATATATATATATATATCTATATATATATATATATATATATATATATATATATATATATATATATATATATATATATATATATATACATATATATATATATATATCTACATATATATATATATATATATATATATATATATATATAGATATACATATATATATATAGGTCCACTTTTAAATCTTGAAAGCTCATAATCTTGAAATTCAAAATACTGAAGCTAAAATCTTGAAAGTTCAAAATACAGAAAACTCAAAATACTGAATTTCATAATACTGAAAAAACTACAGGATATTAACAGTTACTATATGCCATCAGAAGTACATAGAGAAACAAAAGACAAAACATATTAGTTTACTCAAATTAGTACCAGGGGGGCAAGCCCCCCTGCACCCCCATGTGGGGAGCTTCATCCCCCCACACCCCCTCCTAATTAAATATATCAACTCCAAGATCGTATTTTACTACACTAAGATGAGTTATGTTGTGGTGTAGCAAATTAAAAGGGAACATGACTAAGGTTACAATAGGGACTCATGAAGCACGTAATGGTATGTTTGCCATTTTCTTCTGTGGAGTGCAATCTTGGAGTTGATATATTTAAGCAGCAGGGGGGGTGTGGGGTGCAGCCCCCCCACATGGGGGGAGCAGGGAGGCTTGCCCCCCTGCTAATAGTTGGAGAAGAGTAATATGTTTTCTTATTTGTAAGTGTTGGTGTACTCTGTTTTTTTCGATATTATGAAATTCAGTAATTTGAGTTTTCAGTATTTTGAACTTTCAAGATTTTGGCTTCAGTATTTTGAATTTCAAAATTATGAGCTTTCAAGAAGTGGACCTATATATATATATATATATATATATATATATATATATATATATATATATATATATATATATATATATATATATATATATATATATATATACACACACACACACACACACACACACACACACACACACACACACATATATATATATATATATATATATATATATATATATATATATATATATGGGTCTACCTGAGATGGTCGACAGGCCATATGACCGACACTCATTTGGTTGACAATTCATTTGGTCGACAAGCAGATTTACCCCCCCCTCCCCAATGTTGTGCGATCCTGGAGTTGATATATATAGTTAGGGGGGTGGGGGGCACAGCCCCCCACATTGGGGGGTGTGGGGGGGTGAAACCCCCCACATAAAATGCTTGTCGACCAAATGAACTGTCGACCAAACGACTGTCGATCATATGGCCTATCGACCATGTGAAGTAGACCCATATATATATATATATATATATATATATATATATATATTTTTTTTTTTTTCTTTCTTTCTCTCTCTTTATCCCCCTTTCTTTATTTTATGTAGTATAAGGTAATTTCATTAAAATTATTTATTTGGAGGTTAAGTTCTAACATTCCAAACACTAGATAATAGATTCTAATTTGCAGGCCATTGAAAAGATGTAATAACAGTCTTGTAGCTATGATGGGAGGCAAAAGTTTTTTATATGTGATTTATAATTTCTCTAGATAGAACAGGAGCCTTTAAATGAATATAACACTCAGTATTTAACTGAGATAGACTCCTTTGAAGTGTAATCATTACTGTTATTACCTGGATTTTAATGGGGAAATATTCGCTGCGATCTGGATTGGATGTGTGGTTGTTCTGTAATGGAAGAGTCACTTCATATCTTCCTGTAGGAAGCTTTGACTACTATAAAATATATGTAAAAATAATTAGGGTCTTTACTAATAAATAGACAGGTCTGATGTTGGGTTACAGGATTATTTTGTTCTATTAGAGAAGAGGAGAGTCAGGGAAGGTGTTTATATGTGTTATACAGTCTAGATAAATGTAATCTTCATGGAGCTTTTACTAACCTAATTTTGTTTTTGTTTTTTTCGTGGTGGCTGAGTGCTTTATGACATTTTAAGCATAAACAGTCTTAAATATTTTACCTTCATAATACACTTTACTGCCAGAACTTCCAAAAGCTTCACTAGAACAATGCCTCGAATGTGAAACACAGTCTCCCTGTACATAGCAGATAATCAGCAAGTGTAGCAGCGCAAACGGATGAGCTGTGTGACCTCTGAACCCTCATCGCTTCCTGATGAGCTTTTGTGATGAAAACAAATGAAGAAACCTCAGCAACATCACTTCAGTATGAGGATAGTTGGACTCTTTTTGCATTTAACATCCAAGCTTTTTTTTTTTAAATGAATGTGCACATGTATAAAATATAACATAGTTAATTATGTTGCGAGTAATTGACATATTTAATAGATTATAATGAAGTACATTCAAACAACTGGGCAGCTGCTTTATTTAAACATAGTGATCTCAGTCTGCAGACAGTTTATGAAAGAGTTTACTTGGCATATCAGCAAACATGAAAACAGTAAAACAATCACAGCTGAGCAGTAATGTGTTTTATGTTGCCTGTTTCATTATTTTGTGGATCTTCAGTTGCAGAAAATACTATATTGTAAATGTTGTGGTGACAAGCTTACCCATGTAATAGTCTTGATGACAAATCATTTAAACCAATGGAATTACTGAGACATTTTTTCTGACTGTAACTGGAAAATATATACATTCCTTTTTGAAACATTATGTCATAGACCAGCATATCCATATGTTTTTTTTTATGAAAAGTGTAAATGTTAACAGTCATAAATGTTAAGAAATAATACTGACATGCAACACTCATTAAAAAGATTTATGAATATAAATATTATCACATATATATATATATATATAAAAGGGAAACTTATGAAAAGAAGAAAGATTGTTGTTACTTTTATTCAGTATTGGTGATCCAAACCTAATTCATGTCTCTATATTCTAATACATATATAGACATCATAAATGTGGTGACATTGGACGTAAGTTAGCACTTCTACACTGGTCTCTGTTTTTAACTACTGTTACATTTCTGCACTGCCCAATATATTTGCAAATGCATGTGCAATTCCCTGGAGCGGATTTGGCGTAGTGTTATGTCAGTCTAACTGTAGGTTAGATGGTGCATGGGGACATGCTTAGCAGCCTAGTGTAGTCTCCCTAATGTCATGTTAAGTCCACATATTTGTAGGATGTATAGTTATCTGACCTCCATAAGTGTTGTACATTTCCAACTAGCCAGTGGAATTATGTGAAGATTTGGGTCACTAATTAATGAGAAGCAGTTGTGTGTTAGACTTACATTATTTTACTTAATATATGTATTGGAACATACAGTGTTACTGCAGCAACTATGCCAGCTTATATACTCCAGCATTCGAGATATGTCTCTATTTTCACAACTTTCAGACACACTCTGTCAGGTATGGTCCAGATTCATTGCATTAAGGGGTTCTGAGTGTACCTCTCGACTGACCGGCTTGTTGCAGAACGTTCAGGTTTGTTGTTCATATGTTTTGTCACTTCCGCAGGTTGTTCTATTTCTTAAGATAATCACTGTGAAATCAGTTCTCTGATTGTTATTAAATAATAACTATAGTAGTTACTAAATATTTATAATATGGCATCTGCCAAGACAATAGCTGGCAAATTAATGACATAAAGGATGATATTAGCATATTGATTAAGACAACAAGTAATATTAAGTTTTACTTTCTTACCAGAAAGGAGTTAGTACAAAAGGTGCTTTTAGGAGATCTGTACAGCTAACACTATATATAATTTCATAATATTGTTTTTATATAGATAATTTATAGATTTATACGTAAACTTCACATTACTAACATTGTTTGTTTTGATGAGTTGAGAAAACAGTATTAGTCAAGGTCAAGATATTATTAATACTGTTTGGGATGGGGGAGGGGGGTGAAGGGGAGAGAGAAATCAGATACATTGCCCAAAATTACCTAACAAAGAATGAAATAGAAAAATGAATACAGATTTAAGAAATTAGATAGTTATGTAGACTATTATACCTTATCTAAATCTAATATAACATACTGAGATACCATTTCAATAGAGGAGCTTATATAAGTTCCAGTATTGTCTGATAAGAAATCCAGATTCACACATTTCTGTTTATTAGACATAGTATTGTGTATATATTTCAGTTATGACGTTTGATAGAGACATTTTCACTCATGTATAGTGTAATTAATCATAAAGTTTCACATATATAAATTCCATGGTTTACTCACATTGTTATTGATAATAAAATATAATTGTTTAATAATTTAGAGAATTATACATAGTTTAATGAGTTTAGGAAGGTTTATATGATAAAGATAATAAATAGCTATTACATTTTATATTCATAGTAAACTATCCATAATCATTTATTTAATTATACACTGTTAGGAATTTATATCTATGATTTTAAACATCTTTGGAGTGTTGTTTTTATTATAATATTCTGTATATTTAGTTGAACAAAGGCAGAAGCATTTGATATATGTAGACTAGAGATCTGAGGATGGATAAAGGTGGTCTTGATGATTTGCTCATCAAACCAGGAATTAAATATTCCATGTTTAGAGTTGTATATAGTTCCAAATGTTTATTAGTTATGTTTAATCCAAACTATATTTCCATAGCATAATGTATGGTATTTTAATGTGTCTATAAAACTGTCTTCTTATAAATGTACATCTCTGAATGTCAATGGCCTTAACAACCCTATAAAGAGACAAAGTCTAATCAAATATTTGAAATCAAATAAAGTAGTTATTACCTTTTTTACAAGAAACTCATATAATAGAAAAAGACTAAGATAGAATGTCTTTTAATGGTTGCTCAATACTTGTGGAATCTCACTATCAGACTAGGAGAATAGGCACTATGATAGGAATACCTAAAGTAAAACCAGGAACCAATACGGGATAAAATTCACAAAAAAACAGAACCAAAAGGTGACTTACACAAACTCGATCAGATTTTATTTAGCACTTTTGTCAGCATATATCAGTTGACTTCTTCAGAATAATTAAAACTGCAATTAAAACACAAATAAATACCATTCAGAGAACATCACCTGACTCAGTTTAACTAATAAAAAACATCTTACAATAAAAAAATGTAAATCAATTAAAGCTGTATTTTACAGAAAATGGATATTCTAAAAAAACACACAAAAACATATGAACACCTTACAGTTCTAAAGAAACACAAAAAAATAAAATATATATATAACACAGTTGATTTAAACATGTTGAAGCTTAAAAAACACTAAATTTTGATTTAATTAAGTTTAACTAAACTACATAAGACCAGAGTTTTAGAAGACTTCTCAGACTAAGACTGTCATTTAGACTTGGGAAAGTGAGAGCATTTAATCTCACTTGCCAACATAGTTTCTTAAATTCATGGTCCTCCTTTAGGATCTTGGGGGACCCTTTCAACCACCAAAAACTTAAACTCATGGTTGGGATTTTTTCCAAGTGTTTAAATAAAGCACTATTGGAATTATGATTTTTAAGATCCTTCCCATGTTCATAGATTCTCTCTTTTAGTCTCCCCTTAGTTTTCCTGATGTAAAAAACTTTACATTTTGTGCAAAGGGCAGCATAAACAACTCCTTGTTTTTAACAGGAGAATCTCCCTGATGGTTTAATAACAGTGTGGTTGATTTTAATCTTCTCAGTGCTTAAAATGAAACTACATTGGCCACAAAATCCAAATTGTTTGGTCCCTAAACCACTATGATGGGTTAAGTTGTTGATATCCCTTTCCAACAAATTCTTAACGGTAGCCTCTCTTCTAAAAATTAAATGGGTTTCATTTCCCACCTTCTCCAAAAACCTCTCTTGACTAAAAAAAGAATCCATCAATTTTTCTTTAAAATATTGTAAATACCCTGATGATCTGCTGAAAATCTAGTAATAAAGGAACAAGAATATTCCTTATTATTGCTTCTTTGAAAGGTAGAATGGATACTAAAGTTGGGGTCCTGATCCACATTTAGTAAGGGCTTGAAAATACCTTCAACCCTCTTTTTCCAAACTTCATTGTACACATTCTCAACCAAATCAATAGGGTATTCCCGAGAAATAAGCATTTCCTTCTTTATACTACATTCTAAGTGGAAATCTTCATCCCTACTGACCATCCTTGAGATTCTCACATATTGACCTTTAGCTACCTAAAGTAATTGATTCGTATTCAGATAGAAATGGTATGTTATGTCTAGTAATCTTAGAGATAAATGAGATAAATTAAAAACATATCACATTGGCTAACACATACTGGATACCTGGTATCGGTGCTGAAACAGTGAATAAATACCTAGAATTAATTTCAGTTAGATTTAAAGGTGATATTATTTGTACAGGTTACTTCAATTGTAGTCTTTCCATGAATGACACTACTAAAAGTCGACACTGCAGAAGAAGAGTAAACACCAATAAAACACAAAACGGAATGTAGCACAGGACGCCAAAAGCTTTTGGCGTCCTGTGCTACACTACTAAAAGTGGTAACTTTAAAATGTCTGCTCCAACCAAAAAACTGAATAACTTTATCACCCTTTCAAACTTGAGAGATATTTATGAAATAAAAGAATCAAAATCCTTAAAATACACACACATTACTCATATAGATTTGGTACACAAACAACTATTGATAAGGCATTTGTCACTGATAATCTCAATTAGTTCTTGTCCATTGTTGATCACAATGCTACTTTCTTTAAAGTTAGCATTAAACCATGAGAATTGATCTTTTGGCAGAGGATACCGGCATACATCATTAATTTAAAATGTATTAGGGAATGGCTTTTAAAAGAAATAAAATCTTTACTTGACATTAATGATAACAACAAGACCTCTAAAACTATTGTTTGGGATACATTAAAATCCTACTTATTTGATAAAATTAAAAGCTGGTATTTAAACAAAAGAAAATAATGGGAAAATGAACTAATAAAAATACAATTAAAATCGATACATTAAAAAGTCACTTAAACATCAAAGACAAACAGAAGTTTAGAACTGAAACAACTACATTTGGCATACGTAGAAATGTGGCATACGTAGAAATTTTTAATCATAAAGTTGCAATAAATCTAGAGAGAATTAAGCTACAATCTTATTCAGTTAATCCCAAAAATATACACAGATTAGCAGTAAAATAAAAAAAGTAACAAATGTTAAGCACATAAAAGAGATTATAAATAATTCTAAAAGTAAACTCTCAAATGTGTGACAGATTTAAAATAAATTTTAGAGATATTCAGAATACATCATGAAACAATAAACAATATTAATTTAAATGTTAGCAGCAATGTTTTTAAAAGAGAAATTCTTAAAAGATAACATAAACAAAAATTAACAAAAGAACAAAATGCTAAATTATTAAATCAATATCATTAAAGGAACTAAAGGAAAGAATTCAAAGTTTCAAAACTAATAAAGCACCAGGATTAGATGGATTAGTGGGAGAAATATACAAATTACTTCCAGATGAAACTCAAAATATATTAGTAGAAGCTTTTGAAGAATTTAGAAAGAATGTAAACATATTTCCCTCATGGAAATATGCCATGATATCACCCATTTTAAAACATGACAAAGATCCTAAATTAGTAACCTCTTATCATCCTATCTCTCTATTAAATGTGGATTATAAAATTTTCACATCAATTCTTGCTAACAAACTAAATCAATTGATGTAAAAATTAATAGTAGATGATCAAACAGGCTTCATTCTAAGCAGGAAAGTTCAAAATAATGTCATTAGACTCCTGTCTTTAATAGATTAAGCAAATAGGGAAACAATTTGTCAATTATTAGCCTAGACCTAGACAAAGCATTTGATTCCATAAATTGGACCTACCTATTCAAAGTATTGGAAACATAATTTTTCCCCTGAGTTTACAGAACTATTAAATAGATTATATGAAAACTCAATATTTTATATCAAAATTGGAGCCTTTTTATCAAGTCCACTCAAAATACTAAAGGGTACTAAACAATGCTGCCCACTGTCACCCTTATTGTTTGCTTTATCGATGGAAACATTAGCTAATTACATAAGAACTAACCCCATTATAAGTAGCTTCTCTGTTAATTCAAATTACAGTTCCAAAATACAGCTTTTTGCAGACTATCCCCTGGATTCACTAATCTTCCATGCAGGACTAGCGTAGTCCTGCATGGAAGTGCCCATGTAGGAACAGGATGGCAGCACGCCATGCATATTAACAAGGCACGCTGCCCAAGCTCCTAGGCTTACACGGAGCATGTATGAGTGCAGGGGGCGTGTCTGAGAGCAGAGCTCTCAGAATAAACACACCCATGCAATGTAGAACAGCAGAAGGTGTTAAGAAATGAGAGAGATGGCCCATTGGTGTCTGCATATCCCCACCAACAGTCCCCCATGTGTACAACAGCAACAGTACATATAAAATAAAAGAAGAAACCCTTTTACTTATTTTTTAAAATCCCAGTACAGCTAACCGTAGGTGCGCAGGTGTGTCCATTGCTTAGCTACGGTTATAGCAGCTTAAAAGGCTAACGAGGATAACAAGGAAGATATATGCAAATGAAGCAGCACAGCAATAGTGTAGTGGGCAGAGCATTCACCTAATGAGCAGGCATTCTCAGTTCGAGTCCCACTGCAGCTCAGTCTATTTTATGTGGCAAAGCACATTATAACCAATATTTATGTCTCAAAACCCATGAAAAAGCATATATTTATGAACTGGAGTACTGCAGGAAATGCACATGTGAAGTGTCAGTGTCATAATGAATAAGGCACTAGTAAGCAGGTTTAAGCACAAATAAGCAATAGTACGCATATGTAAGCACTAGTAAGCATATTTAAGTGCATTTGTGTGGAGATAAGAATTCCCTACACAGATTAAGCAAAGTAGAAGCTGAGTGTAAGAAACTGTAACCAGAAGTAAGTATTGCTTAGCTCTGCGCAAACCCACGCAAACCCGCTTTCAACTGCTTTAAAGTGCCTTAACCACTCTGTATCCAATGGCCCATGTTCTGCCAGCAACAAAATAAACAGCCTCTGCAAGGTTTGAACCCAAGACTCTGTACACTACAGTCACAGTATTTAACCACTAAGCCATCATAGCAGTACATAAGATTGAGGTTTCAACAAACAAATCCTCACCATAAGAAATCAAACTGAACATGTGAAAGGAATCTATGTACAGTGTGATGTTGTATAACCTGCTACATAGCATAAATATGTGAACTGGAGTACTGCAGTAAGGCCAGATGTGAGGTGTTATTCTAATAAAGTGTTGAAGTCCCCAGGACCCCACACATAAATCACGGATACCAGACACATATATAACATGTAACAAATAATAAATCAATGCAAAAAGGAAAATATAATGCAAATTAAATATTAAACAAAGCTAAGCATTGCACAGCTCAGCTTAGGTGGAGTAAGCAATGTGTAGGCCAGCTAACTAAATCTGCCCAGTGGTATGCCCCATTAATCAATGCCAGCATTAGGTAAGCAGGTGTACCCATAGCTTAGCCTTTCCAAAACCATCTAATCGCAGGAAGGTGTGGGAAATTGGGCGTATTTAAACACCACAGGATTCAATAATTACCATAAGTGATTGCAGCTTCCTACTGTAGGCAGAATGTCTGGTGTTGGGGAAGGCACTCGATTTAGAGTGCTGCACTGGGGCACCCAGGAGTCCAGATTCATAGTATGGCTCCTGGAAAAAACACCATGAGGAGAGACTACTGCAAGGCCAGTACCAGGGCTCTCAATATAAAGTAGAGGCCTGGTATAGTCTCTCCCGTGACCTCACCAGTGCCACTGGTATCCCCAGACTGGTGAGCAGGTCAGGCATCACCATGCTGACCTGAAGCAGTAGAGGGGTGATCTCTTGGACCAGTGGATTCAAGAAGCAAGGCAGATGGCCGATGCCCCAGCACTGAGTAAATACCCATTCTACTATGCAGATAATGATTGCCTAGCTTGTGTATGCTATGGATAGGTAATGGCTAAATATCACTGTATTTCTCTGACAGCTGCAGATGAGCAGGCAGTGAACCATCAGGCCCAATCTGCTCAGCTGCAAAGGCTGCATCACTAGGCAGGTTAGTAATATTCCTGCATGTGCTGTCATAACAAATAAATATAACAGTTCTGGAAAGTGTTGTACCAGTAAAGAAGTGTATTGTGTATGGGAAGTACTGAATAAACCAGACAATATGGCAGGAAGACTGTCATATAGGTTGCGTGGAAATAAAGATGTAATATCTTGTGAATAAAATTATAACCCCTGGAGTGCTTGTGTACATCCTGCTTTCATATGTTGTTGTAGTGTTGCATTCTATAAATATAACTGTTGTATTAAGCAGTGTTCCCACACTGTTGAATGCAGTTAAAATGTGTAGGAATTTCAGTATAACAATGTTGGAAGTCCCAAGAGGTCAGTCATATAGAACAACTGAGGGGGACTTAGACAGAAACCACTGGAATGCTTTACACCAATTTCCTGATAGCACAGTGTACTGTGATGTCAACTGTAATATTTTTACCACACACAGCAGGGATTTGAATCCTGAGAGTGGTAGTAAGTTGCATGCATAAGCATACCATACAACTGTACAGATTTTGCGAGAATGTTCGGATGGAAAGCTGTATGCATAATTAGACCCAACAACTGTACAGACTTTGCTAGAATGTTCAGATAGTACGCTGTAAGCATAATCATAACCATCAACTGTACAGACTGTGGCAGAATGTTCAGGTAGTAAGCTGTATGCATAGTCATACACCTCAACTGTTCTGATCTGTCCAGCATGTCCAGATAAATGGTCCAATTCTGCTGCCTGGTAACCTGTTCCCCCTGACAAAACAGTGTGCTGATCCAAGAAATGTAGGCAGCTTATACTGACATATAATGGATAGTCAGACCTGAACATAAAATGAGAATGCATATGGAAACAAACCTGTCATTGTAGCATCTCAACCAAAGTGTATGACAGCTATTCCAAAATATGTCACATTAACACCTGCATCCTGTCAAGCCTTGACCGGAGTGTGTGCAATAACAGATTGTTAGGTATGTTTATAACATCAACATGGAATTTTGGAGTATGTGTAGTATTTGTCAGGTAGTGTTAACAAAGATTTTCTCCACACCTATAACAGGTAAGAGGTGTAGACTGTAGGTACAACACAGGTTACGTATATACTTGTCTACAAGCATGGAATCTGGGAGTATGTGTAGAAATTGTCAGGTAATGTTAACAATGATTTTCTCAACAGGTATGTTAGATAAGAGGTGTACACTATATGTAAGACAGAGTCCATGCATATTTTATTCTACAAATATACCATTGTACAAAGTAAGGACATTGGGTAGTGTAATAATGCATGTAAGGGACAGATCACTGCAGTGACTAAGAAAGTTGTGAAAACTACAATAATAATTTCTTTACATTTGAGGGTGAATTTTTTAAACAGACTAAAGGGTTGGCCAGGGGTATTCATTGTTCCCCCCCTTTTTGCAAACTCAGTAATGTACAGATTGGAAAAGGAACATATTTTAATAGTAAATTCCCAGATCAATGGTGGAACTACCTCCGCTTCCTGGATGACATATTTATTTTGTGGAAAAAAGATGGGGAAATTATGAAATGTTTTGATTATATTAAAGGAGTATGTAATTATTTTAAATTTACTAGTACCCTTAGTAAGGATTCCATTAATTATTTGGATGCAACTGTTGCTTTGGATAGGGACAAAAGAGGTTTCACAGCCAGAGTATATAGGAAGCCAACTTTCTCGAATGACTATTTGGAATATAATAGTAGTCACCTGGGTTACACAAAGAGAAATATTGTAAAAGGGCAGATGGTGAGGCTTGCCAGAATGTGTTTAAGTCAAGAGATTTGTAAGAGGGAAATGGCTACCTTGGTAAACCTCTTTATAGAAAGAGGCTACCCGACAAACATGCTACATCCCATACGTGAGGAAGTCATGAATGAATGGGGAAAAAGATTTAAACCTTTATTAGGAACAACAATTGAACCTATAGGGAACCCTGAGGTACAGAACAGGGACAAAAATTACAGTCAAGCATTGGTTTTAACATTTAGTGAGCTGAGTAAGGAAATTAAACAGATAGTGAGAAGGAATTGGGTCATGGTTAAAAGTACGAACAACCTTATGGATTTTATAGGTAAAGAACCTGTGTTTGTATTTAAAACTAATTATAATTTAAAATTTTTATTGGAGCACCCTATCCATTCAAGTGGTCTACCAAGAGGGACTAGGAACTGTGGATCATGTGCCTACTGTCCGTAGATCTTGGGTGTTGATTACATAGAAATAGGGTCACCTAGGAGAAAAGTTACCCTGCAAAGGGGCTCTTGTGGGTCTAAGGGGTTAGTGTATGTGGCAGTTTGTCAGAACTATCAACAGTTCTATGTAGGTAAAACTGAAAGGGTTCTCTGTAGAAGGATATATGAACACCTCTACACTATTAGATGTGAAGATGAGAATAATGCCTATATAGGCACTTGAAGGGGAACGTATTATGTAAAACTTCTCACTTTGGGATTTTAGAAACTGTAGAAAGTGATTTGAGGGGAGGGAATTAGAAGAACAGACTTTAGAGGGAAGAGTTAATGTGGCAGTTTAGATTAAATTCCACCAACCCCCCTGGTATAAATGAGGCATGTAGTATCATGCCAGTATTGAAGTACAAGGCATTAAAGCTTTAGAAGACTTTTTTTATTAAAAAAGATTTTTAAACAAGATACTTATATATATAATGTGAATTATAGTTTTGTAATATTGTATTATTGCACATTTAAACATTTGGAATTGCTCTTATATACTTTTTATGTCATTAATAAGATGGTTCTGAACTTATTTAAAAGCATTTTTAACTTTTGCCCTTATAAGCACTTCCTTACATTTTGGTTCTTAATTGACAATCAGCTTTAATTGTTCATTAGGGCTATTTAAGTATGGTATTGATGTACTTGAATTTGTCCTGAAGAAGTCTTGGGTTACAAAACGAAAGCGCGCTTGACTACTGGTTTGGATATTGGATTATTGTAATAAATCAACTTTTTATCTACCTTGGAGGTTGCTGCAACACTTTTTCCTACTGTTTCCACAGGAATTGCTTTGTTTTTTCATTGGTTGAAGTTTGGCAAGTTCCTACCTTTTTTTTGTTCTTCATGAAAAGTACAGAGACATATTACTTGTTAATTGACCTCTCTCTCTCATCCCCTCCATATGTGCAACAATAACCTTATTATTTATTATTTTAGTTATTTATTTATTTATTTATTTACATTTGTTGACCGGAGAGTCCGACTGGACACAGGTCCATTTTCAGTGGCGGCCTGGGGAGAAAAGCTCCACATTAAGTATTATTTACATTATACAGTTAAAAAACATAGTATTTAAATATAGACATTAGTCCAGTTAAGGACGCAAGACAAGAAGAAAACAGATGTAAAACAGCTGTAGAACATAGTACAATTTTAAAATATGGTTACATATACTAAACATGGTTAAAAATGTAGCTGAGATTCATCAGTGAACAATTGATACAATCTGTTTTTGAGGTACATAACAGCCATTAGCAGTTTTTGCTACAAGAAGTTAGTATTATGTGGTAGTTGCTGGCAGCATGAGTAGCCAAGCTTGCTAAGAGTAGGTTGTTGTTAGGGGCTTAGAGAGGTAGTTGGGTAAAATGGATACATGTACACTCCCAACTATTGTTGGGACATATGTCCTATTGGTTTATAAATATTCACATTTGGTTCTATGCATGTGCCATGTTAAAAAAAACTCCCATATTGGTGGCCTGTTGCCATCAATGAAACCTGCATGCTGTTGTAATGGCCACTGCTGTCTGATATATGTATGTGTTCTGCTTGATCTGCAACTGTTGTAAACTGGTGTCTTGGGTTAATGGGAATACCTATGCATGCTGTTTATAACTAATTCTGAATGCTGCTGACTATGACTAACTGATATTTTTCTTAAAACTGCAAAACCATAGTTTGTATGGGAAGGCTATTCCCAGCGAACCCACCTGTCCCACCTCAGCTGGCCATGGCACCGGGCATCAGCACATCTGGGGCCCAGTCTGGGACCTCCTCCTCTGTTGGCCCTGCCCCACCTTCAGGTGGAACCACTGCAGGGGATGGAACTCAGCCCCCCATGGGAGTGGGGGCAGAGAGGTACCTGTCACCTGCTGTCAGGTCCTGGCTGTGGTGCACAGGGAGCTTGACAAGGAGATCTGAGACCAGCTACACCAGCTTGTGGGCTGCATGGTGCAACTAGAGGGTGAGCCTGCCCCTCCTACCCAGCCCCAGCACAGCCATCTTTGGGGCCATGAAGGTGCAGTGGTGACTGCCCATGGGTGGGGACCTTAGTCCCACTGTTTCCATTTGGGGGCTTATGGGCTTGAGACTTCCAAACACCCCTCACCATCCAAGGTGTTTACCCCCCACATGTCATATACTGCCCCGTATGCATCTTGTTTGTCTTGTCTGTTAACCTACCCAACCTACTTCCCTCAATATACCTACTACCCCTTCCCAACATCCCACTCTCACCTGAAAAAAAAGGGCAATCTGTTTCCACAAAAAATTCTCAACCCATACATAGCTGTCCAGTTTGCACACCTGTCCACTGGACACAGGTAATCTGGTCTAATTGGCATCAGAACTTATTATTGTTTTCCTCACCCCCACCCAGGGGTTTGAGTGTCCAAATCTACCTCCAAATTCAGTGTATATGCACAGCTGTTGCTGTAAAAGAAATAGGCAGCAATGGACCTTCTCCACAGCCTTCCTGCACATCCCTGTCTATTTTCCCTACTGTCTTTGCCTCTTTGTGCCCCTTTTTTCACTACTTTCCTATCAGCCCCTTTTTCTTTTTTTTAAAGAAATTAGCGTGAAGGTAACCAGGAGTAAGTACATTTAAGCAGCAGTAAGAGGGGTTTAAGCCTGTTTGCACACTGGTAAGCAATGCCTACATTGGTTAAGCAATGTAGAAGCTGAGTGTAAGAAGCTGTAACCGGAAATTAGCAGTGCTTACCTCCGTGCAAACCAGTGCAAACCCGCACAAACCCATTTACAACTGCTTAAAAGTCCATTAATCCCTCTGTATCCAACAGCCCGTGTTCTGCCCAGCAACAAAATAAACAGCCTCTGAACACCATAGACAAAGTGGTCTACCACTAAGCCATGCCAGATATAAATAAATCTAATGTTTTCAGAAACATATCATCCAGTCCAGGCATGCAACAGTACAGAGTACAGAGAATGTATACCAACATCTAGATGTATGTGTGTGTAAATATATAAATATATAAAATGATATAACATATCTATATATGTGTATATATATATATATATATATATATATATATATATTTCTAAAAATATATACATATATATTATATATGAACATATATACATCTAAATGCCTAAATTGATACATATATGTGTCTACACCTATATGTCTACATATACACAGCAAGTTACATACGTGTACACAGACATATATCTATGTAGGTATATATGGACTTACTTATATATATATATATATATAGATATATATGGCCATACAGCTGTAGATAGCAATGGCAGATTAACAAAAACACATATGTCCACATGCATCGTTAATGGGAATGAGAGGCCCCCACACTATACATCTTGTATGAATAGGCATCCTTCCCCACAGCCAAAATGTCCACCCTTCAATACACTACCAAGTGTTGCAGATCCCATAACCAGGACCTGACATGATATGGACACAAGATGTTAACAGTACTACATCCCGCCTGTATGATGTCGGGCTGGTATTGGTAACATATTATGCAGGACAGTCTGCCTCCCATAAGAAATGTAAAACATGGAAGCCATCAACATCCCCAAGATACAGATACACAGACACAGATTTACACACACACACATATATATATATATATATATATATATATATATATATATATATTTATTTATATAGATATAGATATACATGTGACTACACATACACACACAGATATATGTACAGTAAGATACATATGTAGAAGGTGCACATAATGTGGAACAGCCACTGTGCCTACAGTTAACACCTGAACAACTGGACACTGTATGGGCCATCCATACAAGTGACAATCACTGCCTGCAACATATACTCACAGAGAGGTCATAGGAAAAAACACCACACACAGGTTTTCAGAAATGGAAAACCTTTAATTGTGCACTATTGCAGTTCTATACACCATGTCATATAGCTGTTCAGACACTGACATCTATATAAATAAAGTAAAGCAACTGTGAAACAGTTATACTCATATAGTAGTCTGGAAAGGTTCACAACTGTTTCTGTCCAGGCCAAACCCTTCAAATTGTACAATAGTGAGGACAGACTGGGCCACAGGACACCAAACAATCAACAGCATGCAATGCAGGTGTATAGTTCAGCAGCCTCTATCTACACTCTGTACAAAATCACTAGGTGGCAAAGACATCATGTGACCAAATGGGTTGGAACTGTTACATAACAAGGCATAACTGACACCATCACAAGCACACTGACAAACAGAACAGTCTGTATGGCAGAAGGTAGTAGGTTTGCATTTACCCAATTTATGTAAGTAATGTAAATATAGGTGAAGTATTTGGTACTGTACATCCAGATACCTTAAGGCAGCTCACCCCTGATACCCCCACATTTTGTAACAGCCTAGGTCATTTATGGTGCTCCCCCCTAGAATCAATACTACAGAGCCATATACCACTGTTACTTACACTGGCCTCTGGAGTGCATAAGAGCACACATGGTTTGTGTAGGTGATGCCCACACATATATAGCCCCAGCCCCACCATATGTGTGGGGGATACAACAGCAGTGAACTGATGGCAGCAATGGCAGTGTGATATATTCACAGCCCACTACATAACAACCCCTGACAGCATGTCATATGTGCAAAGCGTGGTATGTAGGTGGAAGACTGAGGCTGGAACACAGGCACAAATGTGGAAAACTGTTGCCATACACTAAGCAAGTTGCTGGTGTTATAGGATAGTCTGCAACATACCCTTAGTCAGGGAATTGAGGTTAGAAACAGAAATGGATGTAGCCATGTACTGATAGCACTCAACACACATACTGCCAGTGAAATATCTGACACAGGACCTGTGTGGTGGACAGACAACACATGATAGGCACACTTCTGGCCACCAAGAGGATAGGCCCACAGTTGAGAGCTATGCAGACAGACTGCATTCCAAGGTAAACTAGTATGTACACCCCACTCTGTAATACCAGTACTATACAAAGCATAACACAACTCTACTCACACTCTGTAGTTCCTGAACCTCCTACAAATATGTAGCTGCCATGATTGTGCCGGTTCTGCTGTAAGAGGTATTACTCCCTGCCATCTGTAACACTGATGCACACACACAGGAAGGATGCCCATCACACAGGAAATGTAAAGGGGACCATGCCCACATGATGTAGGGGTTTAGAGTAGGTGGTTGCCATGACAGTGGTAATTGGAAGTACTACACATGTGTAATCATATATATATGGCTATCTGGATAATAATATGTACATATATTTCCACCATATGTCCTGGACATGGTGTGTAGCCGTACCTCAGCCTCTATAGTCCCACAGTCGTAGTGCAAGGGGATGTCAGGTATGTATAGCAGGTATATTAGTAGACTATTGCTACTGTCATTGGGATTGTCTTCACATACATGGTGTGTGTTGGAGTTCACATCTGCTTATAACATGTGTGCCATTGGCTACTGACAGACATCCTAAGGACATCATAGTAAGGTACCACTGCTAGCACGTAATGCCTCTGTGGACTGCAGCAGAGATATTGGTCAATATATGTGGACATTCTGACACACTCTGTACAGTCCAGAGGTATACACATAACCCCTTAGTGCAAAACATGTGTACCATGCCTGACAATATGGATTTAGACAGCCATGTAGATGGGTATAACACATAATGACTGGAATACATTTGCCACCATAGGTTATGCATTCACACACCCCTGTCTGGCCTGACACATAATAACTGCTGGTACAGAGGTGCCATGGCCACATACTACCCACTAGATATTGACCTACATCTGTAGAGCATACCACTACTCTGTCTGACATACATGACTGTTAAGGGAGGCCCGGCAGCAGTACATCTGGCAAGTATCTGGACATGACATTTCACTGGGTAAGTACACTAAGTTTTAGGCATGTAACAATGCACTGTGTAGGCTACAGGCAGACTGGCTCAACACTGGCCTATATCTCCTATAAGGGAATGCACTTGTACCTGCATATATAGCAGGGTCTACAGGCATGTCACAGCACAGGGTAAGATACACCAGTGTGAAAGTGCATAACCACAATCAATGTGAACACAGCCACAGCCACATATGTTAAGCTAGCATAATATTACATTATATGGACACCATCCTCATATGTGTCACTCACAGACTGACCCTACATATACTGAGCTGCTACACAGTTTGGTCTGATGGCTGTCTGTGGTATGGGACATGTGTGTATATGGCCCTACAAACATGTAAGCCAATACGGTACCATACAGTGGAGCAGCATGTAACACCAGATAGGACGGGACCTAGAACAATGACATCTACCACAGTCTGTACACAAGATAAAGTACATACTAACAATACACACACTGTCGACATTCACCATAAGTACTCAGACCTCAGTACTGTACTAACATCCCCGGAATGTCCATGTTATGTCATCAAATATAACCCCTACTGTACATAACATGTGTAGCAGCCTGATATCTCACTCGCTTGTTGTCAGGTATGATGACAAAATTATGGTGTACAGCACATATGCACCACTTCATACATAACATATGTACACAGGTTGACAGAGTTGTGGCTGGAAGCACATACACAGGGCCAATAATTACATGTTGCTGTGATTACCTCATACATTTACTGTTGTAACAGGGTTTGTTGCAACATATGTCCTGTGAGGGATATGAATCCAGTAACTGTCACAGCTTTCACCATCTACAGACTGCAATCCTCACACTACCTTCTGCAGTCCACAGATATATGCACTGTGGCTAACACATGAAACCATAGGCACAACACTGCCCTGTCTGCAGATGACCCTGCAGATGGGGATTCCTCATAAACGTGGAACTGACATGGCAGGTACTGAGACATGTAGGACAGTCATAACCACACACAGACTGTTAAACCAACAGTACTCCAAATGCAGTATAGCAGCACTTACAGTCTATAGTCAGGTCAGGCACATCCCCCTCCTGTGTGTTTCCCACTTTCCACAGTGTATGTTGTTACAGGTAAATCTCCAATTCATCTGAGATGCTGTTTGCCAAACAACAGATGTGGTTCCTGCTCACAGTGACTGAAAAGGGCCAACACCAACATGATGTTCCTAGATATTGGAGAATGTTTCCATGCAATTGGCTATGGGAATGCTACCAAAACTGTTCCACATGCAGTCAGCTAGGGGAGGGCTGCAATTCGTGCAGTGGCCATCAGCTGATCATGAGCATCACTTAAAATACACATGCTACTGCCAAGCAAAGCAAGTGTAGGTCTCCACATCCAACAGAGCCAGTGGGTGAGGCAGACAGAGGCAAAGATAAGTCAGGGAGGGGTAGGAGAGTAAAACCTAAGCATGTTTGTGTCACACACCTACCAGCACAGGGTATCAATCCACTGATGACTATGTAGTGCTATCACAGTTCTATGCAATTATTGGATGCACCAACTGTTGTAGAGCCCTCAGAACATATATGTGATGGTGACTGACATCTGCAACAGGGATACAATAGCTATACAGTAGGTGACATACACATGCCTGTCCACATGAACAGGTACCAGCATCAACACAGCCACACTCTCACACGGACACACACACATTGACACACTTGGCAGGGCCAGGATTACAACTCATCAGTAGTGGGATTGCCACAACTCATCACTGTGCAGGTATCACATGCACCACATGGGTCATATGGGGGCTGTATGGGCAAAGGGTATGGGGAGGTGTTTGACATCAGACAGCATGCTTCAGTATGCCCATGGGGGTTGTAGAGAGTGTGGATGTAAACATACGCACCATACAACACACACACACAAACACACATGGTGCCAGTACTGACATGAATGGGTGCATGTCTGCATGGGTGCATGGTGGTCATCTGTGCCAGATGGCTGTACCATGCTAGGCGATGGGTATACCTTGGTATCAGGTCACATGACAATGGTCTGCATTGTGGCTTAGGGCTGTAGTGTCTGAATTTGCCCACACAGGTGGGTATTGTATCCCCCATCGAGTAACCTGGGTGACTATTGTATGTGGCCAATGCTGTGCATCGCTTGCCATATATGCATTCCTTAGTCCATGACATGGACGGCATCTGCGATGTGTACACCTCCCACATGCATGTACAGTGACATGTGGAACTGTACCTGGGGTGTATGGCCCATGTTGGGAACACAGATTATTATCAGATGTGCCAGTATTGCCCACCTGTGGCGGGAACTGGTAATGAGTAGCAGGTTTACCTTGCACTTACATTGATAGCATGCTAACAGCATTCCCTGGTGTCAGTGGCATCTGTCAATACAGGGCATGTTGTCAGGCATGGTATGTCCTTTGTGGGTCACATGTGATGGCACCACAGGTGTTGCAGGTGTCCATTGGGGAAAGTGGGGAAGGTGCCCTGTCTGCATGTACGTCCATATTGGACAGCTGGACAGGGTGCCATGCCCTCTGTAGCCCACAGCTATCACCCCATAGTTACTATCAGTGGCCATTATGCAGTGTATTAACCACATATTGGCTGTTGCCTAGGCATGTGTGTGTGTGTGTGTGTGTGTGTGTGTGTGTGTGTGTGTGTGTGTGTGTGTGTGTGTGTGTGTGTGTGTGTGTATGAGACATGGGTTGAGAGTGTGCTCTGAGTAATTCTGGGGTTGCTAACTGTGATTGCCTGGCTTTGATGTTGCATGTATGGGTATGGCTTTGCACCCCAGCCTGTCAGCTATTTCACATCTGTTATCCCTGTATGGTAGGCACTGTGATATATAGTACGGCCACCATATAAGAAATATGCAAAACCCGCTCTACCTTGGCCACAGGTATCACACACTCACAACCACCTCCACACAGGATACGAGTTACAAGCACACACACACACATGCGTACACACCTGTCATGCCTGGGAGTAGAACCCCTACCTAACTAGTTTATTACCCTACAGCACTACACAGTTATAGTATGTGCCACAGAGATTACTGGAGTACTCCTTCCCCAAAGGTGTATATCACACTGGATGACATCAGCAGGATTGCCAAAGTAGTCCATTTGAATTGTAGTGAGTGTGACAAGCCTAAAATTCATTGCTCCCTACACAGACAGTGGCACACACACAAAACATCTACAACTGACATGGGTGGGTGCAGAACCCCTAAAAAGAGGTCTATATTACACTACAGCATGTAGCTATTATAGGACGCACCACAGGGATTACTGGAGAACTCCTTCCCCAAAGGTGTATTTCACAATGAATGACATCATCAGGATTGCCAAAGTAGGCCATTTGAAATGCATTGCGTGTGACTAGCCTAAAATTCATTGCTCCTTACACAGAGAGTGACACACACACACAAACCATCCACAACCGGCATGGGTGGGTATAGAACCCCTAACAGAGGTCTATATCACACTACAGCATGGAGCTGTTATAGGATGCACCACAGGGATTACTGGAGAACTCCTTCCCCAAAGGTGTATTTCACAATGAATGACATCAGCAGGATTGCTAAAGTAGGCCATTTGAAATGTACTCAGTGTGTCTAGCCTATAATGCTTTGCTCCATACACAGACATTGAAACACCCACAAAACATCCAGAACTGCCATGGGTGGGGATGGAACCCTACCACAGGTCTAAATCACACTACAGCAGTATACACAGTTATGGCATGTGCTACAGAGATTACTGGGCTACAACCTTCCCAGAGGTGTATTTCTAGGTGGGTGACATCAGCAGCCTTGCCAAAGTTGAGTATATGAATTGTAAGTAGTGTGAGTACCCTAAAAAGCATTACTCTACACAGACAGGGTCAGATAGACAGACAGACAGACAGACAGACACACACACACACACACACACACACACACACACACACACACACACACACACACACAAACACACACACACAAACACACACACACACACACACAAACACACACACACACACACACACACACACACACACGCATACACTTGCCATGTCTGTGAATAGAACACCTACCTAACTACTTTATCACACTACAGCAGTAAGCAGTTACAGGACAAGCTAAAGAGATTACTGGGCTACAACCTTCCCAGAGGTGTATTTCTAGGGGGTGACATCAGCAGCCTTGCCAAAGTTGAGTATATGAATTATAAGGTGTGTGAGTACCATAAAAAGCGTAGCTCTCTACACAGACAGAAGCAGAAAGATATGCACACAAACACACACACAGACACACACTCACACACAGTTGCCAAGTCTGGTGTTAGAACTCCTACCTAACTAGTTTATCACACTATAGCAGTACACAGTTATGGGACGCACCACAGAGATTACTAGGCTACAACTCTCCCAAAGGTGTATTCCACATTGGATGACCTCAGCAGGCTTGTCATAGTAGGGCTATGGGGAGGGCAGTGTGTGTGTATGGGCCATAACCCATTCATCTAGGGGTTGACACGCCACATGTGAGCACACACAGGGTCATATTTTACAGGTACATGTATACAGCTACTAGATGACTACTTCCTTGTACAATCATGTTGCGCAGCTGGCACGTGCACCACATAGTCTGTAATGCTGACAGATACTGGTGGCTAGTATCTGCAGTGAGTGACATCTGCACCTCATGTGTTTGGGGCCCTTTGGCTGTGTGCTGGGTGGGACAGGCCTGGATGGCTCCTTGTCACAGTCACCCTCTTCCACACATCTATATATGTCTACCTTTGGCTTATTAGAGTGTGATATCCTGACTTATATGTCTGTATTCCTATCCACTGTGTGTTCAAGGCATGAGTGGTGCATACTGATGAGTGTCTGCACTAACAACTGCAACTGCCAGATATGTCTGGTCCACTGGTGTTTGCAAACATGGCCTTCATGTGTTTAAGCATGTGAGCATGCCCAGTATGGCCATCTGTATTGAATGTGTGGATCGTGTCCAGGTAGTTTGTGCTGCAGTGCTGACCTTTGTGTTGTCCACTGACAGGTAGCATGCTGTCTCTGCAGGGTATCCATTGATTATTTGGCTTTGACTGTTGCTACATTTCTGCATAGCGGGGGGGGGCACACCTTACTGTTTCTACATTTCTACACAGAAGGGGGGGGCACACCTGACTGTTATTACATTATTATGTAGGATGGGGGGCACACCTGACTATTACTACATTTCTACACAGGATTGGGGGAGCACACCTGATTGTTATTACATTACTATGTAGGATGGGGGCACACCTGATTATTTCTACATTTCTACACAGGATTGGGGGGCACACCTGACTGTTATTACATTACTATGTAAGATGGGGACCACACCTGTCTATTTCTACATTTCTACACAGGGTTGTGGGGGCACACCTGACTATTATTACATTACTATGTAGGATGTGGGAGGCACATGTGACACTTGTACACATTTGCTATGACTGTACTGGTATGCCAGGTACTCCATTTCATTATGTATTGCTAACTATCATGCTGACTAGAGGCATACCAGTGTACTACAGATCGTGGTTTTGGTTGCCCTACATATTATTGTCTGACTTCCTAACCTTCAGAACCAACATCCCACTGCCTGTCCTGCTGTGGTCTGTCTGTGTAGGCCAGGGGGGAGGTTAACCATAGCCATCATTCAGGGGCCATGGCACAGGCTCTGTTTGGGTTTGTCTACACCTTTCCTGCTGGCTGAGACTGTTGTTGGGTATGTGAACCATCCTGACTGACATGTGTGTGTCATATGGACACACATGTCACTCAGCACATTTTCTGCAGTGGGTTTTATCACCCTGTGTAGTATTGGCTATTACGGTGACTCCAGTATGTGTTACAGATGTCATGGTGCCACTATGGGTGTCTACTGTCTGCTGCCATAACATTCAGCCACCCAATCCCCTTGCATGCTCACATCCATACCATAGCTACAGGTAACGACACATTCTACTCCATTTGGCAATCAGTAGGTTGATTGACTTACCTTGAGGGTGTGCCAGACTTGCGGATGGTGCTGGAGGGCTGCCTATGTCAGATGCACATAGTACACTCTGTATACATGGTTGAGCACAGGTAGTGTCATGCTTGGCATACCTTTTACTGTATGTATGAGTCAGATAGAGGAGTCATTCCCTGGGTCCCTACTGTGTCAGTTTATGTGCTATGCGTTGCCTTTTTGCCAAGGCCAGGGCATACTGGGCACGCCTCCTTCTGCCTACTGGGCAGGCTCAGGTTGCTCCTCCTCCAGGTCACTCTGTGCCTGTGCAGGCCTTGGCATTGGTGGGGTTTGTGTGGCCCTGCCCCATGCTGTTCATGCTGCAGCTGTTTCCACAGGCTCATATTGTGTAGCATAGCACATACCATAACAATTTGGGTACATGTAGCTGGTGAATAATGCAAGGCTCCACTGGATGTGTCCAGACACCGGAATCATGACCTGAGCATCCCAAACACACGCTCTATTATATGTCTGGCCTGTGCCTCTGCCTCATTATGGTGTTGTTGTTCAGGGGTGTATGCATTTCTGATGGGTGTCATCAGCCACGACTCCAGTGTGCACCCAGCATCTACCACTAGGTGACCATAGGGGATGTCCCCATTGGCAAATCTCTGGTACAGCTGCATCAGATGCCTTATGTGGGAATCATCATAGCTTCCATGGCAGCCAGCACACACTTTCATTATAATGCCCTGGGCATCTCATATGACCTGGCAGTTGATGGAAGAGATGCCCCTCTGGTTGATGTGGGCCCTACCCTGCTCACCAGGTGGTGCTTTGATGCATATGTGCATGCAGTCTATAGCACCCACTACTCCAGGGTGTTCTGCTATTTGATGGAAGAGACGCATATTGCTGGTCAACACTTCATGAGTGTTGAAATATACGTGCTCACTGGCATGTACTGACATGTCATCCAGGAACTGGTGGAATACTCTGGATGCTGACGCCTGTGAGATCCCAATGATATCCCCAGTTGTGCTTTGGGAGGTACCTGTGGCTAGTATACCTAGGCCTACACATACCTTGGTATCCACTGGGATGAGTTCCCCTTGGTCAGTTTGGTGTGACAGGTGTGGCCGGCACAGCTCAACAATTTGCTGTAGGAGGCCTCTGTCCATCCTATAATGCTCCACTATCTCCAGCTCATGTAGCTCCTGGTAGGTTACTCTGGGTCTGTACACTCTTCTCCGTCTCCTCACTGTGGGTTGTTTGGCAGCATTCACATCCTCACCACCCTCAGCCTCTTGCACATGTTGTTCTATGTTGCCTGCTGCAGCCTTTCTCATTTTGTACGTTTGTTTTATTAAAATTTCCCCACTTGTATACACCGGTGGTATAGAGTGTTGGAAAAAAACAGGGGGAGGTGTTTTCTTAGTTTTTAGTAGTGTTCAGGGCTGGGCTGGTATGCTGCCTGTGTAATTGGCTAATTCTGATACATTTCACCTGCCAACTAAGCTAGTTCTCCTTGATTACCTTCTTACTGCTGTTTTCCCTTCCCATTGCCTCCCTGTTTAAGCCCTTGTGAGTGTCACACAAATAGAGTGCTCAAATCTGCACACTGCTGCTATTCCTGGTTTAACTTCTTTTTTCTTCCTGTAAAACCTGATGTGCGGTGCAACACCCGCTTAGGCTTTGTAAAGAGTGCTAGGCAGGTTTCGACACACCCCCTAGCTTAGCTGTGCTAAGCTAGAAGCAAACCCGAGCCACAGGGCTCCAATCCACTTACAGTATGCCTGACACACACTCCCATGATGTCACCTACCTCCTAGGCTTGCACCAAGCTATTCCTACTCTTACACTGTTGGGACTTCACACCTCACTCACATGCTGGGGAAAACTGGGATTCACTATCCTTCCCCTCATTTGCATAGGGTTGCCTGCTAATGCATAGTTACATGTCTCACACTGAGCCTCCCCCCTTAGCAACCACTACTCACTGGCCAGGTTGTCTTGCATGGCAGAATACTGATTTTAGTTAGAATGCTTATTTTAGGTTTATTTTATTATTTCCCCCGATCCCATTTGCATGCCACTGCCCTGCCGAGATCAGCTAAAAAAAATAAAAGTTGTTTTTTATTTTTTTGTTTCATTTGCAATGCCATTGGCCTTATACTTGGCCATTGGTATGCTTACTACTTGATATGCAGCCTTTATACGGAGCTGTTATAGCTCCATTTTGGATTATGTAGAAATGTACTTGGTTACTAACCGAGTACATTTCTACCGATAGCACTAGTCTTGCACGGACTGTTGCAAGCTTCCTGGATTGCAAATCACCTCACTGGATTTCACCTGCAAATGGGGTGATTTGCATACCAGGGCTTAGTCCGTGCAAGATTAGTGCAGTAGCGCTCGTACACAGCCCTTCAGGCTGTTCCTGGATCGCACGGCAGACATATTGCCTGCTTTAGCTCCAGCACTGATCTTGCACTCCTTGCGAGCTTTTGAGAATCCTGGGGTATATCTTGTTAACAATTGGTGATATAGTTCCCTCTATTGATCATATTATAAAATCCCTACAAGTTTTTCAAGAGATTTCAGGCTTGAACTTTAATCATAACAAAACAGAATTTGCTATGCTTTTTCAAAACAGTACTTATTAAATAAAAAAATAAGTACTGTTTTGAAAAAGCATAGCAAATTCAATTGGACAAATGATATACTTAAGTACTTAGGCATATACATAAAATCGAACTGGAAAGATTCCATAAAAACAAATTATAAAAATGTAATAAACATTAAATAAATGGAACAAAATGTTTTTCTCTATGGAAGAAAGGTTATCATTAATAAAAATGATCATACTACCAAAAATCTTATTTTTTTTCAAACCCTACTTGCCTCTCCTTCTAAAAAACTAATGAAACAACTAAACTCCTTGTTAGTAAAGTTTCTATGTCTTCCTCAAAAAACAATAATTGGTTATGTATGGCACTACAGAAGCTGGGATGATGGTGGAATTGCATTTCCAAGTCTTGAGCTTTATGCGGAATCAGTCATCCTTAATGTGATGAGTCAATGGTTAAACCCTAAACACATATCTTAATTGGAAAAACTTTCATAAAAACATTCTACTTTCTAACATTGATGCAGCAATAGATAATGATATTTTTCAAAAACTAATGCAATCTTTTTAGTTGTAAAAAGTTTGTTTATGGCACCAATAAAAATGAAAAATGTTCTCCTATTGTTAACTATATATTAAATAATTTAAGAAAAATAATGAGCAAGAACTATATGATACAAAGTCTTATATTTTTATTTTTTTTATTTAATTGTTTCCTTTTGCGTTCACAAAGAAATGTCTAGATTCTTTTAATATGAGAAAAATAAAAGACATGGAGGAAAACAGATTAATATTTTGACATCAATTCCTAGGTAATAATAACATACATGAAGCAAATTTACTTATAGCTAGATACAACATAAATCATAATGAATGGTTAAATATACAAACATTTAGAGAATATATAGTGAATGAATTCAAAATATGGCAAATGGCTAACATACCTCAACCTAAAATATTATCCATCTTATGTGAAATAAGCACCTTGAGTAATAATAATATTTTTTTTTCATTGTCAAAGATATATAAAATCCTAAGAGCTGATTTACAAATCCCAGAGGATTATCTATGGAATTACACACACACACACACACACACACACACACACACACACACACACACACACACACACACACACACACACACAATAAATAAGTCTAGTTTTTCAGAGAGTGAGAAAGCATTAATACTCAAATCAGTTAATAATACAATGTCATCCCCCTTTTTGTTAAGGTTTACATGGAAATGTATACATAGGAGCTTTATTACTCCACACAAAATTGCATTGATATCAAAAAGTGATAATACTAATGTTCAAGATGTGATGAAATATTTGCAGGCTGGATACATATGTTTCTTGAATGTAAAATTGTAACTCCATTTGGTTAGAGTTTAGAAAATGTCATAAAAGCATTGTGGTCAGATAAATGTGAAGTATCAAATTCATTGTTATTGTTTAAAGCGCCCGCTTATATTCCAAAGACACAAGTGCATCTTTTCTGGTCTCTTCATGCAATTCCAAGAAAAAATTATCACTTTAAATTGGAAGTGTAAAAAATCCTCTCATTCACAGATTTTCTTTCACCAACTAAAATTGTATGTAATAGGGAACTACAAACTGCAACTTTAAGAACTACAAAAGTGACACATAAACAACTATATTGGTTAAAACTCAAAAAACTGATTGATAAAATGTAATTATAATAACAAAATTGTTATGGACACTGTATATATATATATTTTTTTCTTAAATGTTTAATAGATTCATATTCTGTAAAAACATTTTCTTGTGTTTTATGAAAATCAATAAAAATTTACAAATAAAAAAAAATAAGTATCAACCTATATCACAAGGCAATGTATGTATGACAGCATTTGCTTATATTTTGACTGCAAGATTGTTAAACATCATTCTGAAACTAACAGGGGATGAACAAGTGGACTTTATTAAAGAGATCATACATAGAACACTAGTGATGCATGATGTGGAATGTGCTGAGGAAAAGGGCCCAGAAAAAGACAAGAATTATGTTAATGGATTTCAGCAGACCTTTGATTGTGTCTCATGGGACACTATCACAGATACCTTGATAGAGATCATTGTAGACAGCATGTAGTTGAAGAAAGTAAAAACCCTTTATAGGGGCAAAGTTATGGCTATGTATAAAAGGTGGATGTAAAAACTAAACAGTATTGTAAAGAGGAACATGTCGGAAATTCCATTGTCACCAGGATTATTTGTAAAGTTCAATGAAAGTTTGGTGTAGAAAGTAATGAATAGTTGGATGAGGCAGAATAACGGTAGGAAAAGTAGTGGCATTTTTCTGTCTGCACATGACTCCGTGATGTTGTTTGTGGATGTTATTGTGCAGCTTCCAAGGAAATTGCATATATTTATTAGTTTTGGTAGTGTTTGGGGATGTCTTTACAATCATCAAAAGTCAGTGGGGATTGGTATTGCAATTAAACAGATGGAGAGATACAACCATAGATGTAAGAAATAGCACCAACAAACTTCACAAAGCTGACAAGTGGGGTGGACGGAAGTACCTGGGAATTAAAGTTTTAAAATGGTAGGTGAGACTAAACAGCAGTACTGTGTGGATCCACAGGTAAAGATAGAGAAAATGTTAGATGCATTGACAGATAGATTTGCCTTACTGGAGGAGAGGGGGTATATAAATAGTTTAAACAATAGCAATTCAGCATGTACTTTATTCTGAGTGGTATATAAAAATCTTCCCTCTAAATAAAATTATCAGAGCTATCCATCTAGTTTGTGTGGAAAAGCAAAAGAGGAAGGATTACGATGGGTAAGCTTAGGATCACAGTAAATATGTAGGATGGGGGAAGGCTATATTTTATGCAAATATATGAATGCTTTAAATATTGTGCAAAGCCTGAGAGGCATCGAGAAATAGATTTTGTAATAGGTTATCTGGGAAAAGTCCTGGAAGATTGGGAGTGGTAAGGTGTTGAGTAAAATAGAGGATGAATTGAATACAGGTATTAGGAGCTGCCATAAGATGTTGGAGAGGAGGCTGCTAGTCTGGGAATTAAAGGGCATTAGAAATGTGAGGGACCTAAGAGATGAACAGTTAAATGAATTGTTATGTTTCCCAGTCTTCAAAGAGAAATATAATTTAAAGAAAAGAGAACGTGGGAATCTTAGAGTTAGCAACCAGAGTATAATGAGGAGCCCTTAAAAAACAATGATAACTGTAAAAGTACAGGAGAAATAGTGTACTGTGACCTATGCTTAGCTTTGGGGAACAAATGGAGCCAAGTAACTGAAGAAGTGGTATTATCTACAGGCAGCTGGGGGAGCATGTATGTGAGTGCAAATTTGGTAAGCTGAGGATCAGTAAACTAAAGAGGATATGGTATGGGCAGAAGAATGATTTTGAAAAGGAATATTAGCAATGATGAAAATGTTAAAAGAAATTGTCCCTGTTGGGGATCCATACAGAAGGATGATATAGTGGGGTGTGAAACTCCTGTAATGATACACCAGGAAGGATGGCATTCATCCATAGAGTGTTGGAGATATGGAGAGGAAAATGTCAATCAGATACACTTGTGGTGGACATGGAGGAAGATTGTCCTACACGTGTAGTGATGCAAGGGTGGTTTGGAGTAAATTACTTGGGAAGAAGATATCAGATTGATATGACCTATGCCTTTCTTTGGGTGAATAAAAAGAAGCAATAGGCTTGAGATGAGAGAAAAGAATTTCAGCTGCTCTCCATAAATGTAAGGCAGATAATAGCTGAGGCTCGGAAAACAAAGGATTCGATAATTTAAACAGAAAGATGAGCAATGGTTTTAATGTAAAATCTATGCAGAGAACACACACAGTGGTTGATAAGGAGGAGTAAAGGGAGTATAAAGCAATGAGACAACCAAACAAGCAAAAAGGGAAGACTGATTGATGAAATAGGTGAACTGTAGATGTAGTGGCTTAGGACTGATACTACCAAGGTGACAATCAACATTCAAGGATTACAAGAGATAAGATACACTGTGCCTTAATGGAGATAAGTCTCCTAACAGTGCAGAACTGGAGTAAACTGAAGTCTACATATGGTGCTTAATGCCGCATGAAATGTGTATGGGGGATATTTTCGGGAAGGAATGGCACAGCTCAAACTATGGGGTTGGGGGGGTGGTATAGTTATTCATGAGGTAAGAGTGATTAAAAATAAGAAGAAATGTAGTGTATAAGATGCAAATGATGGATATCTGTGTTATATGTACAATGGCAAATGTGTTGTACAGGCAAATTTGGAATGAACATTATTTATGGAGGCTTATTTTTGGAGTTTGTCCTAAGTTTATTTCTGTTTGGTACTGCTGTTTTTCCTGCAGTTATTTACATGCTTGTAGAAGGTTTCCCTAAACACTTCCGCATATGCCACCATGACCTCTGAGTTTGTTGAGGCTTAGGATTTAGCTATGCCACCACTTATTGGAGCTAGTTAGCCTTGGAAAAGTTTTTAAGGGTTCTGGGTGTTGCAAAAGTTCAGCCTTTATATTCATTGCAAGGGTGACCACTCTGTGATCTGATCTGACCAGTGAGGACATTACACAAGGGAGGTACAACATTCTCTCATAATAGTGAGTAACAGATCCAGGATATTTTCACACCTAGTATGTGTGCAGACTAGCTGTTCCAGGGTGTTTGCATTGACAAAATCTAGTAAACTTTGAGCTTGCATGTTAGTGGTTGTGTATGTGCCCCAGTTTATAGTGGGATAATTGAAATCACCCATGAATATGATGCTGGTCTGAATTGTGAGTGACTCCAGTACATTCAAGTATGTGGAATGGTTACTCTGGATCATAGATGGGGATCTATAGCCAGCAAGGATGTGGTATGGAACTTTGCCTAAGGTTAGTAGGACACAGAGTAGCTCAATCATGTCATACTGTTGACCAGTCTTGAGGTGTGCTTACTTTTTATGCAGCTTGATACACCTTCACCTTGGGTCCCTTCTTGTGCAGTAAATGTGTGGAAGGCATTATTGCCTTGCGCTGCCGAGGTTCCTTCCATGGCTTTAAACCATGTCTCAGTAACTGCACAGATAAACACTCCACAAGGTGAGGAGCACTTCTAGGGAGTGGAGCTTCTTGTTGAGTGTCTGGATTGAAATGTAACACCTTTAGTTTATCTTGTGTAGAATTTACTATTTTGTAAGGTTTATCATATTGGCATTCTAAAAATGCATAATTAGGGTGGGTATTGTTTTGACCAATATCAGAAAGATTGGAGGGGGCAGGTGCAGGCCACCCTTGGCAAAGCAGCATGGTCTGTTGATCATGTCACCCAAGTTGACAAATGTTGGAATCCCTTGGCATGGCACCAGTAAGTAAGCCAATTGTTAAAGTCATCTTCTTTTTATTTTGTGGTATCATTCATGGAGAAGATAGAATGCTGTTCAGTGCTAGGCTTATATTTGCCTTGGACACATAATCTGAAAGCTCTACCATGTCTCTTTTTCATATAGTCCAGAGATGTATGTCTCAAGTCATTATCACTCACATTGACAGTGACAGAGTGGTTCAATGTCCTGAATTCATGTGTGATCTGGTAGATCCTTGCCCTGATAGGCAACTGACAATGACTGTTTCCTTGCTCAGTCTGTGAAGGAGGCATGAGTGTGTCTCACAACAGTCTCCACTGATGAAAATATTAGGTTGTGTTGTAGTTTGCCTTAATGGCTTGGAGGTTGAGAAATTGTGAGATGTGGTTGAATGTGCCCTGGGGATTGTTGCCTTTGAAGAGTGTTTGGGAGGCTGCTGAGTGTAGGCTTTTGAGGAGTGGATAGATTGCATTTAAGACCCTCAGCATAGGTGAGTTTGTGTGATTGATCCATTTTTGGAGATATCAGTGTCTTAATGCAATGGTTTTGCCTCCAAGGACATAGGGTAAGTATATCTCTTGCATACTGTGTCAGTCTGATTAAGATTAATGCGGTTTTCAGTAAACATGAGACAATTGCTACATTGTCTCAGGATGACCATTTCTACCAGGCTGGCTACAGAGACAGTATGAAAGTGCACATCCATGGCTGTGGGTTATCTTTTTTGTGATCTATGAGGATAGTTACAATCAGGGTTTGGAGTTGTTGGGCTTGGGGAAGAGGTCTAGGATTGACCTAAAACAGCACTGTTGGGGTAATGCTTCTCAGTGTGCAAACTAGCTGCTCTACACTCAGCTAGATACTTGTGAAAATAATAGAAGTTTTATATTGAAAATCACAGCACTAGGTACCCGTGTCTATACAGGACACTGCAATCCACCGATGCACATTTCAGTACATGCTATAGGAGCCTGAGTTAGATAGAAATCCAATCAGTAAACAGTAAGCATTTAGTGTAACTGTACAGATAAGGCTCAGATGCCAAAGCAATTCACAATTATTCCACTATTGTGATTAACACTGCAAGTTTAAGGTTCCCAGATTAAGTAAAACACAAATAGAAAAAGACATGCAATAGAAATGTAGTAAATGAGAGTCAGAACCTGCAGCAATTCATAATGCTCTCAACATTGTGAGTTATACTACAAGACTGAGGTCTCCAGAAAACAGCAAAAAAAAAAAAGAAGAAATAAAATAAATGAAAAGCTCATATCTTACAGCAACTCACAATTCTTCCACTACTGTTTGGTATACTACAAGACTAAGGTCCCAGATCAAGTTAAAAATGCAACAAGTTCACTTTTGGTTTAAACAAGGAAAATGTGGAAAAGAACAATGCACAAATCAGATTAACACACTGAATATTGTGGTGTGCACAGGTTAAAATGGGATGATATGAAACAGAGGCTAACTCCAGTTTTAAGAGTCTAATGGGAGTGCCTTGTCAGTGTGAGCTTTCAGTGTCCGGTAGAAATAGCACTGGGAGGGGTTTGCAAACTCTAATTTACATTGGGGTAGGCAGCTAAAAAGCCACCAAGTTTCAAAGCACACCAAAAACTGGGCAGTTGGGTTGCAAAAATATCCAAAACTCAATGCAAACTGCAGTTTTAAACTCAAGAGATATTGTAGCTGAAGAGGAATGTAGGTGAATTCCTTAAATAAAAAAACTGTTTCTCAGCTTTCAGCTCTTCACTCTAATTAGTTAGATGTAATCCTAATTAAAGTAATCTTTCCTAACTGACCATAGCCAACAACATTTAAGACTGAATGAAAAAAAAACTTTGCAGTAAAACAAATTTTAAAATAAAACAAACTGTAATATAATAATACCAAAATCAAAAAGTACTGGAAATAGCCAAACCTTAAATGTAGAAAATCCAAAAATGAATGCAAACAGAAATTTTAAACTCAGAGTGCTTTAGATTAGTTAGACGTAAGTGTCTGATAAGCTGTCTTTGTCTGCATTCATAAGGATGAATAGCCTTGCATTGGAATTCAGTTTTCATTGTTTTTAACACGGTGTCAAGCCAAAGGTATTATTCCATAGCAGATGAGATGTCAGCAATTGCAAGGGAGGCTATTAGGAGCAGCAAAGTGATGGAGTCAGAATTGTTTTTAACAACTCTGCAACAAGACAAATGTATTGGTGCTATTCCTGCCACTAGTACCAAGGTGGGCCAGCTTAATAATAACGTTTTCGCTCCTAGAAACCCAAGAGCTTCTTCAGACATTTAAAAAAGGCGCCAATGACTTTTATATACAAAAGATACATGATGTCATTTCCTGTACAAATCCTAATAAAACATTTTTTCTTTTACCCATTTTTAAAAATATAAGTAATAATAAGATATATATATATATATCTCATATATATATTTGTATTAAAAAATGTTTTGTTTACCATGTTGGTTAAATATATGGTCCAACCCTTAAAAGATATAGGGAAAGCCATAATTTTATATTTTAATTTTAATTTTACTTCCACATGGTACTTTAATTAAATGTTAAGACAAGACAGTACCAAATACTCAATTCCTTAGCACGTACACTAAAGTGGTTCTTTATACCCCTTAAACCATTAAGTTTAACCTGCGTGCAAAACACTTAAAGGAAAATGCCGGATAAAACCTCTTATTCAAAAAAGAGTTGTCACAAACATTTGACATACATCCAAAAATTACCCATTTTTCTAAAATTGGATAAAAAGTGGTATCAATTCCTAAGGTAGCTTTTATATTTTAGAATAATAGATATATTGCATAAATCAACCACTACTTCTTGAACTAAAAGAATTAGAATGGCAGTTGTTATTGAATGCCTTTTCTCCACCTGGTCTAAATGATTTATGCAATATATCTATTATTCTAAAATATAAAAGCTACCTTAGGAATTGATACCACTTTTTATCCAATTTTAGAAAAATGGGTAATTTTTGGATGTATGTCAAATGTTTGTGACAACTCTTTTTTGAATAAGAGGTTTTATCCGGCATTTTCCTTTAAGTGTTTTGCACGCAGGTTAAACTTAATGGTTTAAGGGGTATAAAGAACCACTTTAGTGTACGTGCTAAGGAATTGAGTATTTGGTACTGTCTTGTCTTAACATTTAATTAAAGTACCATGTGGAAGTAAAATTAAAATTAAAATATAAAATTATGGCTTTCCCTATATCTTTTAAGGGTTGGACCATATATTTAACCAACATGGTAAACAAAACATTTTTTAATACAAATATATATATGAGATATATATATATATATCTTATTATTACTTATATTTTTAAAAATGGGTAAAAGAAAAAATGTTTTATTAGGATTTGTACAGGAAATGACATCATGTATCTTTTGTATATAAAAGTCATTGGCGCCTTTTTTAAATGTCTGAAGAAGCTCTTGGGTTTCTAGGAGCGAAAACGTTATTATTAAACATACGTTAACCTTTCTTTACAACTGGAGTTTTTTTTGGCTTGCCTATTTCTTTTGTTTATGCTGGTTGGTTTTTCTGTTGTTCCACAAGGTGGGCCAGCTGTTATATTTCTTAGTGGATGCTGCACTTAATAAGTAACATTGAACAAAAAAATGTATTTCCATCAGCTGTGCACAGACTGTAGGGTGACAACAGCATATGATGCTTGTGTTTTGTCATATGAATAGCAGAAATATAGCCATTTCTGGATGGCAGTGAAGAAAGGTTGGGCATGTATAGTATTCACTGCAAGGACGCCCTTACTCTATATGTTGCAGGGCACAGCTGTAGTAGAGTTTCCCATCCTTATCATGGGTGCATTTTGGGCTTTACTCAAAGGACAGACCACTACTAGGGTGACTCTTATGACGGCTTGGTTAGGACAGCAGCCAGATGTTCACAGCTGTGCAATTACTAAAGACGATGATTAGATACATATGCGAGTCAAAGTCACATGACACAGTGGCACTGTCTCCACCCAGAAAACAGGACAAAGGTTGGCCTCGCCAACAGATGAATCTGAGGGTATGCAGTTAGGCTACTCATTATCATCAGGGGACGGGTTCCTCTGTGGTTGTGAGCACAATGGCCCCCTTGCTGCTTAAGTAGCAGATGAATGGACTGCATCTGATTTAAGTACAGCAGCCATATGAAACCTGTAGCAAAATAAATGATGGAAAACCAACTGTCTGAGATCACAGAACACAAGTGCCCCTTTCTCTATGTAGTATGATATTGGAGTTAGCATATATAGTTAGCATGGTGTGTGGCGGGCAAAAAATGTTTTTGTTTTCAGGTTTTGTTTTTTGACCTTTTGTTTTTATCGAATGATATTTTGAAATTTTGAGGAAATGTCATAAATCCAATGTGGACTACTCCCAGTGCCACCACATTTGCAAGACTGGCTCAGTAGTCAGAGGTCACGGTAGGGTACACAGCTGTAGTTGCAACATATGGGGCCATAGCAGTATAGATAGACCTCATGTGCATCAAAAGTGTACAAGACTCTGCTACTCCCACTATCATGAGGGAAAATTACACTCTGCCTCCATTTGCAAGACATCTCACAAGTAGGCTCCATCCAGGTCATGATCTTGTAGTGAGACACCATCCCTGCAATAGTAAGCCCCACATACCCACTAGTAAGCCAGCAGAGTTGACACAGGTCACAGTCATGTAGTGGCATCCACAATTCAACAAGAAGTTATCATTGACACAGCATACTGATCACTCTGTGATCCTTATCTGTGCATCGTATGACATGATCCTCCTAACCAGCATGAGTGTGCAGACAGATAGGTGGTGTTGTGTCCCTCAGCACCTCTACACATGATAACTGTGATCTACTCCACCCTCCCATTTATTTTGTGTATTATTTTGTTTGATGCATGGTGTGGTTTGACCATGTACCAACCAGCACAGCCTGATGTTATCACTCTAAACATCATGTTATTCTGTGTGACACTGCACTGTTATTGTGTGTTCAGTGAGGCCCATGTTTCTGACTAGACATTGTTGTTTTACTTGGCCTGGACTGTATTCTGTGCATTACTGTTTGAGATGATGTAGCTGGGCTGCTTCATGGTACTGTTTTACCCCACTTCATTGGCTAACAATGTTGTACCTTCTATATAAGTTGTGGATGTGCTGTAGGTTCAGTCCTGGGATGCCTTGCCTGTTTCAGAAACATCATATTATGTAGCATTGCACATACCAGAATCATCCTAATGATTGTGGCAGGATAATACTGTAGTTCTTCCCAAATAAATGCATCAATGCACGGAAAGTGGACTTTAAGCTGGCCAAATGCACTCTCAGTGATACTACGGATTTGTGCCTGTGCTCTTTTGTACTGGAGTTCAGCAATGCTTTACGGCTTCTGTTTGGGCATCACTAGTTAGAGCTATAGCATGTACCCAGGAACAACTGTAAATAGTAGCAACATATGTGAGACAGTTATTATATTTGTATACATTATATATGTAGAGGTACAGATCTACTTAAACAACAATGTCTGCATATACAAATAAGATGGCCCTATAGAATGCAACCAAGCAAGAAATGTTGATATAGGTTTGATGTATGACATATGCGTGCATCATTCAAGCTGCCTGATACTTTTATAATTATCTCATATGCATTACACATATCTGACAGGTCACTGAAAGGTACTCTTTGCTGGTCATATACCTCAATGATTGGGTGACAGGTGGTGCTTAAATTATCATGTGTGCTTTTGCTTTAATTACTTTGTGTGCATATCTTTAGCATAGAATACCATGGGGAGATGAGCAATTTCATGGAATACATCTCCCCTATGCTTTATAGTGTCTCTCCCTATAGTGTGCTAGAAAATCAGATATGTTAATTTACATGAAAAAGCTTAATACTGACAAACTTGTCCAGTATTCTAAAGGTAGACATATGAGAAATGTCTAACATATCTCTTATTCATATTTGAAAGGCTCCAGTAGATAGGATAGTGAGTGCTATACCTACCTTGGTCTCTGCTGTGATTAGGAATGCAATGTGCTATGGAAGATATTGCATGTGATCAATACATGTGAACCAAACACCATAAAGCATCACAGTCTTTACAGAACTGATCAATAATCTCTTGTTCACTAAACTGATGGGACATCACCTGCTTCATATGTCATTTTCATTGATGATGTACACCTTTGTGCATATGAGTGGACAATGGCAGAGCTAATGGCAGATACATGCTGCTGTGTGACTTCTGCTCTGATTCCGAGCATTTTTGCAGTCTGCTTTATTGATAGTTTTGACATGTATGCTCTTGCAAGCAATAACAAACAATTTCTATTACATATGACTATGAATTGTGACTATGTCATTAAACATTTGCCAGACATTATAGCTTTACTCCCCTAACTGCTTTCAGAAACAAATGTTCTTGCCTAAAATGTAACGTAACCACACTGGACTATGTAAAAAACATCTAGATGGGCTATGCCTGCCACAACCCCCTACTATATATACAAACTCTGGCATTGCACTACAGTGGGGGAAAGGGCATATTTCCCCATGTTGGGCAAGTGTTTACTTGTCCTGAGAAAAATCGGCCCTTCAGGATTGTAAGAATTCATTATTTTCATTTTGGCAATATGCAGTTCGGTGTTGTGGGATTCACGATTTAAAAAAAAAAAAAATAAATAAATAAATAAATATACATATATATATATATATATATATATATATATATATATATATATATATATATATACACATACACAGTGCAGAACACTCCAGCTTCTTGCCCCATATCACATAATGGAACTATGGACCACTACTATTCAACATTTTGCCATTTGCTGCACAACTGTGTGACTCATAGTAAACATCCTGTCTATGAATCCCAGATTTCATCTTCTTCACATATTCCATAGGCTGTTTTCCTACAGCTCTTATTTTTTTTCAAAGCTTTTTATAACTTTATCCCCTAAGCACTTAATTCTTATGAAGTGTGTTGCAGACACCATCATACTGACCATATTCTGAAACCAGTGTCACAAATACAAGTAACAACAAAGCTACTTTATAGAACTTTATATTCAGGAATGTTAGTTTGAAAATTAGACGTTTTTCTACATAACTGCTATAGTAAACCTCATTGTTAATAAATAGTACACTGTGAGTCATTCGTACCTGCAAGTAAAGATGGAATGTTAAAAAATAATTTTTCCTGATCTTAATTATGAAATGTTTCATCATCAAGAATATATAAATCAAAGCATGAAATGAAAACCCATGAAAATCCACAGGATACACTTGCTAGTTTATTAAAGCATCTCTTCCAAAGTTATGTTTCTTTTTTTTTTTTTCAGAAATCTTTCCTTTGAAGTGGAAAGCAGTATGCCCCTCGGAGCTGTAAAAAACATATTGCCTCTGAAAACACTAAAAAGAATTGTAAATGTAACAGGAAAAAAAGATTGAAGGGTTATTTGTGTCTGCCTTGTTTGCCCATAGCATTACCCCCAAGCTACCATATTTCTTGTTACTTCTCTTGTAAGTGTCTCATAATTCTTAAACAACTAGATGCTTTTCACCATGTCAGCAAGAAAAGTACACCAAGAAAGCACATCATTAAAATGAAAAGAGAAGCAGACATTCTGAGAAGGGTATAATAATAAGGCAGCAGCTGTAACCAAAGGTGAGAAATGCATGCGGTAATTTTATGTTATGTTTCCAAACTCACTGGTGTGAAACTTGTATCATTTTTAGCCTCTACTTTTATAGTGTAAAAGATGCTTATAGTCCTTTATGAGTTAAATATTGCTTTATCATGATTCATTGTCCTTAGAGTGCAGTGTTCTATCACTTATCATAGTGTACTGGTCTATCGTCCATCCCAAGACAGTATGTGTTACATCCATTTGAAAGTATTTAACTGTAACTACTCACTTTCATAAATTTCTCAACTGATACATATATTATTATCTTCACACCTCTCTCTCTATCATATTTGCTGTTTCTGAGGCCAGTGACAGTAATTTTCTACCTAGAGAATTGATACATTTTCAAGTAACAATGCAGCTTGAATATAGAACAGTAGAGACTATTCCCTAACATATGTTTGTAAAATAGCCTCCCACACAGTCGTAGACAAAAATTAATATGAAGAAATCTGCAAGAAGCTCATGTTTACTTAAATAAGCATACAGAGGATTGACAAAAAATTTGTAAAGCAAGCTGTGCCTCATACATTAATGTCCAAATAGGTCACCACATTAAAATATTGTCTAAATAAAAATAATGTTACAAGAGTACTTAAAAAGTTATTTGTGTATGAAGGATAACTACATTTAAAAAAGGAAGACTTCATAATAACAGAATCTAATAAACAGATAGCTGTAGAAATGCATAAAACATATAAGAGTCTGAGGTTTTTAATATTTTGTTAGCTTCTACACAAATACAGTTTATAATAAAATTATAGAACAACTCTGGATATTTATTTTCAAGTCAGACCGGTTACACAAAAAGGTTTAATGAGTGACTTCTTTAACCTAAGCTGGTAGAAATGACTGCCAGTATAAACTTAATCGTTGCAATTCACAGGAAATATTGGCATTATGTCCCACTAGAAAGGGTTTGTATTTGTAAGCCATATGGTAAGTTCATGAAAACAAAATGTTCTGTCCCATCTACCATGCTTACTAAGAGATAACAACTTGGAAGTTTGCTGATGACAATGCGTATTTAGACAGATGAAGTGCAGGAGAGAGACAAGTTTTGAAATGGAAAAAATTAGTTTGATAATTTTATTTCAGTCTAAGGATTGAAATCAGTACTTTCTCATCCTGAATGAAAACTGAGAAGCAGTTACTATATTGTTTCTATGGTTTCCTTTACTGTCTTATCCGGCCCACCACCACACACTTTGTTTTCTAAGCATTTCTTTTGGTCATTAATTATTTTGTCTAGTTGTTACACAAAACTGAAATCAAGGTGCCTTTGAGATATATATATATATATATATATATATATATATATATATATATAAATATATATGGATCTAGGACTATTGAACAATAACCGAACACACTAACGAAAGCGCTTTCACTGAAAAAGCACTTTCATTAAAGTCCGTTCAAAAACAAAAACAATAAATCTTCTTTTATGCAAGCCTCCCTGCACCCTCCATGTGGGGGCTGTGCCCCCCACCCCCCACTTTTATATTCTCACTCCAAGGTCGCACTACAGTGGGGAAAAGGGAATTGTCCCTTAACTGCACCGTAGTGTGACTGGCACAACCATCATACATAACTGAAAGTGCTGCTTTGGTGAACAGAAGTTTCAGTTATGTATGTTCGGTGATTTCTGCTTCGGCAGAAAGTGATGTCGGGGATCTGTACAGATCCCATATACATATATATATATATATATATATATATATATATATATATATATATATATATATACATATATATACATACACACACATAGACACACACACATAAATGTGTATATATATATATATATATATATATAAAATAAAACTTTTGCAGGAACTGATTACTTCAGATGGGATTCACAAACACGTTAAACAGTACATAAGGCCATTTTGCATGATTCTTTTCAATGTGTGGACTAGTGGTGATTCAGACACATGCATTATGCAGAAGTACATAAGCTCGCTTAGTACTGAATGAGCTCTTGTAAATGAAGTAACTGCATAAACAGATGCAAACTACATTCTGCAACCAAATGATTGCATAATCCAAAGTAACTCTAACAAATTAAAGAAAGTAACACACCCAGGGATTCAATAAACTCTGTGTAGGCTTAGCACAAAGCCTACATGGAGTTTATGTGTTTGTGCGATGAGCAGCAGTGCTGATTACATAGCACTAACACAGATACAAGTGTGGTATTGTAGCCAGCAATAGTGCTGCTGGCCAGAAAACCACTCAAAGTAGCACAAACACCTGCAGACAAACTAATTCTGCATGATTGTTCGGACAGCCACAGTGACTACCAGGGTTTAATATAAGGCAATGCATAAACACATTATAAGAAACAGTAGTCAGTGCAGAGTACTGTGCAAACTGTTTCAGGCATGCTGAAATAAAGTATTAGTGGTGATCATCAAGGGTACATAGACTGTGTTATAAATAGCTATTCTGGAGAAGTATGTGTATTGAAAAAGGCCAAACACATGAATGATAGGAATGAAGACAGGGGAGAAAGACAAGTGAAACATGGTAATGTACAGCAGATACGGGCATGTCAATGTACATACACCACAAAGACAAGACAGTTGTAGCATGAACACTAATCACATATGTACAAAATACAGTATGTACTGCTGTTTACACTTCCTGTGTGCGTATTGTCATATCATCACACAGTTATTATATATTATCTGACAGTCACACAAGGTGACATATCAATGGAAATGATTGGTTGTAATATATGCACCCTGACATGAGTACTAAAGAGGACAGTTATAACTGACAGTATATGCAATAGGGGGTATGTGCATATTGTGAGGATGTGCAAAATGATTTGCTGGAATATGAATGTAATCTTACCATAGGTCTCAAACAATCAGGACACACAGCAACAGGCCTGTGGATAACAATAGACAGAAGCACACACAATCATGGACAATATTGTAATGATACCACCATTAATCTGTGTCATTGGCATAAAATATGTGATTATGACTTATTATACATGTTCTGCATGAATATACATGTACAACTGTGATGATTACTCAGTAATCTATAAGGGTAATCAAGCACACCTTCCCTAAAAATTACCACTTTTCAGAGGTATTAAGAGTGACAGTGTTACACTTGTAGTTTAAATTGTGATCTGTCTTGGCTACTTGACAGGTTTGCATGGCATATACAACACATTCCACACTAGCAAAAATGCAACCCATGCCATCAATGTTGTCAATGAGCTATGTATTTACAGGGTGCATCACAGGAACATTTATCACACATGCATCTTGTATAACACCTTGAAGGGAGTTCTGCACTGCCAAATCCTAATGGTTATGCATTACAAAGAATACTTAGGTCTGCTTGATAAGATGTGTGGGAGCTCACAGTGGGAAGAGTGATTCTTCTTCTTCTTTTGACTTTTCCCAGTTAGGGGACACCACAGTGGATATCCTGTCCACTCATGATTGCCAGTGGAGTTTTATGGTGTCAAGTTGCCAGCCCGGTGCCCAACCATCTGCAGAAGGCACACACATGCACACACTCACACCTACGGCCAGTTCAAAGTGTCTAGTCCACCTACAGCATGTCTTTTGGATGTGGGAGGAAACCAGAGGACCCGGAGGAATCCCATGCAACCACAAGGAGGACATGCAGACTCTGCACAGAAGGAACCCTATCCGAGAATTGAACCAGAGAGCCTCTTGCTGTGAGGTGGCAATGCTAACCACTGCACCGCCACTGCCACCCCAAAGTGGGAAAAGTGATGCACTTGACAAATCATCCTTGGAAGTTGTGTGATGAGGTACACAAAAAGGGTGCATTGTACTCAGTTATTGGAGTGATGAGGGCTAAGAACAATGGGACTATAATGTCCTTTGATGTGGATGGCCTACCCATACTCAGGAGTTGTGCTAAATACAAGAGTTTTGTCGCCACTGTGGTCACATGCTGACATTTGTTCATCTCCTGTGTGTCCATGGCACTGGTAACAAACATTTTTGTATGCGTTTTAATATTTTCTGCATTATACCAATACCATTCTTGGATTCAATGATTGTCCACAATTTGCAGTCGTCCACAAAGCTGGTTAGACAAAGGACGTGTTTATCTTGACTTCTGATACTTAAATAATGAACAGGAAAGGGCATGGTACAGGATCATGAGGTACAGATCTGGTCACTGGACACTAGCTAGAGGTGACATCAACATTATGTATCTTGTATGTGATCTATGTATGTGATCTATTTATATTTCACACACTGCAATAACAAAACTACTAAGACAATAAAGGGTGAGCAAGTAGTTAACCACTCCAAAATGAGTGCATCTAGACTTCCTTATAACAAAAGTGTTCTAGTGACTGGTGACTTCATTGTCAGACACACAGACAAAATGGACAAACAGAGCATGACAATCAGTTTCCTTTCACAAGCCAAGATATTTGACATATTAAGGGACCTAAAGAGCAAAACAGATATAATTATGATATGGTAGTGGTCTATGTGGGTGTGAATGACCTTGCAATTAAAACCCTGTGGAATATGCAGATTGACATTACAGATTTCTCTAAAATGTCACAAATATAAATGTAAGACCCAGGTTTTGAGAGGAATCTGACTTTCTCCTCCAGTGATGCCAAAGTACAGGATAAAGATGATTGGCTTCAACAACTGGCTTCATAGTTCATGTCATTTCTAGAGGGATCTAGTGTATGTCTGCATGGTAAAAGATTCTAAGTAACTCTAGTTTGAAAAGGATGGCTTACATGTCTCATTTGCTGCCCCCATAGTGCCTTTATTAGGCAGAAACCAGCTAATGAAGCTCCCAGCCTAACAAAAGAAACACATCAGGCACCAGAACACATCAATGTGACTCCACTCAATGCCAGGAGTTTAAACAAAAAAAAAATTTACTCATGAGGCTTTGATATCTTTGGAGTGAATATATGTGTGCATGTGTGCATGTGTGTATGCGTGTGTGCATGTGTGCGTGTGTCCATGTGTGTGTGTGTGTGTGTGTGTGTGTGTGTGTGTGTGTGTGTGTGTGTGTGTGTGTGTGTGTGTGTGTCTGTGCACACTATTACAGAAACTTGGTTAAAAAGTACAGAAAGCACTCCTTTCATTCCAGCATATTCCACCTATCACACACTTCATCTCAATAGTAACTGAAGTATAGTATCAATATTTAATAAGGACCACATCACTTGTAGGCAGACCCTTTGAGACCTAAAAACTGAACTGAATGATAGACATCCAATTCATACTATGTTGGACCAACCATTAGATCATATCATGTTAATGGACCCTCTCTATGCTCTCAGAAAAACATGTTAGGTTCTTAAATACACTGGACAAACTTCAAATTAGCAGGAATTCCATTATCCTATGAAAATTTAACTAATGGATGATAATCTGGGATACCTGTACCTCAGGTATAGGTTATACCCCCCCAAAAAAAAATCCTTGATTTCATAAAATCTCTTTGGACCAAATTGTCAAAAAAATCCACTAGAGGATAAAATATTCTTAACCTGGTTCTTACAACCATGGCAACACAGACTGATATACTTTTTCTTTAAAATCTCCAAACAGTTAAATGCAAATATCACAAAGTTCAGAGACTTCATACATGCAAACCTTCTAAAATTCTATGATGATATTTCTTTATTCAGGTTTAACTGTATTACCCAAGCTACTGACACAATAAGTAGTCATGAAGACAAACTCTATGCGCACTTGGAAAAATGCATTGACATTGCAGTCCATACCAGATCCAAACAAAATGAGAAGTTTAAAAGTAAAATTCCAAACAACAAGCAGAGCCAGCACCAGAGCAGACACATTAATAAAATCAAAAACACAAAAGCTCGAATAAGGAAAATACACACCAATCAGCCAGTACTTCACCAGTAATTCCTTTATTATTCCAACAATCTGGTACCTCGGCAGTTTGCCTTCAAGGATCACATTTTACTCCATCATGGCAATGCAATTATATACCATTTGATTAGAAACAATTAATCAATTAATCAATTAAAGTTTCAATTCAATAAAGGAATGGACATTATGTTAAAGTGACCTTTGGAAAAAATATATATACATATAAATACCAAATAAATAAATAATAAATATCAGAAAAAATATTTTTATAAATATATGAAATGTACTTTGACAAACAAATAAATATTTTAATATATGTATATGAAAATATTATGTAAACATATGATGTCACATAGTGACGCTATGTTCAAAATAGTGAATATGATTTTAAATACCTAATTCCTGATTTAAACCATTCGGTTTTAAAGTATTGAATTTTAATATCATTCTAGTTTCTAATTCTAACAATTTACTTACTATATTGTCTCCCCTTTGAGTAAAAGGTTTCCCCAATACACTAAATCTTAAACTATCAGGGCGACCACCATGCTTCTCAATAAAATGTTTGGCAACTGGCCTAAATTGATTCAGGGTCCTTATATCTTTCAAGTGCTCCAGGATTCATATTCTTACCATCCTCTTGGTTTGTCCTATATACCAAATATTTATGCAAGAGCAGCCCAATATATACACAACACTGGTTGATTTACAATTGAAATAATGTCTAGAAATATGGTTTACCTTATTAATTAACTTCACATTAATCACCTTGTCACACACACTACAAGAACCACAAGCAAAAGTGCCCACTTTGGCAGAAATAGGTCTCTCCAGATTTAGTAAGTTATTATTTAACATTTCTTTTAAATTTTTTTCCTCTCTTATAGGAAAAATTTACAGAATGTGGAAATAGTTGGCCTATTGATTCGTCATCACTTATTAGATACCAAAATTTTTTAACCAGTGATACAAATTTATTAGAGAACGTTGTAAATTTAGTTACAAAAAATATTTTCTCTATATCTTCTCTCATTTCATTCATTCTCACTGGATATTGGACATTAGCCCCTGAACTTAGTTCTATGGAACTCTTTCCAATTACGGTATCCCAACATCTTAATAAGTGATTTTTGTTGTACCCTCTGTCCAATAATTTCAAGAAAACTTTATTTAATTCATTTTCCACCTCAGCTTCTATACTAGTGTGGTCATGGATTCTTTTAAACTCCCCATGTGGCAATGCTTTTAATAAATGTGGGGGATGCATGCTAGTTGCATGCAGAAACATGTTCACAGATGTATGTTTTCTGAAAGGTCTAAATTCTATTCTATTTCCTCTTTCAAATAGAGTCACATCAAGAAAGTTAATTTCATTTCTATTGACCTCATATGAAAAAGAAAGATTTTGTTCATTGTTATTTAACATCTCAAAAAACTCAAAAAATTCAAACATGTCCCCTCTACAAATAAAAATCAAGTCATCAATAAAACGTTTATACAAAACCACATTATGTTTGAAGAAATCAGTTGGATAAATAAACTTTTTTTCAAATGAATCCATGTAAATCACAGCATAAGATGGTGCATAAGCTGCACCCATTGCAGTGCCTTTCACTTGTAAAAAATATTCTTTATTGAACAGAAAGTAACTATGGGTCAAGCAAAATTCCAATAAACTAATCAAAAAACTGGTTCTAGGTCCCTCACCTAACATGTTAAATATTGACTCAAGCCCCCATTTAATATCAATATTAGTATATAAAGACTTTACGTCAATGGTGACCCAATAATAATCATAATTCCAAGAGATTTTTGATATCTCACTGATAAGATCTTGTGTATTGGAAATATGAGCAATTACCCTATTCAAATATGCCTTCAATTGAAAATCCAAAAAGATATTTACATTTTCCAAAAAGGAGCCTACCCCTGACACAATAGGTCTACCAGGAGGCTCTACTATATCCTTATGGATTTTTGGCAACGCATATAGAACAGGTATAGTAGGGTTTTTTATATACATTTTATTAACATCAGCTTGTGTAAAAAACCCTAAGCATTCACCCTTTTCTAATAAAAATAACAACTCTTCATTATATGATTTTATAGGGTCACTTTCCAGCTTCTTATACTCTTCATGGTTCAACAATAGTTTGTTAACCATTTTGCAATAATCTTTTTTATCCATAATGACCCAATTTCCACCTTTGTCAGCACATTTGAAAATATAATCATTTTTAAACTTCTTCAAATGTTTTAAGGCCAACCATTCCTCTTTATTTAAATTAAATTGCTTTTTTTCTTTACAAAATTCCTTGTAAGAAATCTATATTTCCCTAAGGAGAACTTTTTGAAAAATAGAAATAGCAGGCATGGAGATATATGGTGTAAACTTATTATCAATGTTCTTAAATTGAGGCATCGCTAATTTACCATAACCAGTTAAAAAACTGACGTTTACATTTGTTTGTTCATCATTTAGCATATCAACACTAACATCCAATTCATCACATTCATAATTGTAAACAGACAGATTCATTAGGCTCTCATCAAGTTCCGAATCACTGCAAGGTTCTTTAGAGCCTTCATTCGAATCTGAATCAAAAACATTTTGCTCTACATTCCTTCCAAAATAAACTTTAAGCAGTAATTTCCTGACAAAAGCCTTAACTTCAAGGTAAATATCAGCAAGAGAAGGAAAAACAGTGGGAACAAATTTGCTCCCTTTATATAAGACTTTTAACATTTCATTATTCAAGGTTAAGCTGGATAAATTAATACAATCTAATGTTTGCGCATTATAATTCACAGAATTGGATAAAGTCACTGTGGCCAAACCTTCATTTGTAGCGATTACGTCCCTTTCTTCCATTTCTTCCATTTCTCCCCTTATTGGAATCACCACTTTGAAAGTCCGCACCCATGGATGTTGAATTCAAAGTTCCGTCAGACGTTTCCCTATCTGGAACTCGACTATTGACTACAGTCCTAGCAAAGGAAACATTTCTTGCTGTGTTACATTCTGTAGAGGAAGCCGAAGATGCAGACAAACCTCTCCATTTGAAATAACTGTTCCGACTCCTGCCCCTTGACCTGCTACACCCTGGTTCACGTTGCCAAGTAAACAAAACACCTATTTCATAGTCCCTGAGATCACGAACAAGTTTATTCCATTTCCTTTGCACAATCTCAGTCTCTAATTTGTTAATTTTCTCATTGATGTTAATAATTTGGGCTCTGTAACTGGATTCAGCCACTAACTCATCTTGTAACAATAGGATCTCACTTTTTAATTTTTCATGAGATCTTTGGTTGCGTTTAACAAAGATACGAAGCCAACTTAAAGTGCAGGAAAGGGAGACTTGCTTCCACTCATCAAGTAAATCGGACTCATCCTCAGTAAAAGGTGCTGCTGGCAATTTATCTATGCGTAGACCACGGGGAGTAATGTTTAGACTAATATACTTCTCCAGTAGCCGGGTATCAAAGTAGAGAGCAATTTCTTTAGCCATTAATCTATCTAATTGAGCAAAACGCCCATCAGCATCACTGTTGACCTCCAAATTCCAGGGATCCATATTGGTGTACTTCTTGTCACGTTCACTAACTATATCCGAAAAAAGCATAGCATCAGATGAGTGGCTCTGTTCAGAGCCTTCATTACGAAGCTACATAGATACGAAAAAAATAGTCTCAAAACTGGTGAAAGTACGGCTTGTGCGAAAATGAACGGAAAATAACCAAAAACACAAAAGCTCGAATAAGGAAAATACACACCAATCAGCCAGTACTTCACCAGTAATTCCTTTATTATTCCAACGATCTGGTACCTCGGCAGTTCGCCTTCAAGGATCACATTTTACTCCATCATGGCAATACAATTATATACCATTTGATTAGAAACAATTAATCAATTAATCAATTAAAGTTACAATTCAATAAAGGAATGGACATTATGTTAAAGTGACCTTTGAAAAAAATATATATACATATAAATACCAAATAAATAAATAATAAATATCAGAAAAAATATTTTTATAAATATATGAAATGTACTTTGACAAACAAATAAATATTTTAATATATGTATATGAAAATATTACATTAATAAAATCCTTTATTGAAGAACAGAGATAGCAGACCGGTTTTGGCTCAGAGCCTTCATCAGTGATACAACAAGCAACAGGTTATACTATTTAAATATTCATGCCCCCTCACTGCCTGTGGCATCACATCTCATTTATTTAAAGCCAAACTATAATTTATCATTGAGCCCTGGTGTGAAAAGTGCGCCTAGCTTAACAATCCATCTGATTTCCTTATAATTTAATAAGGAATGCCAATCCCTCTTACATTTCCTATCACCCTGTACCTTAACTATAATGGTAAACCTAAATCTAGCAGTAGAATGTGATTGACAATGCCTATACAAGGCACTGGTGATGCGTTTGTTGTGAATGTCACTCATATGTTCCAATAGTCTCAAACAAAGGGGTCTGGACGTTTGTCCCACACAAAAAGAGAGACAAGTACAACTGCCCAAATAAATGACCCAGTCTGATCGACAGTTGGCATAGAAATTAATTTCATATACTTGACCCGTATTCTGATTAGAAAATTGTTTATACTTACAAATATGTTGACATAATGAGCAGTGCCCACATGGAAAAGACCCAACTAATTTCTTCCCTTTAATTGGTAATTGATCTGCATAATTCTTTTTTATGCCTTAATGTTTGTAATAAGAGAAATAGGATCCCAGTGTCTTGCCTGTATGGAAGGAAAACTGACAATGTTCTGGCAATATCTGACCCAATTCCTCATTGGCCAACAGTATATTCCAATGTTTACTAACCACATTTCGACCATAAGTTGTTATTAGTCTCAATGTATCTGATTCCTTGCGTTCACTCTTCTCCTTATAAGTTAACAACTCAGGCCTGGGCTGTTTGGAAGCCCAATCCCTGGCTGTAACAACGTCCTCCATCTTATAACCTCTATTAAGAAATCTGCAAGTGAGATCATCCCTAGAGCTGTTGAAATCTTCTTCTTTTGAACAAATCCATCTAATTCTTAAGAATTGGGACTTGGGAATGTTTCTGATTGTATGTGTGGGGTGCAGACTAGAAGCGTACAATAAATTGTTGTATTGGGGGTACTTTCTATACACCAAAGTGTGCAAGGTATGATCAGGTTCCCTCACAGCCTTGACATCTAAATAATTCATTTCCTTATAACTGTAAGAAAAGAAAAATTCAATAACTCATTTGTTATCATTCAAATATTGTTAAAACTCCCATAGATATTCAATATCTGCAAGCCACACCAACCAACAGTCATCTAGAAATCTCCTCCATATGTCGATTTCTGGCAGAGAAATATTATGAGCCTCATTGGAAATTAGTTCTTCCTCTATATACCCCATAAAAAGATCTGCATAAATGGGTGCAAATGAGGCCCCCATGGCTGTTCCCTGGATTTGCCAATAACAACTCCCTTGGAAATGAAAGACATTTTTGGTTAGGACGTGCTCAGCCATACAAGTGAGAAGTGTGATGAATCCCAGTGTATACAACCCAGCACTGTTCAACCAATAGTCCAAAGCTTGCAACCCTGCCCACTGTGGTATACTGTTATATAAGGATTTCACATCAAGGGTGCACATAAGCCAATTGTATTCAAGTTGGGAATCTGATACAATTTGTAGGAAATGGGTTGTATCCTTAATTCTAGCCCGAATGAGTGGTAACAGAGGTTGTAAATATTGGCTCAAGTATGCCGACAAAGGTTCAGTCAAAGAACCAATTCCAGGTACTATAGGTCTACCTGGGGGCTGATCTAAGCTCTTATGAATTTCCGGCAACAGATATAAATATTGTTTGCCTGGGACTTTAACAGAAAGATGTAAACAGGTGGTTTTGCTGATAATGCCTTCCTCCACTGCTCTTTGCAAAAATATGTCAATGTCTTTCTTCAGTCTGGGGGTAGGGTCAGTAGACATGTGCATATAGTGCTGAGGATTAGCTGACTGTCTATTTCCCTCAGCCCAATAATAATTGGAAACCATAAGCACCATTGCCCCTCCCTTATCAACAGGAAGAATGACAATATCAGAATTGGCATAAAGCTCTGTAAGAGCCTTTTGTTCATTTCATGAAAGATTATGTCTAAACATTTAACTGGAACATAGTTTGAAACGTAAATCTTTGAGGACGTCTTGTTGGAAAATCCCTACATTTTTGTTCATAGGTGGTGTAAAGCTGGACTTCTGAAATCAAGATTCTGTAGATCTTGGAGAATCTGACCCAGAACCAAAAAACAGCTTAAGGTTAACATTTCTACAAAAGGCCAATACATCTGTAACAAACACATTCTCATCGACACAAAAACCTGGTACATGGTTTAATCCTTTATTAAAGAGATGCTTTTGCTCCACTGTTAAAACAGGAGAAGAAATGTTATGAATATTGCAATATTCATTGTTTATTTGACTAATGAGTGGAGCAGATTCTCTAATGTGTGTGTTCTGTTGCTTCCGCCCACCCCATGTTTGTTTCTTCTAAAGGGTGTTCCTGCCTCCACTGTTTCTTTTGCTTCAGGTGACTCATTCACTTGAATACCTTCATTATATGTGGCAGAGGATTCATCCCCTGAGGTGTTATTACCTGAAAAAGATTTCTTCAAAATGGATCAAGGTCTTTTTTCAAGTATATGAGCACCTGGTCCATTGGGCTCTGAAAATCTAACATTGTTCCTAAATTCAAAAGGTTTCCCTCTCTCATAGTCTTCCAAATCCCTTGCAAATTTTCATAATTTTTTCTCTTTAACCTGGTTTTCAAATGCCAAAAGGTCCTTAGAGAGTCTGCCCAGACAACTGATATACTGTGGCTGTCCCTCATAATCTTTGACCTCCTCACTCAGTCATTTGACATCTTGGGTATTTTCCTCTATAATGCGCTCATAATATGAGGTTAATACATTCATATGTTCATAGCTAGGGAAGCATTCTGTTAACAAAAGCTAGGGAGGCATTCTGTTGGGCCTTACACCAATCTTGAATCAACAAGTCATCTATCTTGCCCACCAGAGGCTGAATCCTTACTCTTAATCCTCTGGGAGTAGTATTCTGACTTTGGTATGCCTTGAAAAGTTTGAGATGCCATATATTTGAACGTAAATTCTTCATAGATTAAAGAACAGTGAATTAGAGCCGTCAACTGGATCAACATTGCCTTCAACTATAGTTCGTTCATGACATCCCTTAAGGCCAAAAACTTGAATGTCATTTTTATCTGCACATAAACTGTGTAAAATAGTATTTAGATCCATGACCATAAGCTGCTATGGTTATTCAACCCCAATCTGTTCAGCCAGGTTATTAAAACCTCCCAAGTCACACACAAATATGTATGTGTTAGGCCTACAAAATGAAACTATGGGTAGACAGCCACACCTACCAGCCAACTGAAAGGTCCCACCAGACCCAATGGCCTTTGGAAAACAACAATAATTATTTCCACTATTGCTCAGGAATCAAATGCTATGATGAGGGATATTTAAAAAACATATAGAGACCAATTCCAATGCTGATACACAAAGACCTCTAAACTCCAATATTTAAAATGAGCCACCAGATCCTCATTGATTATACAAGATTCAAATAAATGGGTTTTCCAAAAATGTCTGTTAATAAGCTGTATGAAAACAGATCTAGAAAACTGTGATTCAAGTCACAAACCTAGACCCAGTGATGTCACTAATCATATATTGTTCCCAAACAAAAATCAAATAATTATTATAAGTCTAAACTCCAGCTATTATCCATCAATATGTTACCCATTAGTCAGAACAGGATTAATTCTAATACCTATGAGCAACCATATAATCAAAATTGATTTTCAATGCCCTATATTACATGAAACAAGCACATCCTATGATCTGAAAAATCAGATCCTTGCATACACTCACATTCCTTGGTTAAATATGCCAAACCAGGTGTAAAAAAAATAAGAAAAATACACTAATTAACTATCAGTAAAACATTCACTAGTTAATCAATATTAACAGGGATACTAAATGGTATCACAACATTTGTATTATTTCTAAAACAATTCTGACTTGAATATTAATCACAACTATTACTTTCCAGTTGTAAATCCTAATTATATAAATGTCTGTAGTTAACCATATGATAGTAATAAATGTTTGACACCCTATAGTTAATAGAAATGAAAAATTGGCATATCCTATCTCCCAAATATTGCACAAATCTAAACGATTGACATTAAAGCAATATTCATTAGTTGGACATGCTAAATGCCTGAATAAATATCATAGTGTGTGGAAACATACAATTTTTAAGTCACAAGATTATAAAATGACTGTTAACTACTGATGCCGCAAATATTAAATGATATTGCAGCAATAATAATGTTTCCAATTACAGTTCAGGCACACAGCACAAAATCCAAGTGTTGCTCATGCAAAAAATGTCCTGAAGCTGCGAATGCAATATCCCATAGCCAACCTGGCATCACTGTTTCTCCTTTCCGATAGACAAAACCAGATAGTTTCTTGAACACAGTTACTAACAGTCACAATAAAAAGCATGCAAATGTGTACTGAAACTTTTCCGGTTCAAAAAAGGAGTGAAAACATTGTTCCATAAACCTCGTTCGACCATAAGTCAGCACTTTACACTCAATCAAAATACAAGGTCTGAATCCTATTGAAAAGTTATGCAAACAATGTTCCGTGACCCCTGTTAATACTGTGTCCTTAACACAAACACCAAGCCCAAATCCCCAATGTACTTCAACTTGAAAAACGTAACTTGTATGTGGAATCAGTATATGAATATCTGGCAATCACTGAATGTCAAAAGACTTCAAACAAATTCACAGCCTCTTTACTTTGCCTGTTATTCACTATTAAAGTGATTTCACTTTCATATGTGCGTATATGTTGAATGATCACAACAAAATACAATCATACCATTCGATCTTTTGGATTCAGTTGTGGAAATAAAGTGACAGGAGAATGCCCAAATACATATCCAGGGCCCAGCCAAAAACTCCCTCATCAAGTATTAATGCCCAAATACTATATTATAATACAATATTATGAGTGCATTATAGAGGAAAACATCCAAGATGTCAAACGAGTGAGTGAGGAGGTCAAAAATTATGAGGGAAAGCCACAGTATATTAGTTGTCTGGGCAGACTCTCTAAGGACCTTCTGGCATTTGAAAACCAGGTTAAAGAGAAAAAATTACAAAAATTTGCAAGGGATTTGGAAGACTATGAGAGAGAAAACCTTTTGAATTTAGGAAGAATGTTGGATTTTCAGAGACCAATGGACCAGGTGCTCATATACGTAAAAAAAGACCTCAATCCATTTTGAAGAAATCTTTTTCAGGTAATAACACCTCAGGGGATGAATCCTCTGCCACAGATAATGAAGGTATTCAGGTGAGTGATTCATCTGAAGCAAAAAAACAGCAGGGCCAGGAAGACCCTTTAGAAGAAACAAACATAAGGGTGGGCAGAAGCATCAGAACAGACACATTAGAGAATCTACTCCACTCATTAGTCAAATAAACAATGAATATTGCAATACTCATAACATTTCTGTTCATGTTTTGACAGTGGAGCAAAAGCAGCTCCTTAATGAAGGATTAAACTAGGTTCCAGGTTTTTGTGTCGATGAGAATGTGTTTGTTACAGATGTTTTTATGCTATTTGTTGTGGTTCCACTTCTAACCATCGAAATTTCAAAACATTGAAATTCTGATCGAGACCAGAACATCACATTTTGAAACATCGAGGGTTGTAAGTGTAACAAAAAAAAAAAAAAAAAGAAAAGAAAAAGAAATTGTAACAATTGTATGCAGGGGGGTTTCTCCCCCCCCTGCACCACCCATGTGGGGGCTGCACCCCCCATACCCCCCCCCACTTTAATATTCCAACTCCGAGACCGCACTACAGTGGAGTAAAGGGAAATCTCCCAAAGATTTACATTTCAAACTATGTTCTGCTCAAATGTTTAGACATAATCTTTCATAAAATGAACAAAAGGCTCTTACATAGCTTTGTGCCAGTTCTGATATTGTCATTCTTCCTGCTGATAAGGTAGGGACAGGGGTGCTTATGGAGTCCAATTATTATTGGGCTGAGGGAAATAGACAGTTAGCTAACCCTCAGCACTATATGCACATGTCCACTGACCCTACTCCCAGTTAGAAGAAAAACATTGACATGTTTTTGCAAAGAGCAGTGGAGGAAGGCATTATCAGCAAAACCACCTGTTTACATCTTTCTGTTAAGGACCCAGGCAAACAATATCTATATCTTTTGCCGAAAATTCATAAGAACTAAGATCAGCCCCCAGGTAGACCTATAGTATCTGGAATTGGTTCTTTGACTGAACCTGTGCCGGCATATATAACTCAATATTTACAACCTCTGTTACTGCTCATTCAGGCTAGACTTAAGGATACTACCCATTTCCTACAAATTGTATTGGATTCCCAACTTGAATACAATTGGCTTATGTGCACCCTTGATGTGAAATCCTTATATACTAGTATACCACACTGGGCCGGGTTGCAAGCTTTGGACTATTGGTTGAACAGAGCTGGCTTGTATACACCAGGATTCCACACACTTCTCGCTTGTATGGCTTAGCATGTCCTAACCAAAAATGTCTTTCATTTCCAAGTTTCCATTTCCTGTCAAGTAACTTAAAGATATATTGAGTCACTGAATATGAAAAACTCAAGGAATTCTCATCCAGATGCTGCTTTGAAAAAAAAACTGCAATTGATTACATCTACCTTACAGGAAATATCTTTGAAGATGGATGGCTTTAAAACTGACTTAGAAAACCTCAAATTAAATTCTCTAAAACAGACTAATACTCTTAAGGAACTATTAAAGCAACACCATACAAAAATAACAAATGTAGAGACTTCTCTAAATTACATTGAAGAGAGATACAAAGAGGAAGAATTTCAAAAAGAATTTCTGCTTAAACAGAATACATGGGTGCTTAACAAAATAGGTGACTCAGAAAACAGGGAAAGGAGAAACAACATAAGGATCTTTGGTCTGCCTGAAAACACTGAAGGAGAAGACATTATTTCATTCTTAGTAACCTAGATTCCTGAATTTTTACACTTGAAAGAGAGACTTTCATTTGGAATTGAAAGGGCGCATAGAGCATTGAGGAAACCTGCTTCTAAATACTCCACCTAGATCCATAGTTATAACATTTATTTCATTTCTGGACAAGGAATTAATATTAAAATCTGCTTGGAGAAAATCACCCTTAAAATACAATCAAAGCCTGATAAGGTTTGACAATGATTATTCTTTTAGAATACTAGAACAAAGGAAAAAAAAAGTCTGGCCAATAACAAAACTGTTAAAGCAAAACAACATTATAGCACAGCTGGCCTTTCCAGCCAAGATAAAAATACTTTTTGCCAATGAGATGAGAACCTTTAATAACTTAGAAGAAGCTACTATATTCATAAAAAAACAACATAGTGTCTATCCAAGAAGAAATGAAATGGGTGGCTCCTACTCTTAAAAGAGTAAAAGAAACAAATCCTTAGACTGATGCTAGAAAGAAGAAACAAAAAACTGATTCCAAGATAGCTGTACCAAAAAAAAAAAAATAACTCTTACAACTACATCTCTCAAAGTATCAACTGATATGGTACATCACTTGTCATCTGTTTTTATTTAAAAAAAAGGAGGGTTTCCTAAAGAAATGAGAAACAGTAATGATTTGTTCAGAATGTTCAGAGTCCAATAATTTTTCACAAACAAAGGTAGGTCAAGATGGGTTACTATTTACATTATATATAAGCCAAACAAAGCAACATATAATACAAACATAGACGTTTCTATTCCCCTATTTGAGCTCAATGAATACTTATCTTGTTCCTTTTTCATTGATTTTACTTATAATAATTTAAGTAATTAATTAACTAATTCAATGAGGTACCATTCATCAGAGTTCAGACTCAAATGTAACAAATTAACATCATATACAATAGCAGTAACAGTAGAGTGTTTTGAAAAAAAAATGCTGTCATGGAGACTAATGCCTTCTTCAGTTAAAGTATGATTTAAAAATGTCATGTATATCCTGATTAAATAATAGTAGCAAGCTCTTAGTACAAATGTCATCATTATTCTGTCTAAACATAGTTAATATCAATTATGGCAGGTATCATAGCTTCAAGTGCTGTTTGATTAAGCCTGACATGGTGTGCATGGATGCAGCTGTTGTATGTTGCCATTTTCATCACCTGGAAGCTGTGGGTTGCTGCTTGTGATTGAGGTTTACTGATGCTTGTGTATTAGAAAGAGACATTTGGTGTTTTAACCTGGATCCAGGGAAAGGGGGTGGACAAAACTGTAATTTTGGATATTTTAGCAGAGAATAGCTTGTTTATACATCTGCTGAGTAAGAGCTGGGAAGGCTGGAAGAATGTGCTATCGCTTGTGCCAGTTTGTTGGGAGTTTTTTTTTTTTTTTTGATTTGTTTGCTCTCCATTCTTTTATTTTCCTGGCTGTTGCCTCACTAAAAGGGAGAGAATTTAGGCTTGAAGCTGCAGTGAAGTGAAGCTTTGCTTCAGGTGCATCACAAGCCTCTGGTATGCAGTACACAGACACACTAACAGAAACAGAAGCTCTCAGTTTGCTATGGTAACCGAGACAGAGTGACAATAATGCTTAACAGCTCTGAGGAGACTCCAAGATGACTCTCAGCAATGAAGTTTTTGGTTAAAAAAAAATATATATATATAATAAAAGGGCTGTTTTAGCCCACATATACACATATTAATGGTTTCCCAACACTTCATTTAGCTCATTAAGGTGATTCTTGATAAAAAAAATAATGATAATAAGCGCAATTTTATATTTAAAATGTATTTTGGTCCAAACATATTAAGGACTTACATAAGAGTGGAAATCTGAGATATTGTGAAAGACTAAGAGCACTTGGTCTTGTGCAGTACCCTTTGCAGTGGTCTGGGAGGTGAGCTTGCTCGGACATGCTGGACATATGAGGATAGCTGATTCTAGGGGTGTTTGGAGTAGCTGGGAAGTGCTAGAGAGTCATCAGATTTTCTTTGTGAAAATATCTGTGGGAATGGAAGGTGTGTTGAGTGGTTCACTGGCAGAGTGGCCACTACATGAAATAGGCTGGTAAAATGGAACAGGACAAATATTGGTTTGGATATTTTAAGAACAGCCTAGAAATACACCACATGAACTAGTGAATGGTATTCTGGCAAACTGGATGTGCATTGTGCCCATGCTTGAAGTACTGATATGTGTGCATGTAAGGATGGAATATGCTTATGATAAATAAGAAGCTAGAAGGGTCTCATAATTTAAAGTCTATGGACTGCACAAGCATGCTCAGAAGGAGATAGAACAAGCATTACAGCTTGTGGTCTCTCAAATAACTAAGCAACAGCCAAAAAAAAAAAAAAAAAAACACTCACACTATAGTTATGTAATGTATGAGTTTAGTAAATCTAGACATAAAATATACAATCATCATATAAGATGAAGCAGTCTGCTGAATTTAGATATCAAAGCAGGATTTAATAACATGGGCTTGTGTATAATAACACTACTGTCTTAACTTGTCATAAAACTACATTGATGCTTTTCTTATATAAGTAAATGTGCATAACAGTTCATGTAATTGCTTTAACTTGAATTATAGTTTTTGTTACCCATCTTGACCATATATAATACTTAAGCGGTTACCAAGGTAACTAATGTTTTAGGGTCTATATTATCATATTGCACACTCAGAAAAAGCGAAATCTTACAACGTTGAAACTTCAGAACAGCAATTATTTTCCAATGGAAAATAATCGCTGTTCTGAAACAAAAAAAAAAATTAAAACATTACATAACATGGGGGCTTCACCCCCCTCACTCAAAACAAGTGACAATTACAAATGGAATCCTAAGGAATATATGATATTGACACAATCCACTTATAAGACAAAGACAAAAGGGGTAACAAAGTTGTATGGAAAACAAATGTGATTAACCCAGAAATAGTTTATAAGTATGAAGATAAAGAAGGCCTTATGGCATAAGTAGTAGTTAAATATAATAACAGAATATGGACCCTAGCCAATCTACACTGGTTCCCAGGCACTGGAACAAGAACTGTTAAAAAACACTTGGATTTAATTTCCAATAATTATAAAGGCAACTTACTATTAGGAGATTTTAGCTGTATATTTGATATTTGTAAAACTACAAATAAAAGACCGCTGCATACATCTCCTGTATCAAAAGCTTTAAACAAGTGGGTAGAATCATTTCCTCTTGTAGATACTTTGAAATTTAAAGAAGATAAATCGTTGTTGTTTTCTCATCAAGATCACAGATTTGGTATCCAAACTAGAATAGATAAAATATTTACTGCCCATGACTTACACGCTAAAATCATTAATTTGTCAGTCACTCCCTGCCCCTTTTCAGACCACAATTCATTGATACTAAAACTTCAAAAGGGACATAAACCATTACTCTTTAACTCCAGAATTCCAGCATATATAACTAAAATTAAAGAGTTCAAACCCTGGTTATTATCTGAATTGCAGTTCTTCTTAGATAGCAATTACACCACAGAGATAAATAAAATAATGATAAGGGACTCATTAGAAGCTTACATATATGGTAAAACTCTAACTTGGTATAAAGAAAAAAATCAGAGAATGGGATTCTGACTTATTAGATCTATAATCCAAACTTTTGTCAGTAAAAACTGAAACAAATCAAATTCTTTTGGAGATGAAAAAGAAAGTAGATGTATTAAACAATAAATACAATGAAATTCTAACACATAAAACTAGTTTAGCTTTAGAAAAACTAAAAATTAATACCTTGGCCACTTCTCCCAAATATCTATATAATTTATCCACAAGAATCAAAATACAATCAAAAGTTAATAACATTAAAAGTATCTTCCATGAAAAGTAAGGGAAAATGTCTCGGATATAGGTGACATTATTAATGCCTATAGAAATTACTATATGTAACATTTCCAAAAAGAAAAATATACATATTGATCAATTAAATCTAGATGAAAAATGTTCTAATATAAAAAATACCAAAAAAATTAAAACTAGATCTGCAAGCACCCATATCCTACAAAGCAATTACAGTTACAATAAAAGAGGGCAATAATAAATCTCCAGGTACAGATGGCATAATTATGGAAATATATAAACGTTTTCCTTCAAAGATACTATCCCTCTTCCACAAAACTCTATTAGAAATTCAGTTACAAGCTTTAATACCACCCTCTTGGAGATATTCCTTAAACACACAAATCCTAAAGGAAAACAGATCCCCAAATCTTTGCACCTCATATAGACCTATATCATTATTAAATAATGACTATAAGATATTTATGACAATATTAACTAACAGAATGAAAATACCACTATCTAAAACAATAAATAATGATCAAACTTGATTTATATATCATAGACACACATATGACAATATTAAAAGGATAATTTCTCTTATAGATTATGTTAATAAGGAAAATAAAGAAACACTCATAACTGTCTTAGATATAGAGAAAGCCTTTGATTCCCTAAATTGTGACTATTTATTCAAAATCCTAATGCTATTTGAATTTCCTGCATCTTTTGTTCATCTCCTAAAGGATATATACACAAATAATTTAGTGTGTGTCAAGTTCGGTCCTTTTACCTCTGAATCTATACATATAACAAAAGGCACTAAACAAGGATGCCCCATGTCACTGATTCTATTTACTCTGGCTATTGAAATACTGGCAGATTAAATTTGTAACAACATAAAAATCAAAGGAATAGATGCTTATGAACAATAAAATTCTAAAGTAATGCTATTTGCTGATGACATATTACTAACATTATCTAATACAAAAGAGACATTAGAAGAATTAGATATATTAATTTACAAATTTTACATGACTTCAGGACTCCATTTCAATAAATCAAAATTATAATTTTTATTTTTAAATAAAAAAAAGAACTGCAGACTAAGGGGGGATCACATCACAGGGAAACAATAATTTGTGCTGGTTTCCATATTAAAGCTGTTCGTGTTTTATCCATCTGGGTCTGAGGTGCTTTGTGCAGGTTTCACAAGAATCGACCTTAAAATATCTAGGAATTGAGTTATGCAAGTATAATAATGAATTCGTCTGAAAAAACTGTAATAATATCATCATATGACTAAAATCTCTTTGGAAAAGTGGAACAAAATAATATTTAACATTTGAAGACAGACTACAGTTAATAAAAATGGTTTTACTACCCATGATCCTATATATAGCTTTGGCAATACAACTGTTACCAGAAAGAAATATACTTAAAGAAATAAACTCATGCCCAATAAAAATTTATGGTTTTCCAAAAGAAACAGAATAGCTTTAATACATCACAACAGACCACGGAAACAGGCAGGATTAAACTTTCCTGATATAGAAACATACATAAAAGCATAAACATCTAAAACAGTCTTAGACTGAATAAGTCCAAATCAGTCTGCAAATTGGAAAGAATAACTAACTGTAATATCAATAAATGAATTTGATTTACAAAAAAAGTTTCAAATAACAGATAAAAACAATTTGCCATGGTGCATATTATGTACTAGTATGCAATATAACATAACTAAGCCCACTAAAACTCGTATGATTAAAAATTACATTGACTCATTTAGGAAAATTATTAATGCAAATATGCATTTAAAAATCTGGTTTGATCTTTTAACCCATTTATGGTCGCAAGGAACTTTCCACATAAAATATATAGAGAAATTATTAATTCATGGGAACAGAAAGGATTTGTTTGTTGGCTCCAATGTATCAAAGAGCTAAATGTTTTAGCTATGCAAGTAATTAAAACAATATACAAAATTACACAACAGGACTGGCTAACTTTACAGAGTATTCTGTCATATTTGCAATATTTAAGAAGAATAATTAATAATTCTTCATTTAAAGAAATACCTACATTTATGAAATACATATATGAAATCATATATAATGATTTTGACATGGGAAACAGTATTTCAAAATTTTACAAAATATTGATAAACTATAAAACAACACCCAAAATCTCATATTGGAAATATATAACAAAAGGACACTCAATAAAGTTAACTGAAGATATTAAAAAATATATCTTATTAACAATAAAATATACATCCTTTAGACAATACTGGAACATTTTTAATTGGAAATGCTTGCACAGAGCATTCTTAACCGCAGACAGAATCAGTAAAATTAGTTCTTCCATAAAAGGAATAGGTTGGAGATGTGAGCAAGTACACAATGCATTTTGGAACCACATTTTCTTTGATTGTGTTAAAATTAAGCCATTTTGAATGGCATTAATAACTTTCTACAAGCTTTATTCAATGAATACTTTTATTTAACTAACGGTCTTGTATTATTAAATGTGAACAAAGGTCCTCATTTGAATAGGTCAAACATGTATCTAGTATGGACTATACTTGCAATTTCAAGGAAGTGTATAACAAGAAGATGGAATACAAACACAATACCAACTTTGGAAGACTTTTGCAGCCTATTGAAGACCACAGCATTATTGTAAATTAAAATTAAAGAACTAAGAATTTATCTAAAACCATTTATCAACAACCCTTGGGGAAAAGTCTTATCGTTGATTGACACTATACAATAACTGATCAGGCACTCTGATAATGGATTGGACATACTTATAAAGTAACTGTATACAGCAAGATCTGTTATAGTGTCAGGCTAATGTAAATAGTGTACATAGTTATTTAAGATGTATTGTATAAATAATATGGAATTCATTCAAATGTATTTGAAAAATAGAAAAAAAATTGAGGAAAGAAAAAGAAGTTAGACAACTGGATGGGTATCCACAAATACACCACTGGAATGACTAGCCTTTTGCTGCTTAGCAAGCCATAAATGACCACTGGGCCCAGATGCCTTGTACATTATTAAACCTAATAAAGTATCCCCATCCTATGTAATCATTGCCTAGATAACATACTTCTTTGATAATGTTGTTTAAAGTCTTTCCCTTGGCTCCACACTTCTTTTTTAATGCTCTTTGCAGTTTTTTTTGTCAGATTTTTCAATGGTTTTAAATGTGGTTAGATTATATCACATTTTTCAATATTTTTGCAGGGGGTGATCTTCCCTGCACCCCCACCTCCACTAATTACGTATACCAACTCTGAGGTCACACACCAGTGGGAAAAGGGCATAAATCCTCCCTTAGTATAACTTCAGTTTTGTCAGTGTTTTTCACTTTAGATATTTTTCACTTGAGATCTTTTTCACTTCTGATATTTTTACTTTTAAACATTTTTCTGTCAATCATTTTACTTTTGACAATATTTTGTTTAGATCATGTCAGATACACCCATACATACACACACACACATATATATATATATATATATATATATAGATTGATATATATATATATATATATATATATATATATATATATATATATATATATATATATATCAAAGTTTCAAAACTGGGAAGTTCAAACGACCAATTCCATAAGATCAAAGTTTTGAAACTTTGAAAACCTAATAAAAAATAATAAAAACAAAATTTTGATTTTACATTTTTGCAGCGGGGAAAGCTCCCCTGGACCCTCCACACCGCAAGTTAATTAAATATACCAACTCACTACACTGAGGAAAATGGTAAGTATCCCCTTTCTGTGCTGTATGGTGATCTCCATTCAAAACGTTTCAAAACTTCGATCTTACGGGCTCAGCCTTTTAAAGTTCGAAGTTTTGAAACTTCAAGCTTTTGAAGGGGATCCATATAAATATATATATATATATATATATATATATATATATATATATATATATATAGATATATATATATATACACATACAAACATACATATCTTTGTTGACCAGATACATTTTTTCAGAGAAGGCCGGTGAGAATAGCTCCAATATTTTCATTCATAAGCAATATACAGTATATTTTAATTTTGTATACAAGATTCTACATTTTTATATACATAAGTGTAACAAATGACTAATGCTAACCTTGTTTAACACTATTTGTTGGATTAACTTTACATACAGCTCAGCAAAGCTCCTCATGGTGCCCTGCAGAGTCCTACAATTATCTCCCTGCTTTCCCACCTTTCTGTATTAGTCTAGTCCGGTTTTCAGGCTTTGCTGACCCCAGGACTGTGGTTAAGGTTACTGTGTTGCCCATATCATACTTGAATAGTTAGGTGGCTTCCTTGTTCACTGTGAGAGAGGGAACTCTGAGCAGCCTATCTGTCCCTGTACGAGTGGTCCCAGCCCAGCAACTTGTAGCTCATTGGCCATATTGGGCTAATTTCTATCATTGTGTTCTCCCTGGTATAAAAATCGCTTAGCGTGGTTTTTGCGCTTTTATACAGCTCAGCAGAGCTCCTCGTGGTGCCCTGCAGAGTCCTACAAGCGGCCGAGAGACAAAGAGAGACTTTGGAAGTGTTTAAGTATTGATTCTTTCTTGCTGTATCCCTGAAACGCTAATTCCGCCGAAAATGCGGTTATTCAATGTTTCTGTGGAACCCTACTGATATCTGCATTGCTTACTGTACTTAAAATTCATTGCTGCACTTTACAAAGTTACTGTTTGTCGTTTTTGCTTGTATATCTGTAACATAGTTGTAGGCTACACACTCAAGTGCGCTAGCCTCCTCTGTGTATTTAGATTTATTTAAGTTGCTGCATTTCTGTTATCTGTGAAAAAAGAAAAAAAATAAATAAATAATCTCCCTGCTTTCACGCCTTTCTGTACTAGTCAATTCCAGTTTTCAGGCTTTGCTGAATCCAGGACTGTGGTTAAGGTTCCTGTGTTGCCGATATCATACTTGAATAGTTAGGTGGCTTCCTTGTTCACTGTGAGAGAGGGAACGCTGAGCAGCCTATCTGTCCCTGTTTGAGTGGTCCCAGCCCAGCAACTTGTAGCTCATTGGCCATATTGGGCTAATTTCTATCCTTTTGTTCTACCTGGTATAAAAATCTCTTAGCATGGTTTTTGCGCTTGTATATAGCTCAGCAAAGCTCCTCGTGGTGCCTGCAGAGTCCTACAAGCGGCTGAGAGACAAAGAGAGACTTTGGAAGTGTTTAAGTATTGATTCTTTCTTGTTGTATCCCTGAAATGCTAATTCTGCCAAAAACGCGGTTATTCAGTGCTTCTGTGGAAACCTACAAAGATCTGCATTGCTTACTGTACTCAAAATTCATTGTTGCACTTTAAAAAGTTACTGTTTGTCGTTTTTGCTTTTATATCTGTAACATAGTTGTAGGCTACACACTCAAGCGTGCTAGCCACCTCTGTGTATTTAGAGTTATTTAAGTTGCTGCATTTCTGTTATCTGTGAAAAAAGAAAAAATATAAAAAAAATAATCTCCCTGCTTTCTCGCCTTTCTGTACTAGTCTAGTCCGGTTTTCAGGCTTTGCTAAATCCAGGACTGTGGTTAAGGTTCCTGTGTTGCCCATATCATACTTGAATAGTTATGTGGCTTCCTTGTTCACTGTGAGAGAGGAAACTCTGAGCAGCTTATCTGTCCCTGTACGAGTGGTTCCAGCCCAGAAACTTGTAGCTCATTGGCCATATTGGGCTAATTTCTATCCTTTTGTTCTCCCTGGTATAAAAATCACTTAGCATGGCTTTGCGAGATTTTGAGCATCGGGCAGCGCTGGTTAATCGGGTTTAAACTATTCCCGGCTCCACAAAGTCTACTCTTTACTTTTTCCCTTGGAACTGCTCTAACTCTCAAATTAAACACTCTATTCTAAATCTAAAACCCTGCACTTGCTCATATAAGCAATTTCTATAAGTTAAGCACGAATAATCTAAATAAGCACTACATCCTCATATACTCCCCTTGAGTACTTTATCCCCTATTGGTCCTTTCTGATTCAGTTGCAAAGGAGTTCCCTATACTATTCTAGCATGTCCAAAGGTCAGTTACTGGTTTCCTCTCCAGTCCAGCTGGTGAATCTGGGAATCTTGAGGCAATGTTACAACTGCCTCATGTACACAGACAACCCTCTCCTCCTCACAACAAGTACAAATATATGTGAGAGATGCAGCCATATAGCCAAACTGGAGGCTGAGCTTTCTCGACTCAGTACTAGCGTAACCAGTCAGGAGGGGAAGGTAACATCACACACCACAAATCCAGTCTCACATAGTCCTACCACAACTGCAGACCAAACACATAAACACACAAAAACATACTCGGAGGCTCTAAATAAGAATCTGCCAAAACAGCTGAGACCTCCAAAGCAGACACCAAAGTGACTGCTACCCCAAAACAAAACACAGGCAACACGTAGCTCACAAAGTCAGTGTGCCAAACAGCCACAGCCCTTAAGGCTCAACAACATACCCGATACACTTGTAATAGGTGACTCTATAGTCAGACACACTGACGTCCCGCTCACCAGGCTGAACAAAGAAAAGGTCACAGTGAGCTGCCTGTCGGGCACTAGGATCCGCCACATAACACAAGCACTCAGGTCACTCCAAAGCAAGTACAAATATGACTCAGTCATTGTCCATGCTGGTGTGAATGACCTGAGACGTACCTCCCTGGACTACATGAAAAGAGACAGAGGAGCTCTCTAATCATGTAGCCCAGGCCGGTATGACCCTGACCTTGAGCAGCATCTTACCCTCACCAAGAATGATGCCTCAGTATAAAGACAAAATGATCAATTTCAACAATTGGCTTAAGTGTCATTCAAAGGGGATCCAGTATCTGTCTGCCTGGGATGACATGCTCGACAAGCCATGTTGCTTCGCAAGGGACGGTTTGCACTTGTCACCTCTGGGCTTTCGGATATTGGCAAAGGCTCTTGCCACCCCCATAGTGCCTTTTTTAGGCAAGGCTCAAAAGATAAACCCACCTCCTTAGACAACACAAGTAGAAAGAAACTAAGGGTAATGCTGCTCAGTGCCAGAAGTCTAAACCTCAAGATGCACGCTCTCGAAGCCCTCCTCAGTATGGAGAACATCGATGTCTGTGCAGTGACAGAAACCTGGTTCAAGGCACCTGAGAGCACCCCAGCACTACAAGGTTATACCTCATATCATACTTTTCGGCCCCAAAACTCAGACTGAACCACAAAAGGAGGGGGAGTATCCATATTCATCAAAGACACCCACACCTCCAGGTTAGTGGCATTGCACGAAGCATCGGAGACCATCCATGTGCAACTAACAGTGGGCAAAACTGCCTTTCAGTTTGCAGCATGCTACAGACCACCCTCTCAAACTCAGGAACCCCACTCGGCCTTCCTGAAGACACTTGAGAATATGAAGGTCTCTCCAAACACCATCATATTGGATGACTTCAACTATCCAAACATAGACTGGGAGCATTACTCAAGCCCCAACACCCTAGCCCAGAGGTTCCTAGAATTCATAAACTCAAATGGTATGGAACAATTTGTCACCACTCCCACAAGAGGGGAAAACATACTAGATCTGATCATCACCAACATGGGAACACAATGTTCCATACCAGAAGTATACCCCTCATTGGTAAGATCGGACCATAAATTAATCTCACTAGAAATCCACATCCCACCCCCACCACCAGCACAAAAGACCACAGCGAAGAACTTCTCAAAAGCTAACTTCACACTTCTTAAAACCAAAGTGGAATCCTTCAAGGCCCCCAGGCCAATGGAAACCATGGCACTATCTGCTGAATCCTTTATAAACGCATTCTATGGACACCTTCAGGAATGCATGGATCATGCAATCCCAAATAAAACCAAGACCCATTCCCCCAAAGGCAGGCATCCTGTCTGGTGGACCCCAGCCATAAATAAGCTATACAACAAAAGGAGGAAGCTAGTACATGATAGAGCAAAATCCCTAAAAGGGAAGGCATCTCTGATCAGTACTAGCAAAAAACTACGATCACTCATAAAAACATCCAAAGCCACTTTCGAGAGAAAAATTGCACAAGCAACAAAAGATAATCATAAGACTTTCTTTAGTTATGTTAGAAACCTGGGTGGCAACTCCCAGATATGCTCAAAGTTAGTCCATAATAACAAAAAATACACTGAACCCTCAGACATTGCCAACATCCTGGCAAACAGGTTCAGTGCAAACTTCTACCCCCCTCCCCCCAAAAGCACAAATATCTATCCCAGCAGAGTGTTTCCTCCCTGACATCTCGGATGCCCAGGTGAGAGCCGCCCTCTCCAAAGCAAAAAGCACAGCATCAATGGGACCGGACGGTGTCCCAGGCTGCGTGCTACATGAACTCCAAGAAGAGCTATACCCTCACATAAAGCTGCTATTCAATCTTAGTCTTACTACAGGATATGTACCCAAAGAATGGCATACAGCAACAATAGTCCCACTCCACAAAGGAGGTGCCTCTACGGACCCCGGAAACTACCGCCCCATAAGCCTGACTAGCCTGGTCTGCAAAGCTATGGAGAGGATCATTATGGAGCTCATAAACAAAGACATTGGGGACCTACAGACACTGGATCCTACCCAATTCGGCTTTGTCAAGGGCAGATTCTGCCTCCTGAACCTGGTAGATTTCTTTGAAACAGTCACCAAGGCCATTAATGAGGGTAAGGTGGCCCACACAGCCTACCTAGCCTTTGACACAATACCCCACTTGGGCATCGTAGACAAAATCTCCAGCCTAAATATAAACCCATATGTCATAAGATGGGTTGCAAACTGGCTCAAGGACAGAACCTACATGGTCAGAATTGCTGGAGCCATGTCAGACTCTAAACCAGTTACAAGTGGCATCCCACAGGGCTCAGTCCTGGGATCTCTCTTATTCGGAATATATTTTTCTGAGGTACAGGCTAACACGGGAGGACTGTGGCTTACCAAGTTCGCAGATGACTGCAAACTGTGCACCATAATTGACTCTCCAGCTGACACAAGCATCCTCCAAAAGGGTCTCATAGAGATGGATAACTGCTGTGAGAACCAAAGCCTTAAATTAAACGCCAAAAAGTGTATAGTTATACCCTTTGGCAAAAACAAAGTGCCCACAAATTACCACATAGGAGGTAATCCATTAAGTACAGAAGAAGTAATTACTGACCTGGGGACCCAAGTTGATAGTAACCTCTCCTTTGACAACCACATTGCCAAAGTGGTTAAGAAGTCCTTCTATATAGCCTACCTTTTCATGAAAGGATTCACATCTAGATCAAGGGAGGTCATTGTGCCCCTTTACTCATCCCTCATCAGGCCCATAATTGAGTACAATGCCCCATTTGGGATGTACCTTACCCGACACCTGCAACAACTAGAAAGACCCCAAAAGTACCTCACTAAGAGAATCAAGGGACTCAAACAGATGCCATGTGCTGCTTGGCTAAAGAAACTCCATCTCTACTCAGTTGCATACCACCTACTCAGAGGCGATCTATGCCTGACGTACAAAGCCATGTCCAACCCTGAATTAATGGACATGCTCCACCTCAGAAAATCCAAATCCCTTAGAGCTACGCGATTGAGTGACTTGAACCTCAGCACAGAAATAAACAGGACATGCTGGAGGGACAGATTCATAACCCAGAGGCTCCCTTCACTCTGGAATGGAATCCCAGTCCATGTTAGGCAGAGTCCCTCACTGACTCTCTTCAAGAAAAATCTTGATGAGTGGATGGGAGATCATAGGTTTACCCCGGGGATCACTTATGTGTCACTACTAGACAGAGGCACAGTAAACACAACCTTAAGAAGGGCACAGTAAACTCATTCCAAGGGGTGGCGAAAGCCAAACACACTCTGGCTAGGCTTGTAAATGCCCTAGAGGGCAGATAGCCTAGTATGAACCTATGAACCTATTTGTATAAAGTTATAGCATACAGAAATACTAAGAAAAACAAGTGAAGACAAAGATCGACATTTGGGTTAAAATTAATAAGTTTTGGAATGATTGGTGTGAAGAAAGGTTAAGTAGAAATAGTTAAAATAGAATCAGATAAATGAATCTACTATTGTCAGAATCAGATAAATGTTTACAGTAATAGTTAGAAGGAACGTGTAAAAGTCAACATATGGGAATTTAGTACAGAGCAGCTATTGTTTTGTCAGAGCTATTGTAACTTATATTATCCTCATGATAGGAAATTATCCAGGTGTAGAGCAAGAGCAGAGCCAAGTGTCTTGTAGATGTTGTTTTAGCAGACTAAAGAATTTGTTGTTTTATGTAAGATTTAACTCTAATGGGATGGAGTTGCACAACTTTGAGGCACAGTGAGAATAGACTGAGTTTCTGGCAGAGTTTTTATGAGTTAGTTACAGCTAGGAGAGATTTGTTATTGGATTGCAGTGTTGTGTTATTACTCTATGGTAGTAATATGCATTTTAGAGAGGGGCAACTATAGATAAGTTTGTGAGCAGTGGTAAATTGAGAGTATTTTTAATTTGTGAGTTCTATCCAATTTAAGTCCTTTAGTGCTTTGCAGTGATGAGTTTTATGAGATTTATATTCTTCAAATCTTGCTATTTTATTATAGCTTGCATGAAGTTTGGACTTGTGTGTATTGTTGAGATTAGTAAAGATAGTTGATCCATACAATAGTGATGGGAATAGGTAGGTTGCTTCTATGGATTTTTTTTTTTTTTGTGGACACTGTAAAATAATGATTTGCTCTATACAGGGAGCCTAGTTATTTGTTTTTATTTGTGATAGTTTGGAGAATATGTCAGTCATATGCAAGTTTGTCATCTAGGAGTACTCCAAGTAATTTGGCTTCTTTGTCATAGCTTCAGCTTTTGTATTGACAGATGAGAAATTGTATTTTTGCATATTAAACTGTTTTGGTAAAAAGAGTATTAGTTTAGTCTTTTTTTGCATTTAGGAGTAGGTCTGCAGTGCCTATCCAGGTTTCGATAGATGAGAAAAAGTCTTCACAGATTGTTACTAGACTAACGACTAGGGGATTGGGGATGGCTAGCCGGGTTTTCTTGAAAGAATAATTATGTAGTATATCCAGGACATTGATTGGAACGGGCATGGCATTTATAAGCTACCTCTTTCCATGAGGGATATAGGTGCCAGGACAAGTGTAAATTTCTGATTTTTCATCCACTAGTCTAGGTTGTGCTTATTCTGGGTAAAAGATGAACTCAGCTTCACATGGATGAGAAGCCTGTTCCACAGGAGGGGCAGCCTCTGGGACACATATCTCTCTCTCCAGCATGTTCTCTTTAGATCATAGACAAAATTCAGGTTCCTAGATCTTGTATTTCTGGTACTTTTCAACTTACAAATATGTAGGAGGTCCATAAGTCTGGGGATTTTGGATGTCTTGTGAGCCAGGCATAGATCACCCCTCAGCAAACTATAGGAGAATGAGAAGAGGGGAAGTGTTTTAAGGTGCTCTGCATAAGGCAGGTTTGTTACACTTTCCATTCTTCTTGCATGGAACCTCTGAGGACATTCTAGTTTCTGCATATGCCTGGTCAGGTACATACGGAAGGGAGCATTATACTCTATAATTGCTCTGATAAGGGCAGAGTACAGTAGAATAAAATTCAACCTATTTGCCATGCTCTTAGTTACAAGTTACACAACATATAAAGATTTCCTCATCACTGTGGCCACATGGCGGTCAAAGGTAAGGCTACCCACCATCTTTGCATGTAGCCAGATCCAGACCATGGGCTTGGCTGCTAGGGGTGTATTATCAATGTAGTAATTAGCCATGGTTTTGTCACCATTTGTTAGTCAGTGATAGATCTTCTTTAAGAATGCTAGTGCCTGCAGGGGAGTCGATGATAACCCCTAGCTTGCAAACTTAGTCAGCCATAAACCTTCAGTATTTGCTTCCATTTCAGGAAAAATAGATGTCAAAAAGGAGTGGGCCCAGTACTCAGCCCTGGGAGACTTCTCTAGTGACCGGCTTCTTGGTGGAGGTGGCCTCACCTATCCTGACCTCCTGGGTCCTATCAGTGAGCCAATTCACTATCCAGCAGGTGCCAAAAGGGTTTATGCCTAAATCAGTGAGCTTGTCTGTAATACTTGAGTGAGATATTGCATCAAACACTTGGGCAGTTCAAGGAAAGCTGTGTGCATAGTCTTACCTTCATTCAATGCTTCAGTGTCTCTCAAAAATGTCCACCAGATTTAATAGGTACGGCCTTCCTTTAATAAAGCTGAACTGTGATGGGTCCATGTTTGCAGGTTACTTATGTCCTCATTTATCATGTCCATGTTGATTCTTTCTATGGCCTTACATATGAGGCTGTTAAACCTTATCAGCCTTTAGCTACCTGGATCAGTGGTTGGACCTCCTTTGTACAGGGGAATGACTGTAACCATCTTCCATTCCTTGGGCATAAAACTTGACTTTAGGATCCAGCTGAAAAGTGATTCAAGTGGACCAGAGAGGTCATGTTTCATGCTATTTATTAAACATCCCGAGATGTTATTGGGGCCCATCAATGCAGTGTTATTGGTCTTGGAAAGTGCACTGATGACCTGTTCCCTAGTAATGGTTGGGGGGATTGTGGTATGTAGTATTTTCTTGGGACTACTGGCAGGCTTGGGAAAGAAATTTGAATTGAACCTGTCAACCAAACGGTTGAGAATGTCCTCCAGTTTGGTGTAGGTGATGCCATTTACCATACATTCTTCTCATTATTGCGTATTTCCCCTGAGGTTACAGACATAGCTCTAGAACGCTTTGTTGTTGTCCTTTGCCTGAGGAGCTATTCTTTTCTTCAAATTTAGCCTGTGAATTATTAATTATTATTATTAATTAACAATCTTAGCTGCCTGTTTAAATTGGTCAGGTAACTTTTAATATTATGGCTTTGTTCCTTCTATGCTTGGCCAAGATTTTTTCTTTTGCTGTATAAACAATTGATTATCTTATTCTTAATATGAGTGGGGACAGCTCACTCTACACAGCTATCAATATGGCTGTACAGAGGTACTGTTAATAGCTCAGAATATGCTATGGTGTTTCCTAGGTTTGGGGGTGTTTGGAATGTAGCCAAGGTATCACTTAGTAGAGAGAGCTTAGCCTTGGAATAGATCCTAAATGATTTAATTTTTATTTTAAGCAATACTGATTTATGATAAAATCTGACTAGTGAAGGCATTACTTTGGGTGAGGAACATCAGCTTCCATGTTTATGAGTACAAGGTCAAGAATGTTTGTACTCCTGGTAGGAAAATGGACCAACTGTTCCTGGATGCTGATATTAACAAAGTTTAGGAATTGTTGGGCTTGTGCATTAGAAGTAGTGTAGAATTCCCCATCTATAAAGGGGTCATTGAAATACCCTATAAATATTGCATTGGGCTGAACAGTGAAGGACTCTAGTATATTGAGATAGGTATTATGGTTTTTCTAGGACATGGAAGGTGACCTAAAAGGCGCAAGGATATTGTATGAGAACCTGTTTATGAGTTGCACATGTATAAGTACCTGTGGGTCATACACTTTAACTAGTCTGGACGCGAGGTTGTTTTTAATATAGACTGAGACACCTCCACCATTAGTTCCCTCCAGTGCAGTAGTTGATCTAAAGGTGAGAAAGTAATTATAACCTTGCATTACTGGGGTATTTTCCATGACTTTAAACCATGTCTCTGTTGCTGCACATGTCTACACTTTCCAGGGAGAAGACTTGCAGAGTGGAGTTTTTTGTTAAGACTTCTAAACTGAGCAGTACCACCTTCAGATATTCTTTCATAGGTTCAGTTAAGTTAGGAGGTTTATCAGTTTGGCATTCCCTAAAGAAAGGCACTATTGGGGTGGAAACTGTCTTTCCAATATCTCAAAGCCTAGAGGGTATAAATGAAGTTTGGAACAAACTAAGTTGTCCCGGGACATCTTCAGGGGGGGTCAGGTTAATATTAAAGTGAGTTAAGTGGGTTGGGGAGGTGAAAGGGTTAAGTGGAGGCAGGGTTGGTTGGGAGGAAATGAGGTAAGCATAGGAAGGGACTTTGACGTGAACTTGCTACTGCAAGGATCATGTCGATGACGACCTGTAGGTAGTTGGGAACAGGTAGGCATGGTCTTAATTTTGTTACAAGGGAAGCTGGATTAATAGTGCTTTGCCGTGTTTCTTCTCTTTGGGTAGGCTTTCATTGCTGGGTATAGTGCGTCGCTGAGTTGCAAATGTTTTCTTGTATACAGTGGTTTGGGGGGAGGGGTACAGGTTTGAGAACTAATGTGGAGAAGTGGGGTATATTAAGTATTGTACAGCATTGTTCTGGGTCAGGATCCCGGATGGATTGCCTGCAGAGGTAAGTTTGTCCTTTTTTCTAGGCAGACATTTGCTGTTTAGAGTTTTGCAGTTTCCGTGGCTGAGTGTGGTATGGGAGGTGTGAGTCAGTGAGATTTGTTGGCGCTAGGGCTCTCGGCTCGTTAGTGGTGGTGGTTTTTGAGTGGTCGCATGGTTCGAGATCCATTGGTGGGGTTAGTGTGCCATTTTCAACTTGAGGTATTTGCGTCAGTGAAGCTGCGACTGGGTTTTCGCGGGCTTTAGGCTGGTCGGTACAGGCATGCGCATCATGCGGCGGGTACCTCGGCTGTATTGTGACTGGTGGAGTGGCGCTGAGGTCAGATAAATAAAGGTACAAATTTATCTTTTTCCTTTGCAACATCTTTTCTACCCAGACATAACTAACTTCTAACTGTACGAGATGCTGGCCTAGAAGTTAGTCCACAAAATAAAAAGTACTCTGATTGTACTTATTGTGTTAATGACCTTCGGTTTGTCATCCTCTGCTGTTACCTACAAATAGCTGCATTCAAAGTATGATTTCTTGCAAATTGCTTAACTAGATTAGGGTAATGAGCTGCCTTTGGAAAATTATATTTGTCTCATGTATTTCTGGCTAAAAACATATAAGCACAAAAACTAGCCGATGCTATGAAATCAAAGTGGGAAAAAGAAAATAGCAGCAAATGTTTAATTATATAAATTGCTAAAACCCATGCAAAATATTACTAATAGGACACTATGATAAGCTACTTAAAGAAAAAAAAAAAAGGGAAAAGGAGCTGAGCTTTCACTCTGTGAGGTGGGCATCTCACAGATGCAGGTCCTGCTTCAGTCTACATGTGAAGTGGAAGAATGCGGACATGATGGTTAGAGACTTTGTGTTTTCAGGCGGTTCGCTGCTCATGGTCCTGGTTCATTGGTGACAGGTGTACTTTGTTTCCTGAGGTGGAGTTGGCTTAGAACTGCCAACTCATTTTTGCGGGCTGAGAAATGTTTAATGCTATGGTTGGGCATGTGCGGTGGTGGCTGGAGGGTATTCCAGCTAGTACTTTATAATGAGTGAGCAGCTATACTTAATGCAGCCAGAATTGGGTGTTACATGTCTTGTTATAATCGGTCTGTACCCACTAGAGTCATGGGGGACATTTTGTGGTGTTCGGCAGGCTACCAGCGAACAGTTGCTCATTGAGCATGCAAATTGTTCTTAATGGTTAGGAGGGGAGGGCAGGGTTAAAATAAATTAATTTTTGGCATTGTAGATTTTGAGTTTGGTTGTAGGCTCATTTGGATCTTGTCGAGGAGCGGTAAGGCAAGTGTGACTGTATGATGGTCCCCTCGTGATTGACATTTTATTTATATTGCTGGCCGTGAGATGTTGAGAGGTATGTAGTGTGTGGACGTGGTTTTTTTTTTCTCAGTGGTTGTGGCTTTTGTGTTTATTTCTTCTAGTGGGGAATGGGGCTGTCTGACTGTTGCATATTAAAGCGGTGCCATTACAGGCCCAAATTATTTTTCAAAGTTTTGGTAGAGGGCACAATATGCAGTGTAAATGTTAGGTGTGTTTAAACTACATGCTTGTTGCTAAGGGAATTTCTCCAATAGTCAGTAGTGTGTCTTTTATTATTTGGACTTTTGATGTCTGATTGCCCGACAAAAAAAATTTTTTTTTTTTTTTGCAGATGACATAAAGATTAGTAGTGTAGCTACTAATAGTAATACTGTTGATCCTGTAAGGCAAAGTGACTGGGTTCATGAGAACGGATGAGCTGTCAAGTGATCATTTCATGGGCTAGGATGTGTGACAAGGAACAACAAGGCTTGCCCTGCATGTTAAACAGTAATGGTGGCAAAGAGGAGACTTGAGAGCTTATGATGTCGGCTGCTCTCAACTGCTATCATGGCATGCAGGTCTCTTGGTGTCATTCGGGACAGATGTAGTGGTTCGCAGAAATGTTGGTTTGGGGGCAGTTCAGGAGTACTGTTGGGTGAAGACCTGAGTGTTATCATGGAAGGGGATAGGTTATGTGTTAGATTATTAAACAATAATGCAGGGGTTAGATATTATATATTTTCAGAGTGGAGATAACCGCAAAAAACAGTATGCCTGATGTATACTATTTGCAACTGGGAACATGTTCCTATGGTTTCATTTGATATATGTATGACTGCCTGTGTTAAGTGATATTCCAATATGTGTGTTAAAGGTCAGTTGTGTTAGTCCTTTGTTCATCGTTGTCATTGAGTTTGTACAGGATTATTGAATACTGGAACTGAGAAGGGTAAGAAATGAGCATTATGTAAAGAGAGGATGGAAATGCTATATTGAATTGGTGGGAAGGCTGTTCAGAGAAGTGTTGGTACAATACATTGGTACAGATTTCACAGAATGTCCAGATTTTCTCATGTTGGCTTTCTTGTGCCAGTCTGATTTCTGACCATGCCAACGAAAATGGGGATTTTGACATGACATGTTAAGTTTGTAGGAAGCAATGTGAGGGTCCTGCCGGGATTTTGGCCTTGTTCCTGCTTTTCATGGTTTAAAAATGTTTGTAATGTAAATATGATGGGTGACTAACCCCAGGCAATAATTGTGAAGTTGGTTGTAAAAACAAAATGCTCAGGCCCTCAATTTTAACATCTTGGAAGGCTGGTGGGTAGGGGGTTTTAAAACCAAATGCTCTGGCCCCCACTTTTAACATCTTGGCTGGGCACTTGCTGTGCACACCAGTTTTAAGGTTAACATTTTGGTGGAGAGATGTTTTCAAAAATTTGAGATTGGCTTGGATGACCCTGTGCATGCGTGGGGGAGGGGAATGGCGTGTGGATGCTGCAGTTGACCTGTAACAGACTTCGTTCGGCTATTTGAGGCCTGCTTGGTCAGAGTCTGAGGGTGAGGAATGTGAGCTTGGTGGGCTGAGTGGTTGGTTTGGTGGAGGGGACCCTGGTTTCCTTGGCAGTGGTGGAGCATTGGCCATGGTGCCTCCCGTTTGGTCTCTCTGCAATGTTTCTGCGGCTAGGTGTTGCAATGCAGAGGTGTGGTGTCTGTTTAAAAGCAGAGTTAATGTGACTCTTTGTAAAGAGACTGACATTCATACATTACAGCCCAGCAGCCCTCCAAAGCCCTGCTGAGAAATATAAGGTGCCAAGACATAGCATTGATCAGAAAGCATGTGATAGGGGACTCTGCGTTGGTGGTTTGGTTATGCAGTGTTGGGCTGGTCGGCTGGGTTATTTTCATGGGCTGATTGGTAGCTAGGAATAACAATGGCTTTCGCACATGGGTGTACCATTAGGGCATACCTCTCTGCTGTTACTGGAACTGTTACACCTCATGTTGCTGAGCAGATAGTTTATCGGGCATGAAGGATTGGGTTTGAATTTAAGACTGGGGGAGGTGGCAAGCTATAACAGGGAAGGGGTATGCTGACTGCTGTATAGTTACATTAATACTACATCTGTTATTTGCAAATGAGGAAATGTTGATTCAATTTAACATTCAGTTGCAAAGTGTATATTTGTCGTGGCTTCGTGGTAAATCACATTGTCTATGTTGTGTAGGGTCCTGGGTTTGAGTTTAGCAGAGGCTGTTTATTTAGAAATGAATGACAAACATTTGAGATTAGTACTTCATACCCTTCAAAATTCATGTTACTAATTAGTCTGTTAGTCTAGCAACTTAAGCCTTGCCCCTATATTTTGGGCCATGCTTTATCGTAGATGTGGGTGGCGGTGGTACATTCCTTCCGAAGTGGCAGGATAGGTTTTTCTTGCTGATGTCTTTGAATGTCTGTTATGTATTTCGGATGACTTGCATGTCTTTTCTTTCTTGCAGATGGGGTCTTGGAACATTGTGGCTGTAGTTTCGAATAGGTGGGTATAAGATGGAGCCTTCTCCTTACATATTAGAAGATTTACTTTTGTCTTTTCCTTTATAGATGATGGTGTGACGATTTCCAGTGATGAGATACAGAGTTCGCAGACAATCATGCTTTGGTGTCAAATAAGCAGTGGGGTCATTGGACAACACGGAGGTGGCAGGTGAGATGTGCAGGGTGGATTTTACTTTATGGACTGAAGGAACGTGGACTCAAAAGGCAAGATTGAAGGCTGAGGAATATGGCAGCTGATGGAGGGGTATGAAAGGAGGTTTGTTTTCCAGCAGTGCAGCTGAATATGTAGTCACAAGGTAATGTCTTGTTTGCTTGAAATTGTTACGGGAGTATCACAGTTGAATTTCACATTGTATTGTTAGCTGGGGTCTTCCTAGGGGTCAGGTAATGTTGGTGGTTGGGAGTGAGTATTCTTGCTCCAGTGGCAGGTGATGCTTTGGTAAGCATTAGGTAATTGCCAGGGGCTGGTAATGTCTGGGTAATGTACACCAAATGATGTTTGGTGTGACCCTTCCCTTTAGGGGAAATGGGTTGTACAGTTTTGGGTGGAAGGGAGGGGGAACAGCCCGGTCAGGCTAGTTGGTGGAGAAGAGGGATAGGCTTGCCCTCTTCTGTTCCCCCTCTGATGTCTGGATGTTAATTTCAAGGATCTGGGGAAAGGAAATGAGTAGTTGGAAGAAGCTTTCTGAATAGATAAGCAAGCTGAGGTAAGGATGGTGCTTATTTGGTGGATGGCATTTGAATGGACGGTGTATGAAGTGAGTTGGGACACTGCTTCATAAGTAAAGTAAGTGAGCAGAGGTATGGACCCTGCTTGTTGGGCATGGTGAGTAGGTACACTGCCTTGATTAACATTACAATGAATGGTGTATGAAGTGAGATGGGACGCTGCTTCATAAGTAAAGTAAGTGAGTAGAGGTATGGATGCTGCTTACTGGGGCAGGGTGAGTAGGTACGCTGCCATGATTAACATTACAAGGATGTTGTGCTGTATTTAGAATCAATTATATCATGAATAGTTGTAATTAATAAAGTTGTTGATCAAAGCTATGTTATGGCAATTTAATAAAGGTCGTCAAATGTCATTAGGTGTGATGTGTGCTAATGAAGGGAACCAGGACAAGTGTAGACCATTCCTGGCAAAGTAGTGTGGTCTGTCAACAATGGTCTCCCAGGCCATTAAATATTGTACCCCCTTGGATTGACACCGGAAGCTTAGACAATTGTTAAAAGAATTATTTGTTGTTGGTAATGTGGCATCATCCTTGGAGAAGGTAGAATGCTGCTCAATGCTAGGCTCATACCTGGCTGAGACAGATAATCAGTGAGCTCAATCATGTCTTGCTTAATGTAGTCAAGAGAGGCACATATCAGGTCATTAACACAGATGGTCTATGACAGAGTCATATTGTACCTGTTGTTCAGTGACCTGAGTGCCTGTATTACCTGCTGGACCCTAGCCTCGGAAAGGCAGCTAACTGTGACTCTTGCTTTATTCATTCTGATAAGGGGAGCATCAATATGCCTCACAATGGAATCACAAATGACCAGGAGATTAAGCTGTGTGCTGGTTTGTCTTAAGGGCTTAACAGTAGAGACACTGGATATAGTGTTACTATGTGTAGCTGTGGGTGATGCTTCAACTGAGTGTTTACATAATGGCTGAGAACCCTTTCTTTGATTGTACTGTGCAGAAGGTCTAAGTGTTTTAAGAAGGTTACCTATAAGTGCCTTAGCATAAGTAGCTTTATGTGTTTGGTCTTTACCCTGTACAGTGGGTATGATGCAAGTGCCACTGACAACCTCAATAAGATTAGCTTTGGTTGTAAGAGAGTTTTGCCTCCATAGTTAAAGTGTAACTACACCTCTTGCATACTTTATCTATTTTTTAGGAATAAGTGGGTTGCCAGTTTATGTGATGTAATTGCTACAATGCCTTAGAATACCCATTTCAACTAGACTGGCCACAGAGAGGGTCAGGAAGTGCATATCCATGGCTACTGATTTACTTGGGAGGAATGAAGGAACTGTAAATATTGAACAGGACAGTAAGACAAGGAACATGATGAGCAACACTCAGCTATATGCAAACTAGATGCTCTGTTAGTTAAAACAATCTGTTTAGAGAGTAATGCTACAAGAGTCTAGACCACAAACCTTCCAATTGTAAAATAACTGGTTTGAAGCCCAAGTGCTTAAACCAGAACTAAGACACTTTTAGAATAACAGACACAATAAGCCTTAAACCAGCAATTCCCAACTCAGAAGGGTGTAAGCTACCTTTCCTGCCACAGAAGTGCAGACCACAAACCTTCTTTAAGTAGGATAAATGCAGTAGATTAAATGCAAATCAGATCTTTAAGAATGTGTAGCAAAAAGCTAAATAAAGTAAGAAGAAGCACAAATACAGTAAAATTAGCTGAATAATGTGATTTTTTTGAGTTAGTGGAAACGTAGGAAACATGACTATTCACATTTAAGAGGCTAAGGGGGATGGGCTTCCCAGTTGATCTCTCAGTGTTCAGTAAAATGAGCTGATGAGATGAGACTGAGAGGAGTGTCCAAAGTCAGATTTATAGTAGGGGCAGGCAACTCAAAAGCCACCAAGTTTAAAAGCAAGTGATTTCCTGGAGGATTTGTAGTACTGGTGCAGAGCTGATGAGGGTTCCATCATCTTCTTACTGAACTATATTTGCTTTTTTTGGTGGCAGTATTGAGTTTGTTTACAAATATATTAAATAAAAGTGGGCCCAGTATTGATCCACATGGGAATCCAACTGGGGAATGAAGAGGAGTGGAGCATTATTGATAAATTTTAATGATTATAGCCTGTTTGTGAAATAGTTATGAAAACAATTGAAAGATTATTTATATGCACTTAGGGATGAGAGTTCACACAGAAGATTTTGATGGGAAACTATCTAACCCAATTATCTCCCACTTTAATATTCTAGCCAAAGACAATATCATCATTTCCCCAACAGAACACACCAAAATACTTGGTGTTGAGATTGAAAACAATCTCAGATTTGACACACACATTTCTCTTACATAAAAAAGGGGGTCTATATTACAACATCAATCTAAAACAAGTTGTAATATTGAACCCTAAAGTCCAAAAGTGGAAAATAGCGAAGCCAAGGCAGATCGACTTTTTTCCCAGGGAAAAAAATTGGTGTGCCGTTTTCGAGGTTTTGCTATTTCCTCGACTGTGGTGCAATCTCAGAGTTGGCATATTTAAAACGGGGGGTGTAGGGGGCACAGCCCCCCATGTTGGGTGGTGTGGGGAGTGAAGTCCCCCACTTCAGTTTAAGTTTAAGGGTTTTTTTTTTTTTTGTCACGGAACAGCGATTTTTTTTTTTTCCCCCCTGGAAAAAAAATCACTTTTCTGTGCTTTCGGTTTTGTTGGGTTTCGAGCATGACTGTTTGATATTACAACAATCGATCTTTTGTAAGTTTGATGTTGTGATATAGACCCTAAAAAAGGTTCACAAAAAACTAGGTGCATTGTACAGAAACAAACAATTCCTCACCAAGACAGCAAGAATTTCTGCTGCCAATTCCCACCTAATCTCCACTTTACTGTACGCCTCTCCTATACTTGCCTACCTTAGACAAACAGACCTAAACAAGCTCAAGGCTTGCTACAATAAAATTGCTAAGTTTGCCACTGGTGCATCTTATCATAGCCACCACTGTATCTCACTTAGAGAACTTGATTGGCTTGAACTCCGTCAACTTCTTTACTGGAATCAACTCTCCTTTGCCCACAAGTTAGTAAACCATCCTCTTAAAGTCCCATCCCTTCAAAATCTTCTCCAGCCCTACTGCTCCAGTAGACCTCTATGCTCCAGCAGCAAAAATCTACTTCTAGTGACCAAACCCAAGAACTCAGCAGGAGAAGCACTATTCTCCTGCATCATATTCAGATTATGGAACAATTTCCCCTCTCTGTTACCACACTACCTTGCAATCACATCAAGACTGCACTAAAAACTCACTTAAAATTCTCTGGTTATGCCCATGCACCAATCCTAACTAGTAACCCTCCTTTTACCTGCCCCTCCTTTCCCCTCCCCTAGCCACCATGCCTCACACTGTCTGATCATTGCATTCCTTCCTCTGCAGGCTCTGGCTCACCCTTTAGCCTCCTCTTCCCTCCTCACTCAATCACTCAGAGCTATTATAATATGCTTAACTATCTCACTTCATCTCAACTCCAAATACATATCCAACTGACTTACACCTAGCTTCCTCTCACTACCATGTATACTACTCAGTCAGTCTCCTCTCTTACTCCTCTATCTTCCCTTCCATCCCATTAGCCCTTCTAGCTTGTTCCACCTTCGTGTGGAGCTTCTTCTTTATATCTGCTTGAGTTTAGTGCAATATTTGTATATAAGATTTAGGTATACGAGTTTAAAACAGTATCTGTTTGAGCTTAGTACTATCTGTATATACATCCTTCCTTTATTCCTAGCCTTTAGCTAGATATTGGTATATCTGTTCATTACTATGTTTCATATTGTATGCATAGCTAATGTTTGCTGCAGTATGTATTATTTGCTATTGTATGTATATTCAATTGTTCTTCATGTACTCTGCTGCTCATTTACTGTTCTGTGGAGCTTTTCTCCTCTGGCCTCCACTGAAAAAGGACCTGTGTCCAGTTGGAATTTCCTGGTAAACAAATTCAGGTAAATAAATAAATAAACTGTGTCAAAGGTCTTTGACAGATCTAATAAGAATGCTAATAGAAGGTTGTCATTATTTGTATTGTCATTAATAGCACTGGTAAAGCTAACAAGAGCAGGAATCCAGTTATAACTGGGGCAGAAACTGTGTTGGGTCATGAAATGAAGATTATCTTAGGTAAGATATTTGAGGAACTGGGAGTGGTTACATTTTTCTAATATTTTTGATAGTGGTGGTAGTATAGTTAAGGGTCAATAGTTGGATATGTCAGCTGAATATCCACCTTTGTGGAGTGGAATTAAGAAAGATGTCTTCCATATGAATGAGGCATGGTTTTATGTCATGAATTGTTTACTTAGCATAAAAACAAGGAAGGCTATAGCTTCAAAAGTGAGTTTTAGGTACTCTGCTGGTATGTTGTCTGCTGCTAAGATTGTTGATTTGAGATCCTGTGGGTATTAGTTTATGGTGCTAGATGGGACTGGTTGGAAAGACAAGAATATAGCATTGTTATCAGATGTGGTTGGGGTAGTGAGGGTGGTGAGAGAGCTTTGTTTAGTAAGAGAGAGAGTATTCAGTTCATAAAGTGGGAGTTGAACTGAGTGGCTATATTGTTTGGGTTATTACTGATTGTTGGTGTGGGACTACTTGTTTGGCCAGCATGTAGTAATTTGTTTATGAAGGACAAAAACAGCTTGGGATTTTTTTGGTGTTATGACGGAACTTTTTTGCAAGATTTTTTAAGTATCTATAGTGTTGGTAGTTGGATAGGTTTTGTTTTAGGACCACATTTTCCATGTTTTGTCTCTTTAAAGATGAATGTGCCTGGTGTCTTTTGTTAACCAGGCTGCAGGGTTTGACCTGACTCTTTTTTAGTTCTGAGTGGTGCTAGGCTATTTAGGATGTTTAAGAAAGCATTACTGAAATGGCTTACAGTATCATCTTTAGGATATTCCAGCTGTAGACCTGATTGTGGAGATAAGATTGCTTGAATTAAATTATTTTATATTTTGCAGGTGTTTGTAGGCTGCCTGTTTACATATGTTGGGTTGGGTTCTGACAGCATAAGTTGGTAGATGTTCACTGATATTGTTGGCAAAGCAGCCAGAGGAATTTATGTTGTTTGGTTTGTTTGTAAGAATCCAGTTTAAGATGGATTCCTTTTTATGTGTTTGTGTATGTTTATTGTATCCTATATTTGTGAGAAACCAAATAGATTAAATGATGAGGTGTTTGTGTCTTTAAGGTATTGGTTTATGTTATGGTCACCCATTATAATGGTTTCATGGGGTATGTTGTTATATAGCCAGTGCAGAAGTTGTTCTGCTGTGTTATTTAAAGCCCTGTGATGCAGATTTTCTAAGTCCGTGATGTGCTAAGAGATGTTCTGCACTGTTAAATGTGAGTAAAGTGTGTATGTAAAGATCTAGGGAGTTCATGTATATAATTTCCACTCCTCCACCTTGTTTATTTTTTTCTGTCAAGTCTGAAAACTTCATAACTTTGAGGTAGTATTTCATTGTTTTTTTTTATTTAGGTGAGGTTTTAGCTAGGTTTTGCGACTACAACTGTGTCAGGATTGTACAGTGCTAGCCATACTTGGAATTCTTGTAGATTGCTGCAGATGCACTGAGATTAATAATAAGTAGTATTCTGACAGATTTCTTTGTGACCCCTAACCAGGAAAAAGCTGAAAGAAGCAGAAGATGACAGATTTCTTTGTAGCTACAGGTGCTAAGCTTGGGGGAGGGTATTGATGTAGTTTGTGACATAGTAGTAGGGCTTGGGTTTGGATGGACATCTCCACTGAGTTTCAGATGAGTGACTGACAGAGATAGGAAGATCATTTAAATATGGATTGGTTTATAAGGAGGTGGTGTATTGTGTTCAGATTAGTTTTCACATATTCACAGGTAAAGAGGTTACAGAGATTTGTAAGGTACGTATGTGATGAAATGAAAAATGAAGGTGCTGTTGGAGTCGGTATGGGGTGTTGGGGTGTTGGGTAATTTTTTCTATGGATAGATGGAAGTTTGATAGTCAGTCGTGTAAGTGTGGTGAGGACTAGTAGAGAGATTAGGTGCAGATATATCATTGTTGTGTGATATACTGTGTAGGGTTTGTATGTGTGTGTGTGTGTGTGTGTGTGTGTGTGTGTGTGTGTGTGTATATATATATATATATATATATATATATATATATATAAAATGTCTGTGTGTGTGTGTGTGTATATACATATATATATATATATATATATATACAATAAACTCTCACTTAATTGGAACCTGTAGGGACTGGTACATGCTGGATAAGTGTCGTTTCCTGTTGCTTGAGAGCTGCTTTGAGATTTTTGATTGACTCGTATACCAACATACTTTCCAGTTGCTTGAAAGTGCCAGTTGTTTGAGATATATATATATATATATATATATATATATATATATATATATCTATATCTATATCTATATCTATATATATATATATATATATATATATATATATATATATATATATGTATATATATATGGGTCTCCTGTTTGTCGAAAGTACACTTCATCGACAAACAGAAGGACGAGCCCACTTCCGCAAATATATACTTTTCCCCAGTGTACTGTATGATCTCAGAGTTAGTATATTTAAGTAGGGGGGTGTGGGGGGTGCAGGGGGGCTTGCCCCCCTGCATAAATGTGATTTAGTGTTTTTTTTTTTTTTTTGATATTTTGTGTTTTGTGAAAGTGCATTATCGACAAAGTGCACTTTCGCGAAAGTGAGTTTGAGGGTTTACATTTCAATGAAATGTAATTTCGATGGATCAACATAGATCCATACACACACACACATGTGTATTATTGTGGTAAGAAAACAGGAGAATGCATTTGAAAGCAGGAGGTGGCTTGGCAAAGTACAGTACATTGCTAAAATGGAAAAGAAGAAATAAAGTTCTAAAGTTCTGGTGAAGAGATCAGACTATAAACAGGAAAATCACGAACATATTTCTAGAAACATGCTCTCCATCTTGTACAAAATATGACACCCATTTCAGTATCTGAGAAGGATAACTACTCAAGAGCTATTTAACAAAATTATGTACTCAGTTAAAATTGAACATTATCATGCACACACACACACACACACACACACACACACACACACACACACACACACACACACACACACACACACACACACACGCACACACACGCACACAAAGTGCTTCAGTACTGTAGTCCTGCCCACAAGCACAAGGGGTGGATCTCCCTATTGCCACATCTTAGCTATATTATTGTTCTTTTCATCAGTTTTAATCTGACAAACTGCAGATGTTTGAAGAGTAACAAAAGTAAAATGAATCAACATTCATTAAGTCCCATATGTGTATATGCTTGCAGGTTAAACAAAGCTTAAGGAATAGTCTCCCACCAAATGCATCACATGTACTTAGTATATGTTTTTTGTCTTGCATTTTAGTCAAAATATTAAACTAAATCCTGTACTTTCTTTCCTTTCCTAAAATCCCAAGATATTCCATGGGCTATGTATCCCTAGCAGACAAAACTGTACCCATCAGTATCATCCAGTAGGTTTTCCTCATGGTGCCATCATGCTATACTACAATATATGTAGAAGATAAGGATGTCCTCACGTCTGGATTTGAAGATATAACTGATTCATCCAGCTGTGGGATACACTCCCCTTGGCCGCAGACATAATAGATGGATAGCTTGCCTACAGGCACCATTTCGGGTAATAAGACTGGTATGACCGGCTGTGATAAAGGATGCTCACTTATACAGAGCTGCAGGTGGATGTGGGAATGTATATGGCAGCACAAAGCACTCTCATGAGTGCTGGATACGTTCCCTCTCTGGAATTCTCTCACATTGATCCAAGGTAAAATTCCTGGCCAGGCAAAAAATGACATGTCTGATTAGGGGAAGCTTGATAGCTGGCAGGCCCGAAACAAACTTAGAGCCAACATTTATTCTGACCCATCACTGATTATTTTAAGAAAATGAGACACCATTGCATAACTTCATCATCATCATTATAAATAACTCCCTTTTCCTATCTTCTGCATGGAGTTAAGGTGTTGCCAACTATCTTGATTCAGTGCCACTCTCCTAGCTTTTTCAACAGTCAGGCCTGACTGTTGCAGGTCCTTTTTCATGCAATCCATCCATTTCTTTGCTGGATTTCCTTGTTTCCTCTTGTCATCTTCCTGAACCACCATAATCTGCTCTTTTTTTACCTTATCTGAAAAATGAGTTACTTTGGCTTTTACTCTGATATCCTCATTTGTTTGTCACATAGAGTGCATCCGGCTATCCATCTAAGGCATTTCATCTCCACCAGCTCTAATTTCTTCAAGAGGTCTGACTTTATTACCCAGGTTTCTTTATCACGCATAAATACTGATCATGGCATATCACTGTGTTGTACACCTCTCTTTTCAGCTTCTTTGGCATTCTCCTGTTGCACACTACCCCTAACACTCTGTGCCAGTTGGATCTAGTCCTTTAATTATAGCTTTGACCTTCTTATTCAAGCTTAGTTTCCCTCAACCATGCCTCCGAAATACTTAAAGCTGTTAACATATTCAGTCATTTCCCCCTTTATCTCAGTTTTTTGCTTCTTCTGATTTCCCCCATTTGCTACTATTACAACTGTCTTGTCTGTTCTCATTTTATCCCATGTGCCTTTAGTTTTTCTATCCATTCCCTATCATTTGCTGAAATTCCTTTTCAGAGTCTGCTTGTATACAGAAACTGTGTTGATCTGTCTCTTTTGACATGTTTACTAATGAAGTCCATTGCAAATATGAACATCAGTGGGCTCAAACTCAATACCCACCCACTCCAAATGGGAACATTTATGTGACTCTAGTGTTCATACTTGTATCATTCCATCCTTGTATATATCCTGCATTAAGTCCCTCATGTGTTTGGACTTGCAAGTATTACAGGACTCCTCAAACAGCTTTATTGGGACATTATCATATCTCTTCTCCAGGCCTAGGAATGCACAGTTGGTCTTTTGCCTCATCTCTAGCTTCGTCTCCACTACCTGTCTCACTGGAAACAGTGGTACAGTTGTGCAGCATCCTAATCTGAATCTGAACTGCTCATCTACCACCTTACTTTCTACTGCTCAGTATATTTCTTAATCAATCACTCTTTCCAACCATTTCATGCAGTACAAGAGGAATCTGATATCTCTGTACTGCCCACAGTTGCAAATGTTCTAGTATGTAGCTCTAGCATGCTTATTCAGCAGTCATCTGGGTCATGCCTTACTCTCCATACTGCTATGACTGCCTTCAGAAGCCATTTCTCCACTAACTCACCTAACATTTTAATTACATCAGCAATGACCTCATCTTAGCCTGCTGCTCTTCCCTTATTTTGGTTTCCTTAGTGCTGTTCTTACTTATTCTATGGTGGGCTCTTCCTCTTTCATCATGAGTATTGGGCAGTATGGCTTCTGTGGGGTTTTCATCACTCATAAACTACTGAAAGTACTCCTTCTGTCTGCCTTTGATATCCTGTGGACTGGTGAGCAGGTTGTTGCTGGCATCCCTTATGAATGCTATCTGATAATGCTCTTCTTTGCCTTTCTGTCTCCTCCTTTTAACCTGATAGGGTTTCTAGGGTTTCTGATAGTGCCATCTAGTGAGTCTCTTTCCAGAAGCTGGTTGAGTACCTCTGATGCCTTTGTTGTTTTGGTACTCAGACTGGTCTGTTAGCCTCTTTGTTTGTCAACCAGTATTCTTTGATAGCGCATTCTGTCTTTTCCAGCTCATAATTTTTTCTGTACTCCTTTCTTTTGATAACTTCCTAGACTTCTGATTTCACCACCAGCTTTCCTTATTGACATTATTTCCATGCCTGACTCATCATGGCCCATTACTTGCGTCATGCAGCATCATATACATTTGAAGTCTCTAGCTGTGAGTTCACAGTTTATTTCTTTGGCCTAGAGCAGCACTGCCCCATCCTTTACTAATACAGGCTGCAACAGACTGTGACCTAATTATTTGGATCCCATTATTTAGACTGAGAACAAACATGGAAACAAAATGACTGACATAAAAGATGGAAGTACTTGAAATGTCAGTGGATGAAATGCCAATAGCTTAAATCCTAAAATGAATTTCTGTTTCATCTAATGTACATTCCTGTGTTATATAGTAAATAGAAATAATCTATTAATTATACAGTTAAACTTCTTATTGTTAATGCATCTGACTTCACTTTTTATAATGCAGTACAATTGCTTAAGTAATTTTCCCTTCCACACTGCCTGACATTTCCATTTATTACCGTTCTCCATTTACACTGAATCTATATTATTATTCTGTCATTCATCTCTCTTTTTTGTTAATAAGGCTACTCTTTCTTTGTATTTTTCTGGCCTTCCTACCTCAAGATCACCCTTACATACATTTTTAATGTTGCCTTCCAATATACCCCTCCATTTCTGCTTATACATCCTGCACCCCTTTTCTTACTCGTCTTTTGTTCTTCCCTTCAGTACTGTTTACATACAACCCCTTCAGTTTATTATCTCCTACTTCAAGTGTATATTTATGTATCTTCATCTTCATTGATTCTGGAAATACATTTTTCTGTTTTTTGCTTGTGATATTGTTAGGTACTAGAGTGATCTAGGTTGCTGATGAATATATTTGTTCCTGTTTTCTTCTATTTCTTTCTAAAACCTCATTGTCTGCAGCCAACATTCTTGGATCTTGACAGTGGTCATTACTGCTGATACCCCCCCCCCCTAAGTATGAGAATAGTCTCAATATTATCAGTGTCGGGAAGAATGACTGTATATGCTCTTTCCTGGGAGACATGTAGAGGGATATAGCTGAGCTCTGTGCGTCTGAAACAGAAATGACATTTGTATTTAACAGTATCTTACCTTCTCCAAGATTGCTACCACATACTCGCACAAGAATAATTGATTTCAACAACTGGTTTAGTAACAGGAAGGTCCCATATGTGTCAGCTTGGGAGATGAATGGCAACTCAGGCTTATTATTCTAGGGATGATCTTCATATATCTCTTCAGTTCTACTCTTTATTGGCAAAGACCTTGAATCTTTCAACACTGCCTTTCTTAGGAAAGCTCATTTGTTAGAATTCCAACCTATCAAATTCTAATCCAGTCTTAATTACAGTGACACTGTTTAATGCTAGGAGACCGAATAATAACTGACCTCATTTGGAGGTCTTCTTGATGCTTGGGCACTCTCATGTAGACATGATTGCAGAAACTTGATTATAGTGTGCTGATAACATTTCCTCTGTAACATTTCTTCAACCAAGTACAATGCTTATCACACTTTCAGACCACCTGAGTACAGATGAGGAGTATCTATTTTTATTTAGTCAAATATCAGCTTGGGACAGCTACTTCAAGATTTTGAATTTAACCTCCTTGACATTTTGGTCACATTTAGTAAAGTCAGTTATCACATCACTACCAGCTATAGATCCCTTTCTGTGTTACCTGAGGACCACAGTTGGTGCCTAAGTAATCTGGAATACATGTCTATAAATCTATATGTCTTAAATATAGATGACTTTAATTATGAATCCATCAACTGGGAGTCAACATAACTAGCAAAAATATGCCCATTATTCTTTGTGTTCATTAATATCAACACTTTGGATCAAACTGACCAATTACCCAAAACAGTGAGAAATATACCAAATAATGTTATCTTCTCATTCATCCATATTCAGGAGCTACTCCAAAACCAATCTTACATCCTTATCCAAAGGCCTTAAGAATTCCAAAAGTGCTGTGTCCCTTATTTCCCTGATTATAAAGGAACTACATCCACCATGACATTTACAGCCATCTCAACCAATGTATAGATAAATAAGTATTTTTGGTTTAAGTATGGTGGGAAATTAAGGGAACCGCCTATGGCAGAACTCTCAGATAGACCTTATAATAGGAGGAAAAAATTATATGGCTTATATAAAAAAATTCTAAGATCAGTCATGATCAGGGATATAAGCAGGTTGCACAGATCTTAAATGCATCATTAGTAAGAGTACTGCCGAACATAAACTGCAGATGGTTAACTCTCTGAAAAACAGTCCCAATGTTGTTTTCAGCTGTATTGGTAGAATGTGAAATATTTCCAAGTACTGCACAGAGCTTGAAGTGAATAGCACTACCTATTTCTATTTTGATACTGAAGGCATAGCACATGCCCGATCTGACAAATTTATTTCAAATCATTATCTTCCCTCACATCCATATGTCCTCTCTCTTAAATCATCTAACACTCTTCCCCCATTACTTGTATGATCCAACTATGGAACACTTGACAAAAACTAAAAATAACAGCCTCATGGTCCCAGATAATCTGCCAGGCCTGTTTTGCTACTATCACAAAATACTTTTTTGGTGAATTCCTCTTTATGCTTTTTATCAGTATCTACAAGGTCAATATGGCTGCACTCTTAAGAACCATAGTTGTGATGGCTGTACATAATGATGGTAAGACACTTGATGCTGAAAATTATCATCCCATTAATCTAACTAGTATCTGTAAAATAATTAAGTCATCATCCTTATGTGCGTTAGTCAATCGCAATAACGGCAAAATGGGTAATTTACAGACACTGAGTCATTATGGTTTTAAAAATGCAGGTCTTACTTGTTTAATTTGTCATCAATAGTGGGTCATTCAGTCTACACCAGTTATTTCAATTTCCCATGTAGTGACTGTTGTTCATATTACTAGCTTAACATTATCTTTTCATACCTTTCAACTGTATAGAGTTTCACAGAATGCCCAGATTTTGGCCTCATATATTTGCTGCATTTTTCAAAAATTGCAGTTTTCTGGCAAATTAGTGGCAAATCATTAAAGACTGAAGCTGGGAAATAATGACAGGCATTTGAGTTTCAAACTTCATATCCTTTAGAAAATTCATGTTATTGCAAAACCTGTTATTCTATCAACTTTCTAAGTTTGTAAGAGCAAGATTTAAAAATTGTCCTTATTTAAGGCCTTTGTCCCACTTTTATTTAAGGCTTTGTCAAGATTTCTTGCTCTAAGAGGTAGAGAGGTATTTATCCTTTCATTACGCAGGGGATTGATAACTGACTCTCTGTTCTCAAACACACTGGCACCATCTCATCCAGTAAAGGATGTTACTGGTGCAGTTCTTCAGAGCTGTGTGCTGGGCCCTTTTCTCATTAGCATCAACTCCTGTGACATAAAGTAAAAGGTCAAGGCTTATGGCTGACCATGTTTGGGGAAGTTTTGTAAACCAGATGCTATTATTGATTCCATCACTAACTCTAATATTCTCCAAGAATGGCTAGATAGAGACATCACATGGTGTTCGGACAATGGCCTTAAACAAAGTCAAAAAAGTAATGTACTCACATATGAGAAACCACATTTGCCCACAGATTATCACATAACTCGACACCACGTACAGTTAGACAACCTTTAATAATCTAGGCTTTTTATTGACAAATAACTGTCATTTCATCATCAAGTTTCAGCTGCAGAATGAAAATATATATTTTTTTCATTTCCCAGTTAACTATCAAAGGTATATTCTGAAGTTCGAACTAGATCTTGGTCTCCTTATAGTCCTCCTTTATTAGGACAGTCATTATATATAACACTCTGACTGGTATGTATCTTACAAAACACATAGCCCAGATAGAAAGTCCTCAATGTTTCCTAACCAAGACAATCAAAAGGCTAAGCTCTTTTAGATATCTGAATGAATTAGAAAGTCTTTCACTTTATTCCCATCTCATGAAGGTATAAACATAGCAATCCCTGTATTGCCATATAGGTTATGAAAGATTGTGTTTTACTAGATCTGCTTCACCTTATAAACATCAGTAATGCTGAGAACAATCACTCCAAAACATGCAGCTTACATTGTACTATAAATAAAACTTCATGCAAGGGGCAGGTTCCTTACCAAACAGAACTCTGTGGAACAAATCTCCCACACACACATTAGGTGTAACACCTTAGCATCTTTCAAGTTATATCCTGACGGCTAGATGGGGTCACTTTATGTATCTTAGTCAATCATAATAATAAGAGAAGAAGTAAACCTACCAGCAATATTTCCCTGGGTGCATGGCTTTATAAATGCAAGTTATATATAATTGTTCAAATCATCTACCCAGTAATATCCTGTGAAGCTATATTATCCACTAAGATATAAATGGGAAATCAGTTGTTTGAGCTAGAAAGTGCATCACCTCATGGAATTTTGACTTATAAATTCAAAATGTCATACCCCTTATACAGATAAGTAGATTTCTTTAAAGAAAATGCATATGTGTATGTGTGTGTGTGTGCATGTCTCACAATCTCGACTGTGAAAATCCTGAGTCCATAATGTCCAGATTGTGGAATCTCAAAACTTAAAAAAAAACAACAAAAAAAAAGATGACAGCATTTAAAAACATGTTTTTACAGGGGGGGGCAATCCACCCTGCACCCCCACATCCCCTGTAAATGAAATATACTAACTCCAAGATCGCACTACAGTGAAGAGAATGGTAAAGGTCCCATTCCACACTGTATAGCGATCTACATTACTAGTATCTTCCCTGTATAGCGATCTCAGAATTAGTATATTTAGGTTGCAGGGGGTGTGGTGGGTGCAAAAGGGCTTGCCACCTTGCAAAAACATGTTTTTTAAATGCTGTCATGTTTTCTTCTTTTATGATTTTGAAATTCCACAATCTTGACATTATGGACTTGGGATTTTGACAGTCGAGATTGTGGGATCTCGAGATTTAGAAGTGGACCCTTATATATATATATATATATATATATATATGAATGTACTTTTAAATTGTGAAACCCACAACACTGAATGTTATTTTCTTGAAATAAAAATAATCAGTACTGAAAATTCCAAAGTGCCAGTGTTTCTCAGATCAAGTAAACTCTTTCCCAAAACTTAATGTAACCACAGTGGACTTTATATAAACCCACCTAGGTGTGGGACTATGCTCCCACACCCGCCTAACTATATGTACCAACTCCGGGATCACACTACAGTGGAGAAAAGGGCATATTTCCCCACCTTGCATAAGTGTTTACTTGCCCTGGGAAAAATCGGGCATTCACGATTTTCAGTATTCATTATTTTAGCCTTGGGAAAACAATGTTCAGTCTTTTTAATTTCTCCAAATCTTTTGGGTTTCTAATACCATGATGGGAATGGACCCCATTCCTAAGCAAAGTACAATTATAGTTCATGAAATTAGTATTGTTTCAGTCTTTGATGTCAGCCAAAAGTGCTCTTTGCAGCACCCACAATGTGGCCTGTAATGACTCCTGTGGAAAATCAGTGTTGTGGGTTCCGTGATGTAAAAGGAGATCTATATGTGTGTGTGTGTGTGTGTGTGTGTGTGTACAAGGTGTGTGTGTGTCTGTGTGTGTGTGTGTGTGTGTGTGAGAGAGAGTGTGTGTATAAAATAATATATATATATATATATATATATATATATATATATATATATATATATATATATATATATATATATATATATATATATATATATAAAACACACCAAAATACTCCAGCACTCAGAAACCAAAGACAGTGCAAATGAAGAATTTCCAGGCACAGTCTGCAGCACGGTCCGGTTTCGCTCAAAGGTGTCAGCAGTGTGTGTCTTAGTCAGCAGTAAGTCTTGGTTTATGTAGCAGCATTAAGAAAACTTTTAAAGAGAAAACTAATCTAATAAACATCTTATATAATGATATAATACAGTGAAGTAATATAATTACTACTATAATATAAACAAATATAGCCACTTATAAAGATGACAATTACCACTGGTCATTCAGCCCTGGTTTAAAAAGGGCCCCCAAATTTTTTATCCATCTACGTTCCTTATTGGGCAATATATTATGTCTAACCGTGTCATTCATAGTTTGTGTCTTGACCATGTCTATACCTACAAACACAAAATGTGCCGTATTAAATGAAGAAAAATGTTGTCCCAAAGATTTACCCTTACGATAACCAAAATTACATATTTCATTGAGTGAAGTTGAAACAAATGGATCTGAATATAATACATGCCACAATATTGAAATAGCTGCCTTGATCTTAAAAGTATTATTACCATATGTAGTTATAAATCTCAGCCCTTCAGAACTGGGCTGTCTCAACTTTTGGGCATCTTGTAACAAACTGGTCCTACTATTGGTCTTAGACTGTTTATATGCCTTATCCACCACTGACTTGGTATATCCCCTGGCCAAGTCAGTTTTCTTCATTTAAGAAAGGTCAATATCCATTAAGGGGAGCACCACAGTCCCCAGTGGGAAGTACATATTGTGGTCATTGTAAATATTTAAGATAATGTCTAAAACACAGTTTTCACGTCAGTGAACACCAGGAAAGTTTATGACATTAAATATTTAATTAAATGTACTAGCACATGGGTGATATATATGGCAATATGCTAATGTGGAGCTTTTTATATTGGACAGACGTCTTGTACTTTGAAGCAAATGATAGCCTTACATATTAGTGACATAAAATGCAAACGGGTTTGAAGTGCTTTATATAAGCATATATTAGTGCATAATATGGCACATTTTATGTTTGTAGGTATAGACAAGGTCAAGACACAAACTATGAATGACACGGTTAGACATAATATATTGCCCAGTAAGGAATGTAGATGGATAATAAATTTGGCGGCCCTTTTTAAACCAGGGCTGAATGACCAGTGGTTATTGTCATCTTTATAAGTGGCTATCCTTATTAGTTTTCAAGTTTGAGGTTAGTTGATTGAAATCTGATTTATTTGTTTATATTATAGTAGTAATTATATTACTTCACTGTATTATATCATTATATAAGATGTTTATTAGATTAGTTTTCATAGTTGTGGGGGGTTGGGCATTTTGTATTTTTTAGCAATGACTTTACAAGTAAATATTAGAATTATGTGGTATGGGACATTTGCATAACATACTGGGTTTGTATGCAAGCAGGGTTATAAAAAAATGTAAAAAAGCAAACAATGTTAAATGGTTAGCAAGTGTATGATGTGCATGTCTCTTTAAAAGTTTTCTTAATGCTGCTACATAAACCAAGGCTTACTGCTGACTAAGAAACACACTGATGATGCCTTTGAGCGAAACCGGTCTGTGCTGCAGACTGTGCCTGGAATAAATTCTTCATTTGCATTTTCACTGTCTTTGGTTTCTGAGTGCTGGAGTATTTTGGTGTTTTTTATAACTTTTTTTGTCTCCGAGCACCAGATGTTAGTGTAACGTGCACCAGAGTTGTTTGTTACTGTATATATATATATATATATATATATATATATATATATGTACAAAAAATAAAAACCTCTAATGAAGGAAGAAAAAAGAACTAGTAAAACAAATTTCTGATTTGAGTACTTTCCTTCTTTATTTATGAAACTTCATCACAAATGAAGAAATGATGGTGAGTTTTTCATAGTCCGGAGTGTGTTAGAGGTTTTTTATTTTATATAGTACTCAGTAGTATGTCGAGGATAGGTTTACTGTACAATAAATATATATACACACACACATACAGAGAGAGAGAGAGATAGGGGGATGGATATGTTTAACAACCTAGTTCTAGCATAGAACAAGTTAGCAAGTATTCAATATCAAACCAAAAATGGATTAAGTGAAGTTCTACAATCACTAATTAGGTTTATAAGGTTAGCCATCACCGTATTAGCAGATAAAGGGAAACCATGTTTCAGTCTTGACCAGAGCTTCTTCGGTGCATAAAACAGACTAAACCAGTCTGTATGTAAGTACAAAAGGGTGTGTAATTACATTAGTATCAATAAAGACCTTTTTCTTAAATCACCAACAGCAGCTTATAATTAATCTTATAGCAATATTGTATTGTGTCTTTCGGCTTTTCCCGGTTAGGGGTCGCCAGAGCAGAACTCCGGTCTGCTAATGATTGGTAGTAGACTTTCATGTGCTGGCTTGCTGGGCCTAACACACAACCTTCAACGAAGGAATGCCCATTCACGCATGTCGTCACACAGAAAGCGCTCTAACTGAGAATCGAACAGGCATCATCTGACTGTGAGGTGACAACGCTACCGCAGCACCACCACCGCGGGACCTTATAGCAATGTTGTATAATGTGTAATAATTTAGTGTAGCATAACATGCATACAACCTATGAAATAATACACTGTCTATAAATCCTTCAGCCTGTAACTCTATATAACCATATAGTGGCTTGTCACTGATCACCACAAAGTGATCAAAGTGTATTACAGCACCTCATTTAAACCCAGTGGATACAGAGCTCCTATAGTAATAATCCATATATTTTGCTTCTTGTTAAGGCAATGTTTGTTATCGAACTTATTATGACTAGAGGTGCCAACCCTGACTGTACAAGTACAACTGGATGCAGCCTAAAATGTTGTTGCTTGCATTTCTCCAAAGCAGTACAGTCAAGAAAAACATCTCAATAGTCTGATATGTAAGGAAATTCTTTGTTTGAAATGACAGAGTGTTTCATCTATGTAAAAAGACCTACAAATAGATGTCACTAAAATAATTCCTCAGTAATACAGGTAGTTAGTTCCATAATATCATAAAAAATTATGGGTATTTAATGAATGGAAAGTTTTTGCCTTAAATACTTGTTGACAAAATGTGCAGTCTCTACTAGGTATCCACTCCATAGGTTTACTTCCCAAGAACTTGTTGTATACATCAAGGTTTGTGTGGACTTATTTTAACAGAGATATTCTTCTGTCTTCTATAGATAAACTGATAAGGTGCAGGTACAATTCTGGTTAAAAGGGCCAAAAAATTTGGAAAACCTGCTTAACCTTGACATTGAAAATATTGTTTCCAAAATCTGTCTCAAATGTAAATATTTGGTGGTAGTATCAGTAGAATGTTCTTCACTGTAATAGGTTAGAGATTATCCCTACTACTCTACTATGTCCTATATAATGCATGTTGTTTAACATGACTGTTGTAACCACTATTTAAGAAACTGTAATGTAAATCATTAGCCTACCTTTCCAAATGTTCATCACTAAAGACTTTTGATTCTTAAGAACTGTGCATATGGGATGTGAATTATAACAAATGCAGGATGACAGCTGGAGACCATTGCAACTGCATTCTTAGAAAAGAGTTATTGCTATAAAGAAGTCATAACTGAGTTAATCAGTTTAGTCATTAGAAGCCAGCAATCATATTGCAACCTCCTGCATACCTTTGTGCTACAGTACTAATTCTTCCCCTCATTATATACAAAAGTTATATATTCAAAATTCCCATTAATAAATTAGAATACATGGGAGCAAAAGTCATCCCCATAGCATTTTCACAAAGTTGTAAAATAACACTGGCT